>NC_080038.1:104812448-105124218 GCF_030020395.1 Manis pentadactyla | reverse complement strand
TAACCTGAATTGAAACATTTATCTTTTTCTCTCTACCTGATCCCATCAAAATTTGGAAACTTTCCGTGAGTGTTTTTATATTTTATGCCAATATGTCTATTTGCAAAAGTTCAATAAGAGTATGTTCTCCTTGTGTAACAGGACACATGATTGGAAATATTGGTTATATTATCAAGGATTTGACTGGAGTGTCATATTTGAGAGACATGCATAGACTCAGATATGACCAAACAGCCTTACATAACTAGGGTTAACTTTATGAAGCCGCTCAAGCCTCTTGGAAGAATTGGCCTGGTACCATGCTTACAGGGTTCCCAGCAGCCTGTCACTTCCTGGCAGGTGCAAAAACCCTCAGAATATCTTGGGACCTCGAGGAGAGTTAACCCAAATGTTTAGGTATTGCAAGCAGCATCTGATGGCAAGACCTTGGCTTGGCTTGGCTTTCTTAGTCTTGAGAGACTTTTAAAAGTTAAATCTGAAATTCCTTATGAAAAGTTCCAGCAAACCCCATTTACAAGAGCATATATGATCAATTGCTGTTCTTGGTGCACTTACGTAAATAATCATGCCAAGTGTTTTGAAGCTAAACTTGTTTTGCAAACAAGTTAGTCTTAATATTGTTACCTAATACTGTTCATTGTAAACTGGACTTGATACTGAATTCTTCTAGTTTCCTCCAGTGTCTGGCTCCTAATCATTAAACTAATGCTTTCAAATTTTCTCCCATCCTTCAGGCTTGGAATCATTGAGAACTAAAACTGTTAGGCAGGAAAATAGATATGAGTGGGGTGGAATGAGAATAAGGTCAGTAAAGCCCACTAGAAAGTATTCAGTTAACGAGTTAAAATTAGAAAGCCAGAAAAAGACTCAGAGTTAATGAGTTAATCAGTTAAAGCTCAAAAGATCAGGAGCAACTTGGCATGTTTGAATATTCCCCAGATAAAGAGAAGTATCTCAGCACAACCCATGTCTTCATTGTGTCAATTAGATCACCCATTGTAAAATTCACTCTAGCCTGCTAAAAGGCCCAGCTATAAACAGCATAATAAAGACAGGAAGATTCCATCTTAGAGCCAAAATTGCATCTTAAAAAATCTAGGAAGTTAAGAAGATTCTTAACATACTGTTTAACAAACAAACAATAACTCAGCCCACCCTGGGGGCAGGGCAGGTAGTCTTAATTGATACGCCCCCAGACCAGGAAGCTGCTATTCTGGTAAGAAATCAGCAGTAAATTTCTTAGGTTAATTTTGCAGAATTATCTAGGGGACGAATAAGAAAAGAGACTTAATGACTCTTCAAGGATGAACATTCTGGGACCATGTCTTGCCAATGGGTTTCAGCCCCAGGCAAGTTCGCTATGGATTCAGTGTGACCAAAGAAATTGACAGCAAAACGTTCTTTCGGGTGAAAGGGTTATATCCAACTTTATTTCCAGGTGGCAGGTCAGTCACTGGAATCCCGTTCACTCAGTGAGTCTGTATGCAGCAAGCCAGTCTCTGCTTCTGGGCCCCTCTGTCCGCACAGCTGTCCTCTGGACTTGTCTGCACAGCTGTTCCACACAGCCGTCCTCTGTGTCTCTCCACACAGTCATCCCACACAGCCGTCCTCTGGGCCTCTGTCCTCAGCACTGCCACCACTCCAGCCTCTGCTCTGCTCTGCTCTCCTACAGCCTTGCAGCCCTGCCATCATGTCGCGCCCAGAGCCCTGGGTGGAACTCTTCATATAGAGTCAACAGCCATGTATTTTCCACAGGTGTGCAGTGAGCTAGTCAACCGTGGCCAGGTGAGAATCCTGGCCACAGGAACTCATTTTATCCACAGACCACTTAACAAGTCCACACCCTTAGCCCTTTGAAAATCCTCAACCACCTATAAAACCCCAGACCCTAAACCTTTAGGGGTGCCTCTTCTCTGAGTTAGCCCACACTCCCCTTTCTATGAGTGTGCACCTTTTTGCTTTAAATAAACCTCTCACTGCTCAATTTATAACATTTTGTCTCTGTGCTTTTCTAGTGGTGTTTTTGTTACTTTGCTTTTTCATTCTAATCCTCCAGATTTCAGCTCAAACGTTCACTCTGTCCTATTTCAGGCAAGTAGGGAGGGGCTGCTGAGAGCTCATAACTGGGCTTGCAAATTACCATCACCTGGGTGACTTGAACGTAATTGCAGCTTAGAGTCATGCTTTTAAGTATCCTGCCTGAAAGTCTCCTTTCTTTGCCTCTAAGAAGTTTGCAGAACATAATCTCACCCCATCCAGTGCTCTGCAGCTCCCTCAAATCCTGGGGTGCTAGGGACTCATTCCCACATTGTGCAGATCCAAGCAGACACTGGACGCCAGGTGATGCTGGCTTAAGGAGTTAGCAGAGGGCGTGCTAAGTAGTAGTTTAATGAACTTCCTTTATTATTCTATTCTGTCATTCCCTGGCATTCTTACTTTAATAAATTCTTTTCTTACCTTGTACTCTGACTTCCTTGCGTCTCCGAACAAATGTCCCCCCAACAAAACTGCCCTTTTTCCTGAAGCTGTGCAAACTGAAGGTGAACTGGCTTGACGTGGACTTCAGAGAAATCACAACAGCCCATGTTTAGTCAATCTTCTTGCCCATTGCTGTGCAGGCCACTCTAAAAGATCACTAGGGACGTTTGAATTACAAACCTGGAAAATGTCAGATTGCCACCACCTGCTTCACTGAAGAAGCCTTAAGCTTGACATTTAGAAATCTCACTGGCATCACCCAGGACTCAGATACACTGGGCTTATAATTTGCTCCAAACATTCTTTGTTTTTCTTTTGTTTCCACAGAAATGTCTCTTTAATACTTGATTATTTGAACCATAGGTCTAACTTTGGGAACATGCTTGCATCATCACTCAATCGAACTGCCCTAGACTGATTAAATGAGATGGAACATTTATCACCTCAACTTTTAGTGTGAAACTTCCAGGGAACTTTCAAAATGGGAATTGTAGGGACCAAGGGGAGGCCACCGCAAGATGTGCCATTGTGACATAAAGACTTAGAACTGAAAATCAGCAAGGCCCAAGACTCAAGAATATACTTTGACCTCCCCTCTCTGACCCCCGACTGCATAAAAAGAATTAAATGGAGAAACTGCTCCAGGAGGAGAGCTATTACCATAGACAGCCATATTATAATGTAAAGTAGGGGTGGTAGACAGGGAGGGGTGTGACTAAGTCTGTTAAAAGTCCTCTGTGTGCCCCACCCTAGTTGCTTCTGTGTTGTCCATCAAGTATTTTGTCTATCAAACATTGACTCTCTTCATATTCCTGTGAATTCCTTCCTTTTGCCTTTGAAGTCTCAGACCCCAGCCCCCTTCTCCTTGGTTTGGGTTGACTTACACACCTCATTCTCCCTGACCGCCTTTAGAACCCATGTCTATGGTTTCCTGTGCATACACAACTAAACTTTGTTTTTTTCTCCTGTTAATCTGTCTCATGTCAATTTGATTGTTAGACCAGATAGAAGAACCTTGAGTGTTAGAGGCGATTTCTTCTTCCCCAACAACCCCAGGGCTAGAAGGATAAGTACCATAAAGGGGGCAGGTCAAGGAGTACAGAGAGAGAGAAAGAGGAGAGCTTTGATTCAAATAGGAGATTAAAGTTGCAAAACAAATGGAAGCATTAAGAACCAGAATGGGCCTCCTGCAATGTTACAGGTCAGACTGAGATGGCATTAGGGTACTTGCCACCTCACTGGGGAAGGAAGTGTGAAAGGACAGTTGGTAATCGTGGAAAAATTAAGACCACTGCTTGGTGCATGGTGGTAATCTTGGAGTGGTGACTGTCTAGCTGTTAAGTTAGGCAGTTAGTAAAGTATGATCGGCAGAAAGGAAGGGAGAGGTGGTAGCCAGTAGCCTTTCTAGGTGGGTTTACACCCCCTCTTTGCCTAAAATGAAAAGTAGAGCTGGGAAATCCCCAAGACTGACGCTTGCACAAAGGACACTGAGACAAGTCTGAGAACGACCTTGGCCTATTCACATGGTCATTAGATTCTCCCCCCACCCCGTGGGTTTTTCTATATGCATTATGAGTAAGAGCATGTGCAGAGCCAGAGCCATAGTAAGATCTGAACCTGTTAATCCACCCCTCACACTTTCCTATAAAACCAATAAGTATTCAGATAAACACTCCTGGGCCTAATCTCTCAGGCTGCCCACTCCTAGAGAGTGTACTTTGTCTTTGCTGAATAAAACTGTCTTCTGGCCTTCTCATCTTGCGCCATGTTCCTTGTCCATGTGAGCCAGATGAGGGGTGAGAAAGACTCCTCCCTGTAATACAGCTACTTAGAATTTTCTTTATGATTTTGTGTGTGTACCTCTTTTTGCCCAACTAACATGTATAACAACTTTGTTTTTTAATTTAGGGATCTGTGTTACTGATGGTGTCAAAAGACATGGAACTCCCAGAAATTCATTTTCTGATGCACACAGAGCTCCTGGTAATGCAAGGTGCTGAGAAGAAAGCTGGCTTCATGAAGTCCCAGGGGGCATTCAGGAAGAACAAGGTCCCCTCCTGGAAAGAGAAAGTACCTAGATCACAGGGAAGCTGCTCTTGAATAGCTTTGATCCTAAAATGGAGTTTCCCTCCTCCTACTCATTCCTTGAGGGCTTGTTTCTAATACAATATTAGGTCTTTAAACAGACAATTTAAAGCTGCTTGAAGAGAACAAAGGCCTCATGGCCTATTGCTCTTCTTCCACCACTAGAGTGGCAACATTTGGTCTAAAAAGGGTAGATTTTTCTTCTGTGGTTTATATATTACCCAGAAACCTCTTGGCTTCCTGGAATTCTTAGTAAAAATTCTATTTTCTCAGCGACAATGTTCAGGCATTGTTCCTAACTAACAGCCTGCTTGGCCTCAAGTCACCGAAACAACTGGTTTTATCCCCAGCAGCGGTGATGGCATTGCCTTTGGCAATAAATCTGCAGGGCAAAGTAAAGTTGTGCTCTCAGCAGGCCCCCTGCCAGTTTTTTTTAAATCACCCAAAGCTATCCATCTATTTTTAATGTCTGCTTTCGCAGCTGCTTCCAATGATTAAAAAATGTCCTAACTATTCTAAAAGCAACCCCAAAGAAAATATTCAAATTCTTCTGTTACATCTAAAAGTTGTTATAGTGCAGTCAACCCTGAAAGGGCATCATAGACTCTTGCGTCTGCGTGGGTCCATTCTGAAGCTGTGTACCATCTGGTTGACTGGACGACATTTCTGACATTACCTGTGACAAGGTAGAATTCAGTGCCTATAACTAGTTCCTTACTGAGTATCTGCCCTCATCATTCCCACATGCTAAGCATTGTGCGTGTGTATATGTGTAAAAAAGAGCAAGACAGAGAGGCAAAGATAGATGGAGTCCCTCCTTCTGTCTTTCCATTTGCTACCTACCACTCTGTGACCTGTGTAAGTGGCAATTTCCAGAGGACAGCAGTTCATCTTCTGAGTCAGCCTTGCTCAAATTTGCCTGTGGAGTTTTCCAAAGGACTAGGTAATTACCCCAATCCTTCCTTTCACTTTAGCAAAAGTGAAGTGTGTTACAGCTTTCCACTTTTATTCAGATTCTTAGGTCTTCAAGCTGGATTTCATCTGAGCCCAGACTGATCATTTTTGGGACCTTGGCCATCCATGATTGTTTTATAACTGATGTTCATGGATCCTAATTGAAAATTACTTATAATTTGTAGAAATTTGATTTGGAAAATCTCTGAAAGACATCTGGAATATATAACTTTCAGTAGGTTGATTCTTCTCCAGGTGGAAGATCTAGAAATCAAAAGTATTAGGAATGAAAAAAATACTCACATTGCATAAGAACCTAAGAGTGGAAAAGCCTGAGTCAGTTCCCATGTTCAGTTCAGGGGTCTTACCTGTTGGGGAAGAAGAAAGCACCTCTACCACTCAAGGTTCTTCTAGCGGGACTGTTAGGCAGGAAAATAGGTATGAGTGATGCCAGGGTTCTTGTTCATGAAGCCGAAGAATGAGCTTCACAAACATTCAAGGTAGGAGAGCAAGGTACAGGCTTTTATTTAGAAATAAAGTGAGAGAATAGAGCTCCTGGCTCATGCCAGGAGGGGACAAGATTGCCCGTAGTGGTGGGTTGTCTAGGGGGTTTTATAGGCAGTTGAAGATTTTTCGAGAACATGAGAAAAACTTAGGGGTGTGGACTTGGATCACCTGCCCTGCCCTCAAGGTGGGCTGGGTCATTGTCTGATTGCTAGGGCTGACAGCGGAGTCACGGGTTATGCTGAGATACCCTTGCAGAACTCTCAAACATTCTAGGCCAAGTTGCTCTGGCCTTTTGACCTTTACCTGATCTCACTGAAGATGTCTATATTCTTAGGTATCTTTCCCTAGAGAATTAGTGTGACCTTGACATTGCATAATGCTTAACAGAGTTTCAATGGGGACTTCTTTGCCCATTGTTACATTGCTCTGACTGTAAATATTCTGCCCTGCTTTTCCCGGAGGCCCTCACCGTGCTCTGACTACACTCATGGTCCCTGTCTCATGAGCAGGGTGTAAAGAGAACAAGGTCAGTAAAGCCCCCCAGAAAGGACTCAGTTAACCAGTTAAAACTAGAAATCCAGAAAAGACTCAGAGTTAATGAGTTTATCAGTTAAGGCTCAAAAGGTCAAGAGCAACTTGGCCTTGAATGTTTGAATATTTCCCAGGTAAGGAAGTGTATCTGAGCACAGCCCATGTCTTCATTGTGTCAGTTAGATCATTGTAAGATTTACTCTAGCCTGCTAAAAGGCTCACCTATAAACAGCATACTAAAGATGGGGAGATCCCACCTTAAAGCCAAAATTGCATTTTGAAAAAAAACCTAGGAAGTTAAGAAGATTCTGAACATACTCTTTAGCAAAAACAAATAGCTCCGCCCCCCCTTGGAGGAAGGGCAGACAGTCTTGATTGATAAGCTGATTTTGCAGAATTACTTAGAGGGCTGAAAAGAAACTTAACATCTCATCAAAGATACTTGAGACCACTTAACAAGTCCACACCCCTAGCCCTTTGTCACATTCCTGAAAAATCCTTAAAAAGGGGAACCCCCAACCTTTCAGGGCGCTCCTCTCTCTGAGGTCTCCTGCACTTTCTAAGTAACTTTAAATAAAACTTTTACTCTGCTTCACTACTGTGTCTTTGCCCTTCAATTCTTTGTTGCAGCGGGGACAAGGACCGAGGAAAATACACAACGCCTCTCCACCCCACATATTAATCAAATTGACATGAGACAGATTAACAGGAGAAAAAAACAAGGTTTAGTTGTGTATGCACAGGAAACCATAGACATGGGTTCTAAAGGCGGTCAGGGAGAATGAGGTGTGTAAGTCAACCCGAACCAAGGAGAAGGGGGCTGGGGTCTGAGACTTCAAAGGCAAAGGGAAGGAATTCACAGGAATATGAAGAGAGTCAATGTTTGATAGACAAAATACTTGATGGACCACACAGAAACAACTAGGGTGGGGCATACAGAGGACTTTTAACAGACTTAGCCACACCCCTCCCTGTCTACCACCCCTACTTTACATTATAATATGGCTGTCTATGGTAATAACTCTCCTCCTGGAGCAGTTTCTCCATCTAATTCTTTTTATGCAGTTGAGGGTCAGAGAGGGGAGGTCAGAGTATCTTCCTGAGTTTTTTGGGCCTCCATGGTTTTTTAACTGAATCTGCATATCACAATGGCACATCATGGTGTGGCCTGCTCTTATCAATACATATATTTCACAGGGGCCCTCGTGGATAGGTTGAGGGAGGCCTGAAGTGGCTTCTTAAATGTCAGTCCATTTCCTTTAATAATCAATTGTGGGTTTGTTAATAGCGGTCTTTTTATGCCTTTTGGAGGATGTGATTAATATCACCAGCCTTTGCCATTTCTCTGAATTTCCTCCCCACTGTGTAAAACCAGACTTTCCTTGATTCGGCTTAAACACCTCATAATCCTAAAGGGGATTATTTTTTCTTTTTTGGAATTCATTGTTCCACTCCAGGAGGCTCTTTGTGATTTTATAGCTTTCTAAAGTATCTCCCCCATCCCAGCCTTTCTGATTGAAGGGGCACCAATCTTTCTAATCACACCTCCTTTTGGCCATAAGGCAACCCCACCCCCTCTTGGCCCTTAATCTCCTTTTAGTCTTCCCTAGCTCTTCCCCCAACCCCTCCCGCTCTGTTAGGTGTGCTTCTCTGAAACGGCAGTGACCCCAGCTGTCCCTAGGGTATGGCTAATGGGGTAACTGCCCTGACTTTGCACTCTGGGAGTTCCCACCCAGCAGCAAAGACCAGGTGGCTGTTGGGATGGGGGTTGGGGAGGGTGAAGCAGCAGGACTAAAAAGATCAATGCGCTCATGAGTACATTAAAATTGACAGCCAAACTGAGCTTAACTACTTAGATATGGTACCCACTCTTTCCTATGAGTCGTCCCTATCCTTGCTCCAGGGGACACCTTCATGAGAGCCCCTCACCATCTTTGGCATCCAAGGATCCTCTCTATATTTATTTGCCACATTCAACTTGGATAAACATGCATCCCCTTCTGGGGAGGGGTATGGGGATCCACAATTCACAGAGGGTGCTGTTCCAGTGAAGACATATCCTTGCACCAATGCTCATTGGTTTGGACAAACAGGAGACTGGTTCTGGAACCTGATGGATAATGAACGGGAACAGGCCCCTGACTTCCTTTGTGCCCAGACAGCCCCGTGGTGTGGAGCTGCTGTGCCTCAGGCTACGAGTATTATCTACTCAAGAGCTATTGTGAAAGATAATGAGTCAGAAGATCCAGCAAAGTGTTCTAAATCAGTCATGGTTGTGAGGATAATAATCTAACTGGTCTGAGCCGAAGACTGCCTTAAGGATCTCCTAAAGGACTGCTTTTCAAAGTGACTCATGCTTTCACTCCCTAAATAATTGTCTGGGTTATGTTTAGACTTAAGAATGGAGGTAAGTGAGATTCAACAAAAAGTTTCAAAGGTGAGGAACTTCATAGATATACATGGAGCACACCTTCCAAGGACATCTCTCTGTCTGCTCTCCAGACCTCCTACCAAGGGGTTACAAAAACAAGGGAGAACGAAAGCGGCAGCGCAAGGAGGGCTGTACTAGCATCTAGTCTACACTGCTTTATGACTCACTTTTCTCTTTGAACCTGAAGTCTAGGTTTACATGTTAATACAATTCCATTGAGTAAAGGCATCTTTCCTTCCTGGAACTTGGGCTGGATACAGCAAGCGGAACTCCCCACACATATAAACTCAACTGCATCCCCATGACATTTCTCCAATAGCCACTTCTCCTGGATTATGGGATTGCACAATGAGCTTGCGAAAGCAAAGAGTGTGGCCAAAGAATGAACTGCTAAAGGAGTGTTACTCGGAAGTCATTTGACCTTTCCCCTAGTTTTCCAAAGAGATCCTTGTGTTGGCAAAATAGTAGAATGAAGTAAGGTAGGTACCTTGCTATCTCATTAGATCCTTCTACTTGAAAGACATTAGTCTTCAATACAGTCAGAATTCCTGAACTCACTTGCAACTCTAATTTCTGCCTGCCAACTGAGTGAGTGATAGGAATTGAAACTTTCAAGTTCATATTTTCTAGTGAAACATTCCCAGAGTCTTTGGCAAGTACACATCACTGTTGAATCCATTGTTAAGAAATACTATAGAGGATTAAAGATGGCGGTGTGAGAGGAGAGACAGAGGCTTCCTCCTAAAACCATATACAATTAGAAAATATAGTTGGTGCAACTAATCCTGAGAGAGCAACAGGAAAGAGGACAGAGCCAGACTGCACACACCTGGAGAAAAGATCAGACCTCATGGAACAGGGTAACATACCAAAGCTGTAGCCCGGCAGGACCCAAGCCCTTCCCCCAACCCAGCTCACTGGTGGGAGGAAGAGAAACTGAGCAGGGAGGGAGTGGAAGGCCTGGGACTGCCGAATACCTAGCTCCAGAGATCTGCTCTGGGAGCACAAACCTACATTTCATGGTACTTTCATGATACTTGTGTGATTATGGGGTTGGAAAGCTAATAAAGGCAGAATTCCTGGAGAAACTGAGATTCCAGCCACTTGTGGAAAGCAGGGATCCATACCCAGCTGCTCTGGGACAAAAGCTTATACCTGTGTGCTCGGCCTACTGGTTCAGGCAGTGCAGACAGGCATAGCAGCCAGGAAGCAGGAAACAGCTCTTTCTTCCCCCAGGCACCAATACTGCTACCCTGCAACCCCCGACATTGCTTCAGGGGCTGAGCAGCTCCAGAATAGAGCTTCTGGACACTAGAGGGCGCCATATAAAAATATGAAATGCTAAAGGAACCTGGTCCAGAGTAAAATTAATATAACTCCGGAGAAAGATTTAAATGACGTGGACCTTATGACTCTTCCTGAAAGGGAGTTCAAAATAAAAATCATCAACATGCTAATGGAGGTACAGAAAGATATCCAAGAACTCAGGAATGAATTCCAGTTGGAGATCCAATCATTGAAGAGCACGATGGAGGGTATTAAAAGCAGGCTGGATACGGTGGAGGAGACAATAAATGAAATAGAAACTAGAGAAGAGGAATACAAAGAAGCTGAGGCACAGAGACAAAAAAGGATCTCTAAGAATGAAAGAATATTGGGAGAACTGTGTCACCAATCCAAACGGAACAATATTCACATTATAGGGATACCAGAAGAAGAAGAGAGAGAGAAAGGGATAGAAAGTGTCTTTGAGGAGGTAGTTGCTGAAAACTTCCCCAATCTGGGGAAGGAGATAGTCTCTGAGGCCATGGAGATCCAGAGATCTCCCAACACAAGGGACTCAAGGAATACAACACCAAGACATATAGTAATAAAATTGGTAAAGATCAAGGATAAGGACAGACTATTAAAAACAGCCAGAGAGAGAAATAAGATCACATACAAAGCAAAACCCATCAGGCTAACATCAGACTTCCCAGCAGAAACCTTACAGGCCAGAAGGGAGTGGCATAATGTATTTAATGCAGAAGGGCCTGGAGCCAAGATTACTTTATCTGGCAAGATTATCATTTAAATTTGAAGGAGGGATTAAATAATTTCCAGATAAGCAAAAGCTGAGAGAATTTACCTCCCATAAACCATCTCTACAGTGTATTTTGGAGGAAGTGCTATAGATGGAAGTGTTCCTAAGGTTTAATAACTGTCACCAGAGGTAATAAAACCACAGTAAAGAAAGTAGAACAGCAAATTACTAAGCAAATGCGAAACTAAATTAACGATCCCCAAAGTCAATCAAAGGATAGACAAAGAGTACAGAATATGATACCTAATATATAAAGAATGGAGGAGGAAGAAAAAGGAGGAGAAAAAAAAGAACCTTTAGATTGTGTTTGTAACAGAATATTAGTTGAGTTAAGTTAGACTCTTAGATAGTAAGGAAAATAACCTTGAACCTTTGGTAATCAGGAATCTAAAGCCTCCAAAGGAAATAAGTATATACCTATCAATAATCACCCTAAGTATAAATGGACTGAATGCACCAATCAAAAGACATAGAGTCACTGAATGGATAAAAAAAACCAAGACCCATCTACATGCTGCCTACAAGAGACTCACTTTAAACCCAAAGACATACACAAAATAAAATTCAAGGGATGGAAAAAGACATTTCATGCAACTAACAGAGAGAAAAAAGCAGGAGTTGCAGTACTTGTATCAGACAAAATAGACTTCAAAACACAGAAAGTAACAAGGGACAAAGAAGGACATTACATAATGATAAAGGGGTCAATCCAAAAAGAAGATATAACCATTATAAATATCTATGCTCCCAACACAGGAGCACCCACATATGTGAAACAAATACTAACAGAATTAAAAGGGGAAATAGAATGCAGTGCATTCCTTCTAGGAGACTCCAACACTCGACTCACTCTGAAGGACACATCAACCAGAAAGAAGATAAGTAAGGAGACAGAGGCACTGAACAACACAATAGAACAGATGGACCTAACAGATACCTACAGAATTCTACACCCAAAAGCAACAGAATACACATTCTTCTGAAGTGCACATGGAACATTTTCAAGAATAGATCATATGCTAGTCCACAAAAAGAGCCTCAGTAAATTCAAAAATATTGAAATTGTACCAACCAGTTTCTCAGATCACAAAGGTATGAAACTAGAAATAAATTATGCAAAGAATATGAAAAATCCCTCAAACACATGGAGGCTTCACCACATGTTCCTAAATTACCAGTGGATCAATGACCAAATAAAAACAGAGATCAAGCAATATATGGAGACAAATGACAACAATAATTCAACACCGCCAAATGTGTGGGATGCAGCCAAAGCTGTGCTAAGAGGAAAGTATATTGCAATACAGGACTATCTCAGGAAAGAAGAACAATCCTATATAAGCAGTCTAAACTCACAATTAATGAAACTAGAAAAAGAAGGAAAAATGAGGCCCGAAGTCAGTAGAAGGAGGGACATAATAAAGATTAGAGCATAAATAAATAAAATCGAGAAGATAAAACAATAGAAAGAATCAATGAAAGCAAGAGCTGGTTCTTTGAGAAAATAAACAAAATAGATAAACCCCTAGCCAGACTTACCAAGAAAAAAAGAGAGTCTGCACACATAAACCGAATCAGAAATAAGAAAGGAAAAATCGCCACAGACACCACAGAAATGCAAAGAATTACTAGAGAATACTATGAAAAATTATATACTAACAAACTGGATAAACTAGAAGAAATGGACAACTTTTTAGAAAAATACAACCTTCCAAGGCTGACCAAGGAAGAAATAGAAAATCTGATACCTACCTAAAGACAAAACCCCTGACCCAATGGCTTCACTGCTGAATTCTATCAAACATTTAGTACAGACCTAATACCCATTCTCCTTAAAGTTTTCCAAAATATAGAAGAGGAGGGAATACTCCCAAACTCATTCTATGAGGCTAGCATCACTCTGATACCAAAACCAGGCAAAGACACCACAAAAAAAAGAAAATTACAGACCAATATCCCTGATGAACATAGATGCAAAAATACTCAACAAAATATTAGCAAACTGAATTCAAAAATACATCAAAAAGATCATCCATCATGATCTAGTAGGATTTATTCCAGGGATGCGAGGATGGTACAACATTTCAAAATCCATCAACATCATCCACCACATCAACAAAAATACGGACAAAAACCACATAATCATCTCCACAGATGCTGAAAGAGCATTTGACAAAATTCAACATCTATTCATGATAAAATCTCTCAACAAAATGGATAGACAAGGCAAATACCCCAACGTAATAAAGGCCATATATGACAAGCCCACAGCCAACATTATACTTAACAGCGAGAAGCTGAAAGCTTTTCCTTTAAGATCTGGAACAAAACAAGAATGCCCACTCTCCCCACTTCTATTCAACATAGTACTGGAGGTCCTAGCCACAGCAATCAGACAACACAAAGAAATAAAAGGCATCCAGATTGGCAAGGAAGAAGTTAAACTGCCCCTGTTTGTAGATGACATGATATTGTACATAAAAACCCTAAAGAATCCACTCCAAAACTACTAGATCTAATATCTGAATTTAGCAAAGTTGCAGGATACCAAATTAATACACAGAAATCTGTGACATTCCTTTACACTAACAATGAGCTAGCAGAGAGAGAAATCAGGAAAACAATTCCATTCACAATTGCATCAAAAAGAATAAAATACCTAGGAATATACCTAACCAAGGAAGTAAAAGACCTATACTCTGAAAACTACAAGACACTCATGAGAGGAATCAAAGAAGATACCAATAAATGGAAACACATCCTGTGCTCATGGATAGGAAGAATTAATATTGTCAAAATGGTCATCCTGCCTAAAGCAATGTATAGATTCAATGCAATTCCTATCAAAATATCAACAGCATTCTTCAATGAACTAGGGAAAATTGTCCTAAAATCCATATGGAACCACAAAAGACCTCGAATAGCCAAAGCAACCGTGAGAAGGAAGAATAAAGCAGGGGGATTATGCTCCCAAACTTCAAGCTCTACTACAAAGCCAGAGTAATCAAGACAATTTGGTACTGGCACAAGAACAGACCCATAGACCAATGGAACAGACTAGAGATCCTTGATATAAACCCAACCATATATCTTCAATTAATACATGATAAAGGAGCCATGGACATACAATGGTGATGGCAAAACTGGACAACTACATGCAAGAGAATGAAACTGGATTATTGTTTAACCCCACACACAAAAGTAAACTTGAAATGGATTAAAGACTTGAATGTAAGTTGTGAAACCATAAAACTCTTAGAAGACAACATAGGCAAACATCTCCTGAATATAAGCATGAGCAACTTCTTCCTGAATCCATTTCCTCGAGCAAGGGAAACAAAAGCAAAAATGAACTCATGGGACTACATCAAACTAAAAAGTTTTTGTACAGCAAAGGACATCATCAACAAAACAAAAAGGCATCCTATAGTATGGGAGAATACATCCAAAATATATAAAGAACTTACACACCTCAACACCCAAAAAGCAAATAACTGATTAACAAATGGGCAGAGGATATGAAGAGACAGTTCTCCAAAGAAGAAATTCAGATGGCCAACAGACACATGAAAAGATGCTCCACATCACTAATCATCAGGGAAATGCAAATTAAAACCACAGTGAGTTATCACCTCACACCAGTAAGGATGGCCAGTGTAGAAAAGACTAAGAACAACAAATGCTGGTGAGGATGCGGAGAAAGGGGAACCCTCCTACACTGCTGGTGGGAATGTAAGCTAGTTCAACCATTGTGGAAAGCAATATGGAGGTTCCTCAAAAAACTAAAAATAGAAATAGCGTTTGATCCTGGAATCCCACTCCTTGGAAAATACCCAAAGAATACAACTTCTCAGTTTCAAAAAGACATATGCACCCCTATGTTTATCGCAGCACTTTTTACAATAGCCAAGATATGGAAGCAACCTAAGTGTCCATCTGTAGATGAATGGATAAGGAAGATGTGGTACATATATACAATGGGATACTATTCAGCCATAAGAGAAAGAAATAAATCCTACCGTTTGCAACAACATGGATGGAGCTGGAGGACATTATGTTCAGTGAAATAAGCCAGGTGGAGAAAGATCAATGCCAAATGATTTCCCTAATTTGTGGAGTACGACAATGAAGCAAAACTGAAGGAACAAAATGGCAGCAGACTCAGAGACTCCAAGAAGGAACTAGTGGTTACCAAAGGGGAGGGGTGTTGGAGGGTGGGTGGGGAGGGAGGGAGAAGGGGACTGAGGGGTATTATGTTTAGGACACATGGTGTGGGGGATCACGGGGAGAACAGTGTAGCACAGAAAAGGGACATAGTGGATCTCTGGCAACTTGCTGCACTGATGAACAGTGCCTGCATTGGGGTATGGGTGGGAACTTGGTAATATGGGTAAATGTAGTAACCACATTGTTTTTTCATGTGAAACCTTCATAAGAGTGTATATCAATCATACCTTAATAAAAAATTTAAAAAAAAAGAAATACTACATACACTTGATGTTCAGGTATGCAATTATCCAAGGGAAAAATTCGCTATTCTTGTATTGGATGGGTGTACCATAGAGTGTTATCAGAGTCATACATAACAATAGTCTCATATATCTGGGTTTGGAGAATCCAGGATTTTCAGACTGAAAGTGTTTGTTTTGTTTATTTACTATACAATTCAGCTGGAAAGGTTTCTATGAGCCAGATCCAGTACTATCTCTTTCACAAGTCCCAGGTAACCTCCGTGAAATATTCCTTAAGCCACATACTGAATCGAAAGTTGAGATGGATTTTCCCTACACATAATGAACATCATCCTGTTTATCTATTCTAGCCTGTTTGTGGAAGTGAGTAGAGTAAGAGAGACTATAAAAAGAAGTGAGAACAATATATGGTCAGACCTATATTCAGTAGACAACATGCCTTGTACCCAGAAAGACACACAATGTTGACTTGAAGAATGGAATCTTAACAATGGAACCTGATTCTATTTACCAGCCACTGGACACTCCAGATGCCCATCAGGGTGAAACGCAACACTTCATTCACCACTAAGTCTAGACTGTGGAGATGCTGAAAAAATCTGCAGAGGATCTAAGATACCATTATCTACATCTCTTTCCCCTCACCCTCCATCTCTGCAGCAAATACAGCCCCACAGAATTAGAGGATGGAAGACTGGTTGGCTTTCTCTTCTCAAACATGAGAGCCTTGGGTTCCCTTTTTCTGTGGAGTTGTTCCAATACCTAATTTTAAAAGCAGGGGCCTAATCGACTGTTGTGCATATTGGTCTGTCAACCAGCTGCTGTAGGCAATGATCATAACCATGGGGGATGGGGTACAGGGTTTGGGGGTTTGTTTCCATTGGAAAATCAAGAGTGCTGACTATATCCAGGGTGCAACTTTGGTAGAATAGAGTTCTAGAAATAGATGACCCTGGATTTTTTAAGGTTGGCATTTAGCAAGGAATGTACTTGGATGGTTCAGGATTCCAAGGAAGTGGTTCCATGAATAAAATGGAGATTCTAAGAACTCTTAGAGTCAAAAAGGATATGGTACAGTAAATCCGGTGTTCTTATCTTGATGGTAATGATAGTGTGACAGATCAACGTTCCAAAGGGTGCTGGTGATGTCCTCAACCCAGGAAATGTCTAGTCCTGCCTTTTTGGTTATTGCCTTATGATTTAGAATGCTCATGCAGCCCAAGGTCATTCTGCTGGGAAGTACAAGGCCCTGGGCAAACTATCTGTATGTCTTGCTTAACAACCCTCACTATTTTTGTTTCATACTAAGATGTGGAAAAGCAAGAATTTCTTTCTACATTCTCCTTGAATCTGGTTTGGAGACCTGAGGCTCCAGGGAACTGCATGAGCACAGAACTAGCACTGAGCAAATGGGAACTGCTAGCATATATGAGAGAAGAGTGTTAGTGCTCCCACTGTTGCCATGGGTACAGTAGAAGCATGGGTGTGAATGAGAGCATGTAACTCTGATCCTAAGAGTACGGCAGTGCCACGTCAAGTCTTTCACCATTAGCCTCTGGAAGCTGGGGCTAACAGCTCTGTCTGATCTCTGAAGCAGTATAAAGCTCCTATATTCTCAGGGAGGGCCTGAAGCATTCTCCCCTGTTTCATCTGCATGAGTGCTCCGGGATTCTAATGACACTTATGGACAGATCTGGTGTGAGGAGGAGTGACTTGCACTAAAAGCAGCCCTAATTTAAGAAACAGATACCAAATACTAAGGTTTCTGTGGGGCAGCTAAAGGGGAGAGACTGATCAATTATAAATCAAGAATGGCTAGCCAGAGCCAGCCTCCTCTACCATAACCTAGTGATAAGTCAAAATGTGAAGTCACACGATAGTGTCAACCAACCGCTGACTTTTTGGAGTTTGCCCTGTTACAGAAGTCTGCCTTTGGGAATTCAGTAAGGCAGCTGGCAGGTTGGAGAAGCCATTTATCACTTCACCCAAGGAAGCCTGTAATCTAATATCATCAGTTCTGCTGGAAACAAGAGCATAAGGGTATGGCTGCTTTGGAGAAGGCAACCTGAGCAGCTCCAGGGTGCTTGGCAGAGTCACAGATGTAGGTCGTGAGTGCTGGCCCCTCAGATGGTCTTACTCAGACAACAAAAGCCTGAGGCAGCCCTGAGTACTCCCCACCACCTTGTCACTTACGACATCCAGGCAACATTTTTGCCTCTCTAGGCCTTAATTTTTTTATTCGTAAGATGGCATTAAGGGTAGCAACTCATGCTTTGAGTCCCACAAGGCCAGGGTTCAAATACACACTCTTACATTTCCTGCTGACCTTGAGCAATTAATTACCCTCCCTGAACTTTCAGTTCCTCATTCATAAAATATGGGCAATAGTACTTAAGATGTGTGTCTTAGGAAAGAAAATAATATATATAAACATAGTAGGCACTCAATAAATATTTGTCAAATCAATAAATGAATAGTACTGCCTAGCACATAACAGGTGATTTTTGGGTCTAGGTTTATCTTCTTTCTTTCCCAACCAGATATGATATGGAACTAAACTTAATGAGACAAACTGTTGGTATTGAGCCACAGGATCCAGATATTAGCCTAGTACTCTACAAATTGTTCCATCTACATCTTCTGTATGTTTTTGTTTTTTTTCCATGGGTACTATTCTGGCCAAATAGGTGCCTCCTAATTACATCCATGGTAAATATGTCATGGTTAAAGGCAAAAATAACAACTAATACCAAGATTTCCCAGCTAATATAAAAAAGGGGAACAATTTCTTTATGGGAAAATGTGCACACATCCATAAATACACAACAAGTAGGCAGAGTTCTGCATATAATCTCACGGGGTTCATAGACCCTCTCAAGCCCCGGTTAAGAACCTCTGGTACAGAAGACTACAGAGGTAAGGCAACTGGTCAGATAGGTATCTCAATAACCCTATCCTGTAAAAGTCCTTGCAGAAAATTTTAGGTGGATGTAGATAAAAAAACGACATTACGTTTTTTTCAAGCGTTTATTCTAAAAGAACCTTATTTCACATGCTTAGTCTGTATCTTTTCTTTTTATTTCCTTCCCTTCTCTTTAAAGATGATCACAAGCCTTTCTTGAAAAGATAAAATCATATGGTGTGCAACATCTCTGTCTGTCTTCACTTTTCTGTATGAAAGTTAGCAAGGTCTATAGTTGCTATCAGTAAGCATTTAAATTAATTGTAAGTAATTTCATTGTCTTTCTCCATATTGTTACCCATCAATGCTCTTCATGGTAATCACTGTTTGGTCTCTCAGGTGCCATGTATATATATGCCTGTATCATTACATATGCAGGTCTATGTCCACTATATTGGTATATACGCAGACCTATGCCCATGACCATGAATATCATCCACACTCCATATACAAAGGTTGTCCTTTGGTTCATAGTTTCAGCTGAAGCTTCTGATCCCCTGGTTCTCTCAGTTCTCTTCCTTGGAAAGAGCAACAGCCGTAGTACTAATTGTGGCATAGCTGGTGCCCCATCTATTGCAGTTTTCCCTGGCAACTGCAGTCAACTTTCTAATGTTACAACCTGGCATATCTTTATAGCATTTTCTGGCCACCCAGCTTGTGGTCGTCCCACTTCAGTCTATCACATTGCAGCTGTGAGATTATGGGACAGTCATCCATTTTCCATCCTGGAAAGGTTGTGTTTAAAGATTATTGTTTCTTTGCAAGCAAACTGGCTGTGTTCTAGATGCTGACCAGTCACTGAATATTTAGTACAGCTCTTGGACTATGCTGGCAAAGCAAAGGTCCTTCATTATAGCTTAAATCTACAGTGTGATTCTGGGCACATGTGGCTGCAATTTTGTCCCAGGAGTCAATCCTAGAAGGTTTCTGATGAAAAGCACTGAAGTTCCCCCAAGCACCTTCTGTTTTTTGAAGATGAGAATGATGGACTCCTTCCTTACTATAATCAGTGTCAAATACATTGGACAGAATGTTCCGACCAGCTGAAAAATTTCATTTGTGAGTCATTTCCTCTTTCGCTGTTTCTTAACAGAAAGCTTCCCTCCTAACCTCAAACGTTGTATACTGTCCTCGAGGAGGGTGCTGTTGTATGGGAGAGAATGGTGGGTAGCAAGGAGCAATGTTTGTTGCATGACACAGACACGAAGGAACACATGCAGTAGGAAGTTTCTGCTCCAAGAACTTTCGAAAGTCGCTGTGCCAGCCTTCGGGACTTTTGCTGGATCAGACTACCAATCCCAGCCCAAGCTAAGCACAGGCCTAGGCATAAGAAGTGGGGAGAGGGGCAGGTGGCAAGGCACAGCGTCTCATACCCTTCCCTCCCTCTCCCCAGACTCACAAGTCAGAATGTCTGCCTTGGAAGGAAAGGATTGATCAAAGGACTCTCAGATCCAGGGGCAGAATATTCTCTCATATTGAAGCACTAATACTTTCTGTGAGCAGAAGTCTCGTGGTTAAGTGCACATACTCCAGTGCCAGGCCCCTGGGCTCAAATTCTGGCTCTGTGTCATAGTAGCATAAAGACTTTGGGGGTACTTGCTTTACCCAGAAGCCCTTGGTTTTCTCATCTGGGATATGGCATTAATCACAGCACCTACCTCATTGTGTTGTTGTGAGGATTATATGAAACGCATTATATATGTATGCATGTATGTATATATGTGCGTGTTTTAATGATAATAATTTGTTAATATTACTACAGGCGTTAGGGGCTCCTCCAGCCTGCCTTGTCCTATTACTGACACAAATTCTCTATGTTGCCCTTGGAATTCAACACCTTGTTTATTGATCCAACAGTACCTTTAACTTCATAGGATTAGATAGATGCCTGACACCTACTTAGGTCTGGGAGAATGGTCATAGGGCTCTTTCCCTAAATGCCCTTTGGGGTAACTCTGTGGGTCCCCGTAGAGCCCACACACAGCAGCAGAATATAAACTCCTTCATCTACAAGGGAAGAGACCGACTATAAAGAGCAAGGGAAGTGAAACTGAGTAGCAATGGGAAGGCTGCCTAACACATCAAAGACTCCTCCATGCCAGCAGGAAATAGACCAGCGTCACCCCTTTGGTTTGTGGTCTGTTCATTTTGTTCTGTTCCCCATTTCTACCCTCTCTTTCCCTCCCTCCTGTTTCCCCACCCTTTGTAAAAGAAAAAAAACAGCTTGTTGGGGCTGCTGACGCAGAAATCTGGCTCATGGTAGCTCTTACTGTGTGGTGACTCATGCCAAGGAGCAGGAATAATTTGCCCAGTGGGGGAGGGAAGGAGATGTGCCAGTGTGTGGGCCTGCAGGCCCATTGCCTGAGTGGTAGGCATACCCAGCTAACATGGAGATGAATGAACTCTCCTGAGAAAACCCACCAGAAGCTCAGGGCCATGACAGCCCCGGGATATCACAGAGGAGCTGGGAGAGGGCAGAAAACCTCTGCCCTAGTCTTATCCCAACCATCAAGTTTAAAATCTGGGGGCCTCACAGAGGACTTCATAGCAATGAGCTATTTCAGACTGTGGTGATTATAACCCAAAATCTGGAGGATTTGAATGAAGGAGAGCAAAGAGCAAAATAGTGTTCAGTCTTTTCCCAGCTTTGCCCAGCCTCCAGAGACTGAGGCTCAGTGTTCCTCTGAACAAGTCTCAGCCCAGCTACCCCTCCTAGGTGGACTGCACCCCAGCTCAAGTGTTATCCAAAGCTTTCCTCATAGTGGAAACCAGGAGTGGGAGGCCTGACCTACTCTGTGGCAGGGTCTTGCCTCTGTTGGGCTGCCTTCTCTGTGGCTCCCAGGCATGTTCAGTGTCAAGCAATGGAAGGAGATGTGGGCAAGAAGATACTCTTTGCCCTCTCTCCCACTGTGCTTCGGCAGACCTCCCCTTTCTCACTGGTCATCCACCAGGCTTCTCCGAAAGTACCACTGTCCTTGGTCCCTGGCCCCTACTCATGACTTCAAATTTAGGGGCAACTTAAGTGTAGCTCTTGTCCCCAAAGAAGGTCAGGGATACTTGCTTTGGCCCTGTCTTAATCTCTTCCCATAATAAAGCATCTTTTTTTTCTTTTTAATTTTTTTATTAAGGTATGATTGATATACACTCTCATGAAGGTTTCACATGAAAAACAATGTGGTTACTACATTTACCCATATTATCAAGTCCCCACCTATACCCCAATGCAGGCACTGTCCATCAGTGCAGCAAGTTGCCAGAGATCCACTATGTGCCCTCTCTGTGATACACTGTTCTCCCCGTGATCCCCCACACCATGTGTACTAAACATAATATCCCTCAGTCCCCTTCTCCCTCCCTCCCCACCCGCCCTCCCACACCCCTCCCCTTTGGTAACCGCTAGTCCCTTCTTGGAGTCTCTGAGTCTGCTGCTGTTTTGTTCCTTCAATAAAGCATCTCTTTTTATAACCCATTTTCTTAGACCCCTTTCTGGGTGACTGCAGCAGATCAAATCAAATCCAAGTGTGAGTGTTGATGGCAGATAGGCAATGGCTCACTGTGCTACTTTTCTCAGGCAACTTATTCATTTTTACAGGAGCCTTCAATACATTAGCTCCAGAGTTGGCATACTTTCTCTGTGAAGGCAAAATAGTAAATATTTTAGGCTTGGGGGGCCATACCATCTGCTACAACTATTCAGCTCTGCTACTGTAGCATCACATTAGCAATAGACAATTCAGCAACAAATTCAGGTGGCTGTGTTCCAGTAAGTAAATAAACAAAATCTTAGATAATTTTTACATGTCACAAAATAGCCTTCTTCTTTAGGTATTTTCCAATCATGTAAAAATATACAAACTATTCTCACTTGGCACATACCAAAACAGGTGGCAGGCCAGATTTGGCCAGTGTGCTGTAGTTTGCCAACTAGTGCTGTAGCCCAAAGGATTAATTCAAATGGGGCTTTCACATGCTGTTAGAGGTTGAATGGGATGGACAGAGAGAAAACCTTTTCAAATGGGATTAGGGGTAGCCTCACCATCCTCTTCAAGTCACAGAATAGTTGGAAATGGCTTGGTATTTCATTCAGCACATATTGCTGAGTAACTACTATGTGCCAAGCATTGTGTTAGGTACTATGTAATACATCAATAGAATAAAACAGATGCTTTCTATGCCCTTATAAAGTTTAAAGTACAATGGGGAAGAAAGGCAAGTAAATAAGCAATAAATATATAATTTCAAATTACAATAAGTGTGTGAAGGAAACACAAGAGATCAATTATAGAGAAAGAGAGGGGAGCATACTAGAAATTGTGGCCAGGGAAGGCAGACATTTATTTGGAGATGTTCTTATTCAGCAGTTAGGTGAAGAGCGCCCAGGAATAGGGGAAAGAAAATACATTCCAGGTAGAAGGCCCAGCATGTGGTAGGGGCTTGAGAGAGGAAAGAGCTTGTCTTGTTCACAAACATGAAGAGGAGACACTATGACTAGTAGAAATGAAGGAAAGTGGTCTGAGAGGAGGTGGGAGAAACAGGCAAAGGCCAGATGATGTACAGCTTAGTAGCCCAAAGAAAGAGCATGGACTTCATTTAATGTACAAAGAAAGCTCTTTTGAAAGATTACTCTGGCTAATGTGTGGAAAACGGACTGAAAGGAAGGAGAGATACAAGTTGGATAATCAGTCAAGAGTCTATTACATAGAATGGGCAAGAAGTGATGGTGACTGTGAGTAGGGCATTAGCAGGGAAAATAGAGTGGACAGGTACATGATGTATTTTGGAGCCAGAAACTGGAGATCTTGCTGATTAGATGTCGTAGGTAAGGGAGACAGTAGAATCAAGAATGATTTGCTGGTTTCTGGCTTCACTAACTTGGTAGATTGTGGTTCCTTTCAATGAGATGGAAGAGGCTGAGAAGGGAAGGGCGATAAAGAGAGGGTAAGGAGAACGGAGCTAATAAAGTGTGCTATTTGGGGCACCCTGAGTTTAAGATGCTTCTGAGATCTCCAAGTATGTCTCTGAGTAGTTGGTCATGTGAGTCTGGCATTTAGAAGAGTTTTGGGTTGGGGATATGAATATGGAAGAAATCAACATGTAGATAATATTTAGTGCCATGGGTTGGAGGAGCTCCCTTATGGGAAAGAACGCAGATAGAAGACGAGTCCCAGGAACTAGTGCTGGGGCAGTCCAAAATTTAGGTACTGGCTAGAGAAGAGGAGCCTTCCAAACAGACTGAAAGGGAGCAAAGATACAGGAGACTTTTGTAAAATGAATAGTGTCACAGAGGCTGAGAGAGGAGACTGCTGGAGGACACAGTGTAAACTGTGTTGAATGCAGCTGGAGAATCAAGTTAGATGAGGAAAAGAAAGACACTATTGGATTTGGTAACATGGAGGTCTTCAGTGACTTTGGGAAGAGGTTTGGGTGGGGTGGTGGGGCTAGACAGAAAGGCTGAGGTTAACGGAGATGTAAGGCATGCTGGGATTAGCCCCATAAGGACACTTCCAGAATGCACAGCTCAGTGGTTGGGCAGTTTCCAAGGCAGCTACTCCCTCAGGCAGCACTGAGTGGCACGCACGACCCTAGCGGCATGGTGTGGCTCCTTCCACTCTTTCAATGTGGGTTTCAGGTCATTCATTTATTTATTCAACAAATATTTTTAAGTAGTTAATAATTTCCAAGTACTCTAGATGCTGAAGATATAGTAGAGAACATACCAGACCAAATTCCTTACCCTGGCGGAGCTTACATTCTAGTGACTAGTAAAGCCAAGTGAATAGGCAATTACAATCAGGTTATTAGGTACTATGACATGAGGAAGATGCATTAGTCAAGGTAATTAATTCTAGCTGCTGTAACAAAAAAATTCCCACATTTCAGAGGTTCATCACAATAAAAGTTTGTCATTCATGTCACAGGCTAACACATGTCAAGCAGCTCTCCTGGGTAGCTGTCTTCCAAGTAGTGACTCAGCCTCCAGGTTCTTTCTGTCATATGACTTCACCATCCAATAAACCTTTTTTCAGAGCCCACCAATGGACCTTCTGTGTTCTGCAGGCCAATAAGCAAACACAGTCCATGGAATATCACACAGTATAATTTATAGCCAGACTTGAAAGTGCCTAGGAGCCAATCTCATAGCAAGAGACGCTGAGAAATGTCATCTTCTTTTTTCCCTGGTAAAGAAATGAGGTTAGTGAGAAACTAACTAGTCTCTGCCAGTGAATTGTAGGGTGGGTGCCTTGAGGGTTCAGAGGAGGAACTCTTAATATTTACTTTAAGGTGTCAGAAAGCTTCCTGGATGAAGTAACACCTAAGCTAATGACCTGAAGGATGAGGAAGAAATAACCTGGTGAAGTGGGGTTATGAGTGTTATAGTCATAGAGAACAGCAGGTGCTAATGACAGGAGGAGAGAGAGATCACAGTTTGTCTGAAGAACTGAATGAAGTCCACAATGGCCAGAGTGCAGAGCATGAGCTCAGGAATAGCAGGAGATGAGAATGAAATAGGAAGCCAGGGCCAAGAGTGGGCAGCCTATCAGGCTGATGTCTACAAGAGTAAAGACTTATATGTATGTATAAGAGTCAAGAGTTCCTCTTTGGCAGCTGGTGCCTCATGAAGGCTCTGGCTAGAGGTACTAGAGCAGAAGTTTTAAGCTCAAAGGCCTTCAGGGGCTGAGCAAGAAAGTTAAAAGTTTAAAACAGTGCAGAGCGGTGGTGCCTATAGTGAGGTGGAGGTTGTGTGCTGTGCCTGTTCACAAACTAAAACAAGCAGCAAACCACTGTGCAGGACAAATGAACCACATCTGCTGTGGACCCTTGTTAGAAGGCTGCTAGAGAGTTCTTACAGTCACCAAGGAGTTCAGGTCAAAAACAGGAGACAGGAGATTCTTTTGCATCCAAGTCTACTGCTGTCAATATGTTGTTTTGCCAAGGGTTTCACACTTACTTTCTGCTGTATTTGGTTGACTAGCTGGTAAGACTGCAAGGCTTTTGGGCTTTTTTATTGAAGTATAGTTGATAATGCTATATTGGTTTCAGAAGTATGACATAGTGATTCGACAATTATTTATATTACCAAATGCTCACCGTGATAAATGTGGATACCATCTGTCACCATATAAAGATATTACAGTATTATTGACTATATTCTCTATGCTGTCCTTTTTTCCTGTGATTAATTTTTTTCCTACTCAGAAGTTTGTACCTCTTTATCCGCTTCACCTATTTCTCTCACCCTCATCCCCCTATCCTATGGCAGACACTAGGCTTTTCTCTTATAGTGTTTGTAAGTCTATTTCTGTTTTGCTCATCTGTTTCTTTTAGCCAGGCAGAGAAAGACAAATAAGATATGATTTCACTTACATGTGGAATTTAAAGAATAAGACTGCACGTTTCTTGAAGGCAAGAATGGGAATTGTCTTATTTCATTCCCATAATAACAATAATAAAAATGCCAGGCACGCTGTGTTTTTTAACCCATTAAGTCCTCACAATAGCCTGTGTGGAAGATACTATTATTATATCCATTCTCAGATGAGGAAACTGAGAGTAACATCACAGTGACTTGCCTAAGGTCACACAGAAAGTGACAATGCTGGTATTTGAACCAAAGCAAACTGTCCCTAGAGTCTAATCTCTAGCTGACGTCTGCCCTCAACAAACATTATTCTACACTGCCTCTCAGCAATATCTGTGAGGCAGAATAAAGCGAAGCATGATAAAAGAAGGTATGCCTGTATTTACCATCTGGGCCTTTACCAAAAAAGTCTACTGACCCCTGGTCTATTGAATCATAAGTAACTGGGCAAGTTACTTAACTCCTTTAAGTCTCAGTTTCCTCATCTGGAAAATGGAGATAGCAATGCTGAGTAGGGGGTTATTAGGGTTGAATGAGATCATCTGTTTAGCTCAATATCAGGCACATAGTTAGTGCTCAATAAAATGAAGCTATTGATTTTAGGCACAATGATGGCAGCAGTGAGTGCCCAGTAAATGATATTGAATGACCAACTAACTAGTGGGTCCAAAGTATTCATATTCAGTAGTTAAGAGGAAAATCCACCAACTTCAGCTTTCATTATACAGTAGACATAAAGCTATCTCTAGCTAAAACATTTTGATATCTTATATACACTAAAACCTTTTCAGAATTTACTGTTATTTAGTAACTACTAGTCTTCAGCCAATATATAAGTATGACTTATAAGTGTGTGCAAAAGTTACAAAGCAATATGGGGAAATTGTCCTGCTGGCTGCTTTCTCCATCAATGAATAAACCATTATTTCATGAAGCAACAACTTCATTTCCCTAAGAAAATACCAGAAAAGACATCATTCAGAACTTTAAAAAGTCCTATTTGGTAAGCCTTTAGTAAATATTTATTTAGATAATGATAAACCAAGGCCTCAGGTCAGATTCACAATCCCATACACTGTTTTTGTGGCTGTAGTTACACAAAGAATTGAAAAAACATTCTGTGACCAGGGGCCCCAGTCCAACATTTCCACTGATTGGATTTCCTCACCCCATTTCCTTCAGTGGCTCTTTCCCAGCTAGGCTATTGGCCTCCATACCAGACTGGCTTTCAGAAAAGTCATGTAGGAGGCCAACTTTCTCTTTGCCTCCATCTACCTTTCCTTTCTACTCCTCTCTGTGTTGGGTCCCCAGTATCTTCATGGTTTTCTCCAGTCCCGCCAGATCCCTCCCTGAAATGTCCTATGTTGAGTAGCTTTCCAGGGTATAGGAAGCCCATGCCCTCTCTCCCTTTGAAGTTGACCTGTCTTGTTGGCCACTCCTTTGAGGCTCTGGTATTAGTTTCTAAAACAACAGTAGATAAATCTGTATTAGTATGAGCTATTTGCCACTGTCTCAGTTCTGGCATGCTAACAGGCTCAGTTTGTTACCCAAAAGGACAGGTTCTGGAGCTCTTCTATGACACCCAGCTAGGAGTCCTAGGTTTCTTGGGGTTGGATGGTCTTACTACATGAAGTCTATGGTAGCTACCAACTGAGCATTCTGCCCACAGCAGTGCATTGGCTTTAGGGTGCTTTGTCCAGACAGAGTGAAGCTCCGGTTCCATGAAGTCAATGGGAATATGACTGGGATACAAGTGAAATGAAGTAAAATGGGGATAAGAACAAGACCAACTTCCCAGGGATACTGTGATGATTAAATTAAGTAATACATGCAAAGCTTTCAGAACAATGCCTGGCACAGTATAAATGTCCAATCAATGTTAGTTTGCTGTTATTTCCACCCACGGATGATTGGCTGGCTAGCGGGCAAGGATTTTGGTCCAACACAGCTCCCGAGTACAAATGGAGCCTCTCAGGGCTCCTCTTTGGAGCTCACTCACCCAGTCCCTCAGGGTAGCACTCACCCCCATTTGAGGACCATACATAGGGCTCCTACTCCTTTCTTTTCCCCACCAGCCCAGTGTCTCTTACCTGTCTACTGCTACCCTCATTCACTATCCATGCTAAAAGCCTTTGTGTCTTTTCTGTCATGATAACCCAGAGGTCATATAGGGGCAGCAAATATACACTGTGGCCATATTTGCTTGTCTCACACATGGTAATTTTATAAGATTTCAGCTGGCTGGCAACATTTAAAAATCAGAAGATTTCCTATAAAAAGGGGGAGTTTTGGCTTCTTTTTTTTTTTTAACTCTTCACATCCAGCAATACATGCCCAGGTTCTAGTTGGAAAATATCTCTCTCCTGAGTGGTGCCTGCCTCCTTAAAACCAGCCATGCACTCTTTGGCTTGCCACTGTCCCCAGCAGACTCACTTGTTTCTTACTGACACTAGGGCCTTTAGGGCCCACCAGGAAGAGCCTCAATGGTTTATTAAAACTGGAGCCTGAATCAATGACAATGGAAAACAGCCTTATCTTCCCTAGAGGTCAAAGAAGGGGTTCAGTGCTAAACTCAACTGCCTATCTCTACTTCCTGGAAGGAAGAGAAGAGATGTTGCTTTCATTCTGGGGAAGATTGCCCTTTGTTGAACAATGGGCCAAATGACTCTTTCTAATGGAGAAAGGGGGGAAAATATATAGATAGACAGATAGATAGATATACATTCCATGTTTGCATCCTGCTATACATTCATCTCTCCTTAAACAAGGAAGTCCATATGTGTTTATTTCAACTAGGCAGTCTCTCTTGTCCAACAATTAAGGCTTTGTCTAGGAGTTTAGGGCCATGTGGTATTCAAATACTTTGGACTGTTTTGTGGATATACTGAGAGGCTTTCTCCTGGAAAACATTCTGGAAGCTCCCAAAATGTCTGCAGGATGGGATAAAGAGAATACTGAATGTTGGCTCAGCCAAACATATCCAAAGGGGCAGTCAGCATCTGGGGGAAACAGGCCATCTGAAAACCCTGTCCAGTGGCCGGGCATAGCAAGAATGCTTGTAGGAATATAAAGTGTCTGCAGCTTAGTTTAAGTCTAAAGAAGAAAAAGAGCAGATCAGTTTTTATGAACTTCACAGGTAATGATAATAAACACACAGCTTACTACAGGCCCGGTACTGTTCCATTATCTCATAACATCCAATGAGAGAGGTGCCATTGTTATCTCCATTTTTATCAATGAGGAAACTGAAGCAAGAGGGGTTAAGTAACTAGCTATGGTGAAACCAATTATATCAAAGCAAGGGTTCTAACCCAGGTAGTGGCCTGCAAAGTTTTTACTCCTAACCACCACACCATGGCTGTCAGTAAGGTCACAGGACCCCCAGCATCAGCATCACCTGGGAACGCTTTTAAAATGGAAATTCTCTGCCCCACCCCAGACTACTGGAATCAGAAACTCTGGGGATGGGACCCAGATATCTGCTTTTTTTTTTTTTTTTTACTAAAGTATCATTGATTTACAGTCTTATGATGGTTTCAAATACACAGCACAGTGGTTCAACATTCACCCATATATCAAGTCCTCACCCCCTCCATTGCAGCCACTGTCTATCAATGTAGTGAGATGTTACAGAATCATTAACTGTATTCTTCACGCTGTACTACCATCCCTTTGACCAACATATATTGTGATTGTGAATGATTATGCCCCTTAATCTCCTTCCCCCTCCCCCTGAGCCCCATCCCTTTGGTAACCACTAGTCCTTTCTCGGTGTCTGTGAGCCCACTGCTATTTTGTTCCCAGAATCTATGTTGATAACACTCCTTCCAGGTAACTCTGATGCAAGCTCAAGTTTGAGAACCATGCTCTAGACAATAAGAACTCCCAAAGACTGTAATGTAGCACTGCAGGTTGCCTGGTGCAGAGCTGAAGAAATATACAGTCACTTGAATGAGAATTGAAAGCATGGGGGCTGAGGGGATATCAGGTACTTCCCACTAACTTGTCCTAGTACCTATGATTCCATTATTAGCCATTATTCCTTTGGATTTTGATGCTTCATGATTTAGAAGACATTTTTATTAAAAGGCAGATGCCACTGGTAAAAGGAATGCTATAAGCCAGTTTCTCATGGAATCTTATGGAGAGTGACCAACCATTTCTGTTTTGCCTGGGACAGAAGGACTCTGGGGATGCATGACTTTTCAGTGCTGAAACAGAGACAATCACTCCACTATTTAGATCTTTCTGGGACTGAGGTCATTCCTGGGAGATAGGACTTTTGGCACTAAAACCAGAAAGTCCAAGGTAAACCTAGAGTTGGCCATCCTATAACATAGGATGGACTACAGAGGCATTGAGGCATTGCCACACTGGTGACTTGGAAGCCACACAAATAAAACTGCCCCAACTTTAAACAGGAGTTCAACAGGAAAATTTTCAGGGTCACATCTTCCAAACTTCAGCAAATGGATGGAGATAAGTAGTGTTTTGCATCCAATAAAGATCCAAAGGGTTTTTAGGACACATAACACCATAGCACCAGACCCTTCTGTGAAATTTTGTGCTGAAATATAAAGGGCTCAGAATTACTCCCCCAAAGTTATATAAATGGCAGTGTATACAGAAAGCAGAAGATGAAGCCTCCATTTAAAATTATGGTAACTAAGACTCTTAAAGCCATGGAACAATTGCTACTTAAGGGAAAAAAGCAGATGATAAAATAGTAGCTATCATTCTGAGGCAGGAGGAGCTCAACTGTGTGAGGAAAATGTGAAACAATAAAGGCTGTGAGAGAAATGTGCTACTCTGCTGATATTTGTTACTGCTGGATGGTGGGCTCACACATGGGGGAGGATTTTCTGCCTCTCAGTTCTTTCTCTGTAACTTCCACATTTCTACATTACCATGGAACCCACAAATAAGCAACGTTAATTAATGAGGGAAATAGGAAGAAGAAGGCCTTTCCACAGTACACTTGTTGGGGGAGACTCACCCCAGGTGGGAGGTGCTGAGGGGACTGGCCCTTCCCCCGTGAAGACTCCCCAGCCCACAGCTGCTGGAAAGAGGGCCGGGTGCTCTTGGCTGGGGCTGCACAGAACACAGACACCTTAGCCAGGAAGGAGGGGAGGGACTTCCATTTTCCTCAAAACAACTTGTGGGAACAAGGGCAAGCAGCTTACTCTTCTCCTATAAGCAGCCATTGCCTGGTTTGGCAGGGACTGTGCTGCTCTGGCTGTGTTGTCGCTGCTGTCTGCCACATTTGATGGAAACTTCTCTGAACACTTGGCTGGACAAGGTAGCTGGGCAGAGGCTCAGATGAAAAAGTAAACTTTTGTTTGGGCCTTTTGTATAGCCTGGCTTTGGGGTCAACTTGGTGAAAACGATGTCCTGATCCATTTCCTGGCAACACTGAAGGGGTAGATAAATCATGGAAGGCTTGGAGGGGTCTAAGTGCCCCTTTCACCCCCACTCTAGCAGAATATGGGAACTTTGGGAGAAGTGGCTTCTTGGAGGTGCAGGAAAGACTTTTCTGATACTTACTCATCTCCTTCCCCATGGGGATGCGTACGCCCCTGGTTCACCAGAGAGCTTTGCAGCCAGTGTGCTTGTTAGGGGGGCATTGTGTATTTTCCTTGGTTCTTATCCGTACTGCAGCAAAGAATTGAAAGGCAGAGACACAGTAGTGAAGCAGAGTAAAAGTTTTATTTAAAGTTACTTAAAGAGTGAAAAAGTACAGGTGACCTCAGGGAGGAGAGGTGCCCTGAAAGGTTGGAGAGAAAGTCTATGCACTTAAAAAGCACTGGTGACCTCAGAAAGGGGCACCCTGGAAGGTTTTGGGTCTGGGGTTTTATAGGCGGTTGAGGAGTTTCAGGAATGTGACAAAGGGCTAGGGGTGTGGACTTGTTAAGTGGTCCTAGAATGTTCATCCTTGATGAGTCCTTAAGTCTCTTCTTACCAGTCTTCCAGGTAGTTCTGCAAAATTAACATCAGAAATTTACTGCTCTGATTCCCTCCCAGGATAGTAGCTTCCTGGTCTGGGAGCACATCAATCAAGATTGCCTGTCCTGCCTCCAAGGTGGTCTGAGTTATTGTCTGTTTACTGAAGAGTATGTTAAGAACCTTACTTCTTAACTTCTTGGGTTTTAAAATGCAATTTTAGCTTTAAGGTGGAATCTTTCCTGTCTTTATTATACTGTTCATAGCTGGGTCTTTTAGCAGGCTAAAATAAATCTTACAATGGCATGGTCTAATTGACACAGTGAAGACATGGGCTGTGCTGAGATACTTTTGTCTGGGGAATATTCAAACATTCCAGGCCAAGTTGCTTCTGGCCTTTTGAGCTTTAACTGATTAATTCATTAACTCTGAGTCTTTTCTGGGTTTCTAGTTTTAACTGGTTAAGTCTGAGTCCCTTGTAGTGGGTTTTACTGGTCTTAATTCTCTCCACCCCATTTATATAAATTTTCCTGCCTAACATGTCCACAGGAGAAAGCACAGGTTGAAAGGGGCAACTCACAGGATCAACTGGCAGGAAGTGCTCAAGGAATGCCCCCACTTCAAGAATTCGTCTTTCTCACCCCCATCCTCAGCACACACTTTGAGAGTAAAAAGTGATTATTTTTGCTAGTGTATAGCCTGGCCTTGGGGTAAATGTTCTGCTTTGCAGGAGCAGTGATACAGATCAGGGACAAGGACACTCATCAGTCACCAGCTGAATAGAAACAGTGTTTTGGATGTGATGAAGGAAGGCATTAAAGTTTTGAGTCCCCTTGGCAAACTCACTCTCTCCTTTCCCCAGAGCCACACAGGACCAGTGGGAAGGTCAGGAACAGAGCTACTTGCTCAGGTAAATGCAAATACCTACCCAGGAAATAAGGCAAATACCTTTGGAACAGACCTTGCAGGGCAGTAGCCTGAAGAGATATGCAAAAACCAAAAGTACACAGCTTGCTCTGGGAAGTTGCAAATAGGCCTCTCTGCTTTCCCTTCACCCTGCCTGGCCCCTTACCTCACCTCGAACCATGCTTCCAACCCTCAAGGCCAAAAGGCCAAACACAAGCCATCCTTTCAGATGTGAACCCTAAAGGATATAACAGGAAGCAAATGGCCATCTCCTTGTTTTATTTTCTGCAAGATTAACAATCACTTGGCTGTTTCTTTCCTGCTCCTTAATGACCCAAGCAGTTCAGCTCTTAAATGATAAATCCTCAGTTTATTCATGACCGGCTGGTTTAATTTGGAGGCTAAACTGGAACAGTCAAGATAATTGAGCTACCTCAGAAGCATTGAGGAAGCCAGCTGCTGTTCAAGGCAGAAAACAAACTCCATGAGCTGCAGAAGCCCTGTCCCCCAGAAAGAAATGCTAAAGCAAGAAACCAAATGGGTAAGGGTACAAACTTTAGGAAGAGCAAGTGGAAGGCAGAATCCAGGATAAGAGCTACAGTTCTTTCTTATCACCCTCCCACTATTTTGGCTTGTATCCAGGCAACCAGCTGAAGCCAGCTGGCGCGATTTATTCCAAGTGGCTCATGGAGGCCCCAGTCAGCTGGGAGCAAAGGCAGAGGGAGAATGGACTAGCTGTCTGTTTAGAGATGATCTGAAAGGATGTCCCCCATCTCTTTTCCCTTCTTCAGTGTCCACCCCAACCAACATTTGTTTTCTGAAAAGAAATCTGAAGGGGTGGAAAAAATCTGCCTTCTTCCCTTCTAGGTTGTTTGGCTGGTCTAAGAATTAAATTGATATAAGACAGTGTGGATAAAATTGCAATATTTCCAGAATTTCTCACCTGGCCTTAGTGCACCTCCTTATCAATAGGTGTTTCCAAGGGGTGGAGAGAAGTAGTCCATCTCCATATCAATAGGTGATTACAAATGGGTGCAATAAACAGGTTTCTCACACTGTATTCCTCCCTTTGACTGATTTAGGCTTCAAAAGTTTATTTGCCCCAGGCTGGGAACATATTCCCACCCCCATCCCCAGAGTTACAGATAGATTAACAGGAGAAAAACAAAGTTACATATGTATAGGAGCCCCATAAAGATTTGAAGACCCCAGGCAGTCAGGCACTTGAGGCTTATACAACATCCTGAGCTCAGGAAAGGGGTACAGTGTCTAGGGATACAAACAGGAAGAAGGCCATTCACAGGAAGGCAGAGGAGATGTTGGGAAACAAAGGTTGCCCATTAGGCAGAAAAGTTTCTTAGGTAAAAAGGTATCTCTAGTAATAGATGTCTTCCTGGTATAGGCCCCTTTCCCAATGTAAACATAGGCAGTTGGGAAGGTAAAGAGCTTTTCCTGAGTATGCTGGGTTTTAATTGCTGTTAGCTCAAAATAATCTTCACGCCAAAGTGACATATTTTGGGGTGGTAAATTCTGCTCCCCTTAAAATGCCAGGGAAGAAAGTGGGAGAAAGTTTGATGGTTGGCGTTCAACTTCTTTTGTGGATTTTGGATGTTGAATGGGTTTGGCTGGGCAAGCAGACGATGTTTGGATGGTGGGCTTCGAGTTTCCATCACTCAGTGGGCATATTGTACAGCCAGATGCCAACTCACTTGCTGCAAAAATTGTACCAAGCCCCAGTACCTTCTCTGAAGGCGACAGACCTTTAGAGATGTTTCCGTTGTGTTTTCCTAGAGGATAAGCTCAAGTTTAGCTTGTCCAACATCTAAGCAGATGAATCATTCACAGTCTATATAAACAAGTTGCTGTTTGCCCTGTCAGAGCCTGACTCACCTCTAGCTGGCTGACTAGAAAGTGACTCTAACTCCAAACTCCCAAGACCAAACATCCTCATCTGGGAACACAGAATTTGCCTCATAAATCCAATAAACTCAAAATTTTCTCCTTTACTGAACAGCAGGAGTGTGAGTGTTATTTATCCAGGGCTAATCTCTTTTCTGAATGAACCCTATTTAAATGAGGAAATAGCTGCTTGGAAGAACTTTTTCTCATCCAGTCTCCATTTTGTATGCTTTCAAACCATGATGCACACAGATGACAGATTGCCTTTTCAAACATTTAATGTTCTAACTTTTGATTTTTAAATAAGTATAGATTCAAAAGATGCTGCAAAAATAGTGCCAAGACTTCCCTTGTACCCATTACCCAGATTCTTCCCAGTGGTGGCATCTTACATAATTATAGTGTATTACCAAATCTAGGCTCATTATAATTAACTAGACTGCAGTTGTGGCTCAGATTTCAGCAGGAAAAATAAAATTGTATAACACTACAATGAATGTCTAATGCTCAAGGTTTCCAACTCCAATGCTTGCTGGATGGTCAAGTCCCTCTGAGGTCAGGCCCCACCCCACTCAAGCAGCCATAGTTCCCACTGCTCACACACCTCCTTCTGTGGAGCCACTGTACTCATTGGGCCACACTCATAACTAACTCTGGGCCTCTGCTCCAGCACTTCTCCCCTCACTCCCCTTTCTCCAAATTGTACCCTTCCTTTCACCTAAGCCCTCCTCATATCTTGCCTTTTCTATAAAACTTTCCTGAGCTACTGTAGACCCCCATGAGCTCTCCTTATTTCTGAATTCAGTATGGCCAGAAATGACTTTCAGCATAGTCTGCATAATTTAGCATGTGAGTGTTTTTACAGTCTTGCACTATTTCTTTAGATTGTGGTGAAATACATCTGTCACAAAATTTACCATATTAGCCATTTTTAGCTGTACAGTTCTGTAGTATTAAGTACATTCACAGTGTTGTGCAGCCATTATCACTGTCTAGTTCCAGAACTCTTACATCATTCCAAATCGAAACTGCACCCATTAAACAATAAGACCCTATTTGCCCCTTCCCCAATCCTTTGGTAGCCATTATTTTACTTTCTGTCTTTTTGAATTTGACTATTGTAGGTATGTCATATAAGTGGAATCATACGATATTTGTCCTTTTATTGCATTACTTTTTTAATTGTTTCTTTTTTTAGCTTGCTTTTTTTCATTGAAGTATAGTTGATATACAGCATAGTGATTAACAGTTACATACATTATTAAATCCTCACCCCAACTAGTGTAGTTACTATCAACATAGAAGGGTGTTACAGAACTACTGACTGTATTCTCTATGCTGTACTTTCATCCCTGTAACTAATTTATATTATGATTGAGATTTTGTGCCTCTTCATTCCCTTCACCTGTTTAACCTCCCACCCCCACCCCAATCCGTCCTCCATGTAACCACCAGTCACTTCTCAGTGTCCATGAGTCTGCTGCTGTTTTGCTCATTTTGTTTTTAGATTCCATACATAAATAAAATCATATGGCTTATTTCACTTAGCATAAAATCCTCTAAGTCCATCCATGTTGTCATAATGGCCGGTTTTATTTCTTTTTATGGCTGAATATATTCCATTGTGTATATGTACCACATCTTCTTTATCCATTCATCTACTGATGGATACTTTGGTTGTTTCTGTATCTTGGCTATTGTAAATAATGTGGCAATAAACACAGAGATGCATATATTTTTCCAAATCAGATATTTTGCTAGATAAGAAACTCTTCAAAAGCCCAGCACCCTGCTGAAAGAAGAAATAGATAAGTAGGTAGGTAGATAGATAGATACAGAGATATTCTCACAATATCCAGCATAATTCTGGGTGATTAATAGATGTGGATTTTTCTCACCTTGTCAAGAAACCAACCCCTCATTTAAAAAAAAAACTAGGAATGTCTAGTAAGACATCTCCTATACTTTATATTGTGGCTTTCTCATCTTTGGGTTAAAAACACAATCTAGGGCTGGGCTTGCATGGGCCTAGGTCCAGTGGGTTTGGGCTGTGATAGGGTACGTATGATGCCAAAGTTGCCTTCCTTTTGAGGGAAATGTTGAGCTCATTGAAGGCAGAGACAATATTTCTTTGATGTTTTTTCATAGCACCCATGGCAGTTTCTGATCCCAAAAAAGGCACTTGAATAATGTGAGGAGAGGCAGTGGGTGAGGGCTGAGGGTGGGCATTGCATAGTTGTCAAGGAATCTAGTTTGATAACCAAATGAAGATGGGGAAGAGGTTGGCACCAGGTTATAGAGAAAATGAAAGCCTGCACCAGTAGCTCTTGATTTCCTCATTGAAGGAGAAAGAATAATAGAAATAGCCAACATGAGTCTAGTACTTAAATATATAATTACTCTAAGTATTTGACACATATTATCTCTTTTAATCCTCACAACAGCCTTTAGAGGTTGGTACTGTTATTAATTTCATTTTACAGATGAAGAAATTGAGGGATAGAAGGGTTAAGTAATTTACCTAAGTTAGTAGGAAGAGTCAGTATTTGAGTCCAGTCCACTCTCCTAGAGTCCTGCGAGAATGAAAGAACATAATATCCTTGAGGGACTGAAACACTCCTGGCTGGTGAGATAACTTGGTTAGAGCTCGGGGGCAGGGAGTGGACTTTGTGGATCAATTAGATGTGCTTCTTTCCAAGGCCCAACTCTGGCTGGAAAATGGCTGCCCTTGTTCACAAAGAGTAAGAGTCAAAGATTGAGTGCAGCCTCATCTCTGCTGGCAAAACAACTCCAAGGCAGCATTGTGCTGCAAATGGTCATTAACGTCGCATTCCTATACTAAGGACAGATATTAAGAACCACTGTGAACTTGGGAAGTCAAGGACTATACATACTCTGGGTACTGCAGGATTGTTATTTAAGGCAAGCTCAGGGAATGAGCCATTGTGTTTCACAGGGCTCCCCCATCCCCACTCCAGAGGGCCCATTTATTTTACTGTAGGAAAATGAATGGTGTTGATCAATCTCTTTATCTAGCTGAGAGATTGAAGTATAGTCCCCTGGGCACCCAACCCACTTTGCATATACAGGAAGTGACCCCCCCAAGTGGCTGACTGAATTTTAGAACAATATATATCCTGCGGGAATACTTCCTGTCACACAACTTCATGAACCGCTGAAGAAGCGGAATAAACTAGCTTTGGTTCAGGTGAAAAGGGAAGTCCCAGATGAAACAATAAGAATGTATCACTGGGCTGAGGGGAAGGCCTGGTGTGACTTTCCTGTCAGGAATGAGAGAAGAGACCAATGTATTAGGAGAGAAAGACAGGCCAGGCATAGGGGAGAATTTGAGGAAAGCCTGTGGGTGGGGATGTTCATAGTGCATCTGGGGGACACAAAAGTGAGCAGTTTGGCTGAAACGCATGGTCCCTGTTGGTAGTGTGGTAGGACTGGAAAGATAAAGTATTCTTAGGGAAGAAAGGAAGGAGAAGGATTTAGATTTGCAATAGGCAGAAATAATTTGCTTTGACCAGAAAGCTCAGCTTAAAAGGCTTATATCATGGTGAGTGATTCCATCATACTGCCTTTGAAAAAGGAGAGCAGTTCACAGGAGACTGCTCACGCCCCCCTTCTCTCTCCTGGCTCCTACCGCTTTTAAATGGAAGCTCTGGCAGCAGTAGGATAAAGAAAGGACAGCTACAGGGCCAGCTGTGCTTCTCAGATGCCTGGGTTTCCCCCTCAGTACTATACCGAGGCTCTTGCCACTTGCCTAGTACTGTAATTAGAAGTTCCCAAGACTAATGCGACCCAGGAAATACGTCAGGCAAGTGCAGTCTTTATTCAATTCCAGGCTTCTATCTCAAATTCATTTTGTCTCTCTCTTACCTTGGTGAGCTTAGCTGGACAATGAAGATACCGTAACCCACCTTTCCCCTCTCTTTTAGCTTTAAACTTAGACCAGGCCAATCACAGGCAACCAGTCTCTCCTTATTTCCTTTCCCCTGCTCTTCCCTTTGCCCTGCTTAGGTCTCCTGCATTGAGTTTACAGTTAACGTGGGAGACAGTGGAGGAGAGAACCCACCTGGGGGAAAGAAAACATGGACCCCTTCATTCCTGTCCTCCCAAAGCTCCACTCCAGGAGAAGTCAGCTATTCCTCATGTTCTAACCTTGATGTAAATCAGAGAGCCCCTCCCAGAGGTTGAAGTGAGGCTCTGTGGCTCCACCTTTGTAGGCACCCAGTCCCTCTTCTGGTTAAGGCCCAGGGTTTAGCAGCAAGGCAGGTAGCTAACTGGGAGTACCACTGTCCCCTTAAAGAGAGATCAGAGTGTAGCCAGACCCCTCAGGGCAATAAGATAAGTGCACATCAGAAAAGTCTCTCTTGCACCTCCACGAGGGTGCTTCTCCTAATGTTCCCAAATCGTGCTAGAGCCTCTAGGACACGTGAAAGTGGCACTTGGACCCCTCCAAGCCTTCCATGATTTATCTACCCCTTCAGTGTTGCCAGGAAATGGATCAGGACATTGTTTTCACCAAGTTGACCCCAAAGCCAGGCTATACAAAAGGCCCAAACAAAAGTTTACTTTTTCATCTGAGCCTCTGCCCAGCTACCTTGTCCAGCCAAGTGTTCAGAGAAGTTTCCATCAAATGTGGCAGACAGCAGCGACAACACAGCCAGAGCAGCACAGTCCCTGCCAAACCAGGCAATGGCTGCTTATAGGAGAAGAGTAAGCTGCCTGCCCTTGTTCCCACAAGTTGTTTTGAGGAAAATGGAAGTCCCTCCCCTCCTTCCTGGCTAAGGTATCTGTGTTCTGTGCAGCCCCAGCCAAGAGCACCCAGCCCTCTTTCCAGCAGCTGTGGGCTGGGGAGTCTTCACGGGGGAAGGGCCAGTCCCCTCAGCACCTCCCACCTGGGGTGAGTCTCCCCCAACAAGTGTACTGTGGAAAGGCCTTCTTCTTCCTATTTCCCTCATTAATTAACGTTGCTTATTTGTGGGTTCCATGGTAATGTAGAAATGTGGAAGTTACAGAGAAAGAACCGAGAGGCAGAAAATCCTCCCCCATGTGTGAGCCCACCATCCAGCAGTAACAAATATCAGCAGAGTAGCATATATCTCTCACAGCCTTTATTGTTTTTTTTATTAAGGTGTTATTGATGTACACTCTTATGAAAGTTTCACATGAAAAAACAATGTGGTTACTGCATTTACCCATATTATCAAGTCCCCACCCATACCCCAATGCAGTCACTGTCCATCAGTGCAGCAAGATGCCACAGATCCACTATGTCCCTTCTCTGTGATACACTGTTCTCCCCGTGATCCCCCACACCATGTGTACTAAACATAATACTCCTCAGTCCCCTTCTCCCTCCCTCCCCACCCGCCCTCCCACACCCCACACCCCTTTGATAACCACTAGTTCCTTCTTGGAGTCTCTGAGTCTGTCACAGCCTTTATTGTGGCACATTTTCCTCACACCGTTGAGATCCTACTGCCTCAGAATGGTAGCTACTATTTTATCATCTGCTTTTTTCCCTTAAGTAGCAGTTGTTCCATGGCTTTAAGAGTCTTAGTTACCATAATTTTAAACGGAGGCTTCATCTTCTGCCTTATGTATGCACTGCTATTTATATAACTTTTAAGACACAGAATACCACAGTACCAGACCCTTCTATGAAATTTATTGCTGAGAGATAAAGTAATAATGTATGGCATTGTTTGAGGGATTATTATATGCCAAGTATTATTCTAAGTGCTTCATATATTAACTCATTTAATGCTCATACAACTCTATGAGGCAGGCGTTATTATTGTCCCCAGGTGATAGAAACACAAACTGGGGCCCAGAAGAGATGAGTGACTTGTTGAGAGGAACACAGATAGTGAATGGAAAAGCTGGGCCTTTAACATAGGCAACTGGGCTCTAGAGTCTGTTCTCTAAGCAACTATAAAGTGGACCATCCAGAACTAAGTAAAATCATTAAGGCAGCTTACAATCTAATGTACAAAGTAGAGTAACATTTTTCAGTCAAAAGAAGTGTTAGCCAGATCAAGAACATGTTCTATCATTGGTTTACATTCAAGACTCATAATACCAGTTATCAGTCATAATATCACACCTTCCCCAATGATGTTACAAATCCTATGGGAAAGAGGATACACAAAGGGAAAGGCATTTTTACTTCTCTGAAGTGTTACCCTGTATGCTCCTATTATACAAGATCTACTACCTGCAAAGTTAAGTTTATTAGGGAGAAATCACCCATCAAGAGAGTAAATGCGATATTACCACATAGCAGGAGAAATTTGCCATTTGTATCCTGAAACTCAGAGCAGCATTTTAAACACTTGGCTCTGTCAACAACTGTAGAGGGCTGTACTCCCAGGACCCAGAGTGCTCCCCGGTTTCCTTTCTTTTCTCTTCCACATCTTAAATATCTCCCCTGCTCCCCTTCCATACTGTCTGTCATCCAGCCTTTTCCCTGTCTGGTCCCTGATTTCCCCTCCCCAATCCCTGATTTCCCGTCCCCGAAGTACTGTTGTGGGTGTAGGCGTTGGTCAGGGTCAAAGCAGAGCTTCGTGAGTAGAGCTCTGCAAAGTAATGACTGTTGACTTGCCTAGTGAAGTTCATCACCATGCGTTTCCAGACATCCTGGTACCCTGGGTATCTCCGTGCACCTCTCCAGCCCTGATAGGGAGCCAAGGTGTGCTAGGCACTGCTCTGCTCCCATTCCTCATCTACCCTGTTAGGCTTCCTCCAGGAACATATGTCTCTTGGAGTAGCCCCCTAGGAGGAAGCCTGCCCTAGAGCTGTTGCTGAGACTGTGGCACCAGCCCAGGCTTGCACAGGCCTAGGAGGAAGGGACTTTGATTTATCCTGGCTAGTCTCCTTTTGAGGGCAGCCTCCCCCTCCTCACATTCATCATCATTCTTCCAATTCTTCCAGCAGAAAACCTGTGCTGAAAAGAATTCTGAGCTGGACCTGTGGCTGTGAATGATGCCCAAGCATATACTGTCAGAGGCCAAGGAGGTGAGCCCCTGCTCCCGTTTCCATCACTCCACTCCCTTCTGAGTGTCTTCTCTCCAGTACCCTCACTGTTAGCAGCAAGGGAAGTGCCCTCCAAAGAGGCTTTCTCTGGAGCCTCAGCTGGGCTTGGGCCACCAGCCTGTGTACCCTCACAGGAGAGACCAGCTGATGTTTCCTCCCTCTCACCCTTTTGACCCCGACCTTCATGTTCCCCATGGACTCCATCTTCAGCAGATGGTGAGGCTGTGTCTGCCTTCTCAGGGTCTATGCAATATGACAAAGCTTGCACAATTGTAGGCCAAGGAGCAGACACCTTTTTCTTCTTATTCCTCCCCTTATGTGTGCTTCTCTGCCCAACACTTATCTCCCTGACGGCGACCAGAGAGGCCTCCTTGGCAGGGGGCTGACCTGGACTTGCCATGGGCACCCGGGCACCAGCCTCTGAATTCCAAGGCTGAGGGGAGAGTGCAGTCTTTTCTTCCTCATCACCCGTCCCTTGCTCCCTGCTCTCATGCCCTACCTTGATTCTGGTATTAGCAACTGGCAGGACCTCTGTCACACAAGGCTGGTCCAGAGCCAGGGTTGCAGAAGAGGCCCGAGTGTGGAGTGTCAGAGGCCAAGGAAGATACACAATCTTCCCTTCCCTTGTATTCCTCCTTTTTTGGCTAGTTTTCTTCCCTACACTGCCCCCACTGTTGGCCCCTTGCAGTGCAGCACTAACAGGGGCCCCATCTGGGCATGGGGTATCGGCATGCCCACTTGGACAAGAACCAAGTGCAGATATGTTTTCCACGTCACCACTGTCTCCATGATGCAGCTTTTCCTCCCCCCCATTTACCCCTCTCCTTGTGGTGAGTGTCGCATCTTCAGGTGGAGCCTGACCTGCATGCAGGGCTCCTGCAGACTGTGCAGCTGGGTCTGGGTTGCTTGCTTGGGTCATCTGAGGTTCCACGTGAGCCAAAATGTCTTTTTCCATATTTCCTTCTGCTTTTGCTTTGCTTTGCTTTTGTTTCTGGATCAGGTAAAGCATTCACCTGGAGCAGAGAGAGCTGAAGTCATCAAAGAGGCAAATATGAGTTGTAGTCAAGGCAGCAGAAAGTTCCTTCTGGAAGGAGAGTATCAAGCCCCGGGCCTGGGGGGTGGGTGTCTCATCAAGGTTGGGCCCCAAGGATACCTGAAGCAATTTAGGAAGAGAGCAGATTGGGGAGGCCATGAACAAGGGGAGGGTGTGAGACAGCTGTTCTCATTGGCAGGTGGCTCACTGGTGGAGGGCTAAATCCATCACAACCTCCCACAAAATGCTCCCCTCCTAGGTCAGTAGTACATGTACCTGCAGTGACCTCAAAATACGGATGTGACACACGATTTTTGATCTTCAGCAGGCTTCCCTATCAGCACTGTGTGCTTTGAAAGCAGAGGACAACCCTGGAGAAACAACAACAACACAGATATTTGGATAAATATCCCATTTGCACCTAAGGGATATAGACACATTGGTTAAGGGTCAGGTATAGACTTTACTACTGTTAATACCTTTTGATGCTTTGGGTAGTCTCAGGAGATCAAACCATAGGTGAAAAAACAGCTGCAGTTGCGCCTGTAAAATCAGAGAAAGAAAGCGTCATCTAAGTGAGCCTGACCAGGAGGCCCTGGGTGCCAGTCTGAGCAGACTCTTACCTGGAAATGCTCTGTCAGAGTTTCCTCTCAAACATTCTCTTTTGGTCCGTGCAGAGGAATTGGTGCACACACCAGTGATCCAGAGAGTCTACATAAATTGGGAACACAACCTCTTCATTAATTGTTAAAGAGATTCTGTTCAGTTCAGTATGGTATCAGCATTTAGGTCTCCCTTGCTGATTGCTGATTCTTTGCAAGTAGAAAATCCAGTCTGGGCTGGGGGCCTCATTCTATTAGCCAGTACAACCCATTCTTCTTGCATTCTGTGTAAGCAGAACTATAGAGAGTTTCTGTTTTTCAGATTCATGAAATGCACAGTCCTGCTCTAAATTCAGTCCCTTTCTAAGCTTTCTAATGTATTATATATATGTGCAACGTTATCTTGGAATGTGCTAATTATTTATATAGTATCCTTTCTCTCTGAACATTTTTTGCTGGCTTGATCAAAAAAGGAACAAAAAACAATAAATCAAGGAGGGATTACACTCTCTTCCTCTAGTTATGAGTGAGGAGAGAACTCAACGAGGCCTCTGTGTTTTCCTTTGATAAGAAAGCACAACCACACAAAAGAGCAAAAGCAACTTCTGGCATTGACCTACTAGGATTAGAAACAGAGAAATTCTCCTTGTTTTTTTATCTGAAATGTGTTTTTATCTAGAACAAGAAACATGGCTATGTGACTGCGGTGTTCCCAGTGGAGATGTGGGAGGGCCCTCTGGACCTTCTCTTCGTGCTACAAAGGGCCTAGAGCTATTTTTGCACTAGCAATACTCTCACCCAATCCTCTTTCAACTGCTCCGAATGTCAGCTTGTAGAAACAAGAATCATACCTTAAAAATTACATACACCAATTACCTACCACAGTTTCTACTTTTTAAACATCTTGTCTTCTTCACTGTTTCGTGCTTAGGTTAAATAGTTGCAGAGCTAAGCCTAGCTCAGCTCATGACAAATGCAGAGGTTACCACTACATAAAAGCCACTTGGCTGGTTGCTAAGATGCCACAATAGCTGAAATTTATCTTATTCAACCCAGCAGATTTGAAGGTCGAGTTCCCACACTGTGAGTGGGTCTGTAGTCTAGTAGCTCATGTTACCCAAGCACACAAAGCCAGATCTGTCTGCATCTCTATTGTCTCTATCCACATCCACATCCATGTTCCTAACTATACCTATAGCTATGTAAGCTACCTTCTTCCCTGGACTTCCCATGGGGGATAACTGCCTGCCTCAGGCTCCTTAGATTTCCCTGTGGTGTGCAGACCCTTTTATTCATACAGATTCATTAATTCACTCAACAGATAATTAATGACCCTGCTATGTGCCAATCATGAGACTAGGTGCAGTAGACTATATATTTAGGCTTCAGGTTGCTTAGTTACAGTCACATTTCATCTTGTTTTCTCTGAGATTACTACTTTGATTGACATTTTACATGTTTCCAAACCTCAAGTCACACATTTACAGGCACTCTTGGTTCTGGCTCTCATAGATTCTAGTAACAGCCTTCTACATTGTACTGTCACCACTTCCCTTCCACATTTTCAGTTAAGGGGTAACAACTGTTTGCTGCCCATTGATTTGTGTTTTACATGAGAGTCCAATTTACAGGGTTGTGATATAGGAATTGTCTGATGTCCCTCTTTGGAGAGGCAGGAACCTTTCACAGTATGCCTAATAGACAGGGTCCTGTGAGGGGAGAAGATTTGAAATCAAGCGCTGACTGAGTTGGGAACCAGGAAAAACAGCCCATAGCATTTAGGATTCTTCTATTTCAAGTAACCAAAAAGAAACAAACCAAAAGACCCAAACTGGCTAAGCAAAACAGGCAATTTACAGCTCACTATAAGCTTCAATGTTCAGGGATAGAGCCAACCATATGCATGCTTTCATCCAGAGTTCAAATTATTTCACCAGGATCCATCAGAGATACTTCATCAAGGTTGGTTTCCATTTTTAGGCTCTTACTGGAGACCCCCTGGTGCCTTCAGCCTCACAATGCCTTATCCAGCAGTGGCATTCCCTTCCCTGGTGGAGCAATGGAAATCCCTAACTTGAGTTTTGTTGGTACTAACCGGCCATGGGTTGTATGTCCATCGGTCAACCAATTGTGGATGCACTGTCTAAATATAAGGTCGCTTCAAATTCAAGAGGGAAGCTGGAGAACAAGAACAAAAGCACATAATCAGAGATGGTGGAGCAGACAAGGAAGGTGATTAATGAGGCATGGTGAAGGGAAGAAAAGCCTAAGGCAATTTCTGAGAAGGAATTTAGACATTGGCGTTTTTTTTTAATAGCTATACTGAGATAGAATTCACACACAAAAAAAATTTCCCCTTTAAGGTGGTTTTTAGTATATTCACAGAGCTGTACATTGATCACCACTACCTAATACGAGAACGATTTCTTCACCCCAGAAAGAAACCCTATGTTTATTAGCAGTCACCAACACCTACCCCCAGTGTCTCTGCTCCCCTCAGCCTCTGTCAACTACTAATCTCTTTTGTTTCTGTAGATTTGCCTATAATGGACATTTCATATAATCACATATAGTATAATATGTAACATTCAATATCTGGCTTCTTTCATATGGCACACTGCTTTTAAGAATCATCCCATGTTGGGGAATGAAGGAGATATCTAAGCTGGCCTGTGCATACAGTGAAACAACAAATTTGACTGGATCTATACTGTTGGAACTCAACCAAGAATTTGGAGAAGTGCAAATTGTAGCACCCCAAAGTCTTACAACTACAGACTATTTACTGTTAAAAGAACATATGGCATGTGAACAGTCCCCAGGAATGGGTTGTTTTAATTTGTCTGATTTCTCTCAGACTGTTCAAGTTCAGTTGGACAATATCCACCATATCATAGATAAGTTTTCACAAATGCCTAAGGTGCCTTAATGGTTTTCTTGGTTTCACTGGAGATGGCTGGTAATTACAGATATGCTTTGGTTATGTAACTATACTCCTATTATGTTAATGTGTGTGCGCAATTTAAGTAGTAGCTTAAAACCTATACATGCTGAAGTTACTCTACAAGAAGATATGTCAAAGAAATAATCAATCTTCCCATGTTTTCTTCCACCTGCTACTTCTATAGCTTTTCTTCTTCCTTCCTAATTACAACCCTTAAATAGAATTCGTGCCTCATATCAAATTTACCGAGTATCATAATTCTTCCAAGTGGTAAAGATACCTCAAGACAAATGCTGGGCATAGAAGCTACACGGCATAAATATGCAAAGAAATAAAAAGCTAACCATTTCAAACAATAAGGCTTCTCCCTCACTTACCAACTTTACATTTCCCTGCATGGCCCCGGAAGATGACTGGTTAGCCAGAGACGGGTAAGATTCCTCAAGGGAGGAACAACCTAAGACAGGCACAGTCGCAGGGGGGGTCATCAGGTGAGAAATTGGGGATCAACAGAGGTGAGGCTTAGAACCTCACCCCCCCTGTTCTGAGAGAAATCTTCTGCATACGTGGATGTTTTACTGCCCTTGTCTAGCTAGGATTAACACATAGTCTACAGGCACACACCTGATCATCTACATTTGCTCTCTTACAACACTAAACTATGTTTTCTACCTTTATCTTGTATCTACCTACCACTTCAGCATTTTATTAAAAATAATAATAATAAAGAGAGAAATGTGGTATCCACATATAAATCAAGTATAAAAACCAAATGAGTATTCATATTTGAACTGACTGTTTATAGTTCATAATGCATGAGCAAAACCGAAAGTTTCTGTGATGACTGCCCTTGTACTGTTCACTATGTAACTTATTCATTATGTAAGAATTTGTTTTCCATGTAAGAACTTGTTTGTTATGCCTCAGAAGATTGGAGACTGACGAAAATTAGGCTTGGGGTGGATTAATGATTGTGTATTGAGCATTGACTCCCCTATACAGAATTTTATTGTTGTTAACAACCATTTGATCAATAAATATGAGAGATGCCCTCACACACACACAAAAAAAAAGTATCATCCCATGTTGTAGCACGAATCAGTACATCATTCCTTTTAATGGCCAATTAATATTCCATTATATGAATATATCACATTTTGTTTATCCATTCATCAGGTGGTAGACATATGGATTATTCTACCTTTGGTCTATTGTAAAAAATGCTGTTATAAACATTTGTCTGCAGGTTTTTGGGTGGGTTTATATTTTCAATTATTTATGCATGCTTAAAAGTGGAATGGTTGAATTATATGGTAACTTTATGTTTACCAGTATGATTAGCTGCCAGACTGTTTTCCACAAGGGCTGCATCATTTTGTATTCCCACCAGCAATGCACATTATTCCAGTTTCTCCATTTCTTTGTCAACACTTCTTACTCTCTTTTGGATTAATGTCATCTTTCTGAGTGTAAAGTGGTATCTCATTGTGGTTTTGATTTGCATTTCCCTAATAACTAATGATGTTAAGCATTTTTTCATGTGTTTACTGGTCATTTCCATGTCTTCTCTGGAGAAAAGTCTATTCAAATCCTTTCCCAATTTTTGAATTGGCTTATTTTCACTGTTAAATTGTAAGAGTTCATTGTATATTCTAGATCTAAGTCGTTTATGAGATATGTGACTTGCAAATATTTTCTCACATTCTGTAGGTTGAATTTTTCCCTTCTTAACAGTGTCCTTTGAAGCATAAATATTTTTAATTTTGATGAAGTCCCAATTGTCTATTTTTTCTTTTTTTCATGTTTTGGTTTTCCTATTTAAAGGAATGATTGCCTAATCCAAGGTCAAGAAGATTTATCCCTATGTTTTCTTCATACAGTTTTATGGTTTTAATCTTTCCGTTCTTACATTTGAGTCTTTGATCCATTTTGAGTTAATTGCTGTATCAGGGAGAGGGATGAGGGCCCAGCTGCATTCTTATGCATGTGGGTATTCCATCGTCCCAGGACCATTCATTGAAAAGACTATTCTCTCCACATCGAATTGTCATGTCACCCCACATCATCTTTTAAAGCATCTATTATTCTTGGTGTATTTAAAGAGCTGAAAAAGATTGAACAGAGCTATCTTTAAAGTTATGTGACAACTTTTAAAATAGACATACTCATAGATTCCCTTCAAAATACTCATTTGGGAGTAACACTGAGATATGAGGAATATAGGTGAAAAATCAAAGTGATCTCTAAGTATGTGACTAGCAAATTGACGTTAGATGGTATTTCCAGAGGGAGAACTCTAGGCAGCAAGAACATCAACTGAATGAGCATGGAGCCCTCCAAGATGGCTGCTTTAAAGAAAGCACTGATTTGCAAACATACATTTTGTTCTCAAAAACAGAACAAATTTGCTAATTTGAGAAAATATACCCTAATAGTTAAGAGTATCATTAAGAGTATGGACTTGGGAGTCAGACAACCCTGGGTTTGAATTCTCTTACTAACTATGTAAATTACTTAGCTTTCTGACCCTCTCCTCCTTATCTGTAGTATAGGATAGTAATAGCACTTATTTCATTTATTGGTGCTTTTTTTTTTGCTATAATTTGAAACATACAATTGCTTACATTTTACCCAATCTGGTTCACTTACTTTATCATTCTTTGTGTGTGTGTGTGTGTGTGTGTGTGTGTGTGTATGTATGTATGTGTATATGTGTGTATATATATATATACATATATACATATATATACACACACACACACACACATATGCTTCCCCAAATGATTTGTGAGCAAATTAGAGACATCATGCTCCTTTAACCTTAAATTCTCCAATGCATATTTTCTAACAAGAAGGACATTCTCTCACATAACTATAGTACATTTACCTAAATCAGGAAATTTAAAATTAATACAGTACTATTATCTAACCTATAACACATATTCAAATTTGCCATTTTTATGAATATTGTCCTTTATTCCTATTTTTTCCCAGTTCAGGATTTGAAACAGGATGATATATTGAATTTAGTTGTCATGTCTTATTAATTTCCTGAAATCTGTAATAGTTCCTCACTCTTTATTTGTGTTTTCATGACATTGACATATTTGAAAAGCCCAGATCAGTTATTTTGCGGAATGTCTCTCAATTCGGGGGTTGTCTGTTTGTTTTATCATGATTAAATTGAGATTATATATTTTGGGCAAAGATACCACTGATGTTATGTTGTGCCCTTCTCAGTACATCATGTTAACAGGCACATGATGTCAGATTGTCCCAATATTGGTAGAGTGAACTTTGATCACTTGAAAAGTGATGTCCGTCAGATTTCTCAATGTAGCATTGCTGTTTCCTTTTGTAACTAAGAAGTCATTTGTAGGGAGCTATCATTTGGTTTTCCTAGGATCAAATGAGATGATGTACATCAAGTATTGGACACAATGCCTGGCACATTTTAAGTGTACAAAAAATGTTAGGCATCATATTTGATATTGCTCCTGTTATTATAATTGCTATTGCTAACCCAAAGTATTTTAAGACTTAGACTTAGTATTCTACACCTTACGTGATATGAAAGGAGAAGTCAGGAACATAGAGCAATATAAGTTAATAAAATATTGACTACAAGTATTAGGTGGCATGTTGGACAAGATGACCTCTGTGACCATAGAGCCTTGGGATCCTAGATTCTTTGTTTCCTGAACTACTGGCTAATTATGAGACCCTTGAGAAGGCTGTTGATGCAATTTAATTAATTTTACACCCTTGTTTGAGGTCATCTTTACTTATTACTATGCTGTATTCCTAGAAGTCACATAATAGAAGGATCATGGTAAGTAGGTTAATGGATTGCTATCAGAGCAACATCATAATTAGATATGTTCCTAATTATGCTCAAAATAATCATTGCTAAAGTGGATAAAGCAAATATGGAACAACTGTACATTTAATCAGAACTATTTTTAAAACATTAAAAAAATCAAAGTTATGCCTATGTACAAATAGACCAAACAGTACAAATGATCTTATGATGAGAAGTAATAGTCTCCTGCTTCTCCCCTCTCCATTCCATGTCCACATACCAGTGGCAACCTCTCAACAGTTTGATTTCAGGTTTCCTGTTGCTTACCATCTTACATCTAGATCAGAGATCACACACTGAAGGCCAGCGGGTCATATCTTACCCAAAGATGTATTTTGTTTAGCTTACATAGTGTTTTCTTTTCCCACTTACATAGTTGTTACCATCTTAAAATTGGTATATTTCATATAAAACCAAAATTCCAGGCTTTCTTGAGAATTGGAACCTCTGAACCTGTATTGTGCAGCCTGAGCTGGATAGTAGCTGCCCTCTCTTTCAAGGCTGGCACTCTAGTACACTGTGGTCTCCACCTAATCAGCATTATACCTTTGCTACAGGCATGGCCTTTCCAGGTATTCGAGTTTGCAACCTATGCTTTATCTACTCAAAATAAAGCTTTCCTATCAGCAACATGGGCATCACCTGGGAGTGTCTTAGAAATGCAGAATCTTGGGCCCCATTTCAGACTTGCTGAATAAGAATTTGAATTTTAACAAGACTCACAGGTGGTTTGTATGCATTTTGAAAGTTTGCGAAACCCTGGGGTAGAGAATATGCTTATTTCTAACCCAATTTCTTGGTATATTAGTTTTGGACCATCTCTATCTACTACATAGTATGAGAGGTGAGGAAGGGAAATTGCAAGCCCTTAGTTGACATACATCTTCAATTTCACTAGATATCACTAAATTATGCTCCAAATTAGTTCCACAAATTTTCACTGCCACCCACAGAGTGTGAAGCCCCATCTCTCCATATTCAGGTAATTTTTAGCCAATCTGATGGGTGTTAAATGGTATCTCATTGGTTTAGTTTGCATTTCCCTGATGACATGTGAGGATGAGCATTTTGTCACATGTATATTGTCTATTTAGGTTTCCAGTTTTGTGAATCACCTGTTTATGTGTCTGTCCTCCCCCCTACCTGGGGGTTATATTTCTTTTTTACTTATTGATATATATTCTGAATACTAATCCTTTCTTAGTTATATGCATTGCAGTTATCTTCTCCCAGTCTGTGAATTGCATTTTTAGATCTTGATGTGTTAAGTTGTATAATAGTTTTAAAATATAATCAATTAAAATGTATCAATAATTTCTTTTTGGTTTGGCCTTTTTGTGTTTGGTTTAAGAAAACCTTCCTTACCTTGAGATTATAAAGTTACCCAGTAGATTATATTTTTAAAGTTTTAAAGTTTTGCTTTTCATATGAAGTTCTTTAATTCTTCTGAAATTTGTTTTGCATATGGTGTGAGTTAGGGTTATTCTTGACTCTTTTATCATCCCATATTAGGATTAATATTACAACTGCACTGAATTGATTGATTCATTTTGGGAAGAACTGACATCTTTATAATACTAAGCCTCCCCACCCATGAATATGGTATAATTTCCATTCTTCAGGTCTTCCTTTATGTACTTCATTAGTGTTTCATAATTTTCTCCGTGAAGGCCCAGTATCTCTTTTCTTCTTATAACGTCTAATTTTTTTGTTGTATTATTTCTAATTTTGGTATACTATACTGATCTTATAATCAGCATTTGTCAAACTCTCTTTTTTAGTTCTAATTGTTTGTCTGTAGATGTCTTGGATTTTCTATGTAGCCAATTATATCATCGGCAAACAACAATTTTGTATCACCCTTTTGATGCTTCTAATTTATTTCTTTGCTTGTCTTACTGTAGTCACCTGAAATTTCAACACCATGTGGAATAGAAGCAATCCTAGTGGGTATCCCTGTCTTGTTTTTCATTTTAACGGGAAGGCCTTCAAAGTTTCACCATTAAGTATGATATTTTCTTTAGGTTCTGGATTGATATATTCTATCAATACAGGTTAAATAACGGTCCACTTCTATTTCCACTTTGCCAAATGTTTTACTTTAAGTCATAAATAGGTATTAAATTTCATTAAATATTTTTCTGCACCTATTGAAATGATCATGTATTTCTCCTTTATCCATTTTTTTCTTTCTTTTTTTTTTTTTAGGTTTTTCCTTTTTTTCTTTTTTTTCTTTTGGTATCATTAATCTACAATTACATGAAGAACATTATGTTTAATAGACTTACCCATCACCAAGTCCCCCCAACAAACTCCATTGCAGTCACTGTCCATCAGCATAGTAAGATGTTGTAGAATCACTACTTGTCTTCTCTGTGTTGCACAGCCCTCCCCATGCCCCCCACACACTATACATGCTAATCATAATGCCCCCTTTCTTGTTCCCCCCGCATCCCTCCCTACCCACACATCCTCTCCCATCCCTTTCCCTTTGGTAACTGTTAATCCATTCTTGGGTTCTCTGTTTATGCTGCTGTTTTGTTCCTTCAGTTTTTCTTTGTTCTTATACTCCACAGATGAGTGAAATCATCTGGTACTTGTCTTTCTCCCCCTGGCCTTTTTCACTGAGCGTAATACCCTCTAGCTCCATCCACGATGTTGCAAATGGTAGGATTTGTTTTCTTCTTATGGCTGAATAATGTTCCAATGTGTATATGTACCACCTCTTCTTTATCTGTTCATCTACTGATGGACACTTAGGTTGCTTCCATTTCTTGGCTATTGTAAATAGTGCAGCGATAAACGTAGGGTTGCATCTGTCTTTTTCAAACTGGGCTGCTGCATTCTTAGGGTAAATTCCTAGAAGTGGAATTCCTGGGTCAAATGGTATGTCTATTTTGAGCTTTTTGAGGAACCTCCGTACTGTTTTCCACAATGGTTGAACTAGTTTACATTCCCACCAGCAGTGTAGGAGGGTTCCTCTTTCCCCACAACCTCACCAACATTTGTTGTTGTTTGTCTTTTGGATGGTGGTGATCCTTACTGGTGTGAGGTGATATCTCATTGTGGTTTTAATTTACATTTCTCTGATGATTAGTGATGTGGAGCACCTTTTCATGTGTCTGCTGGCCATCTGAATTTCTTCTTTGGAGAACGGTCTGTTCAGCTCCTCTGCCCACTTTTTAATTGGATTATTTGCTTTTTGTTTGTTGAGGTGTGTGAGCTCTTTATATATTTTGGATGTCAACCGTTTATCGGATCTGTCATTTATGAATATATTCTCCCATACTGTAGGATGCCTTTTTGTTCTATTGGTGGTGTCCTTTGCTATATAGAAGCTTTTCAGCTTGATATCGTCCCACTTGTTCATTTTTGCTTTTGTTTCCCTTACCCATGGAGATATGTTCATGAAGAAGTCACTCATGCTTATGTCCAAGAGATTTTTGCCTATGTTTTTTTCTAAGAGATTTATGGTTTCATGACTTACATTCAGGTCTTTAATCCATTTCGAATTTACTTTTGTGTATGGGGTTAGACAGTGATCCAGTTTCATTCACTTACATGTAGCTGTCCAGTTTTGCCAACACCAACTGTTGAAGAGGCTGTCATTTTCCCATTGTATGTCCATGGCTCCTTTATCACATATTAATTGACCATATATGTTTGGGTTAATGTCTGGAGTCCCTATTCTGTTCCACTGGTCTGTGGGTCTGTTCTTGTGCAAGTACCAAATTGTCTTGATTACTGTGGCTTTGTAGTGAAGCTTGAAGTTGGGGAGCGAGATCCCACCCACAATTTATTCTTCCTTCTCAGGATTGCTTTCACTATTTGGGGTCTTTGGTGGTTCCATATGAATTTTTGAACTATTTGTTCCAGTTTGTTGAAGAATGCTGTTGGTATTTTGATAGGCATTGCTTTGAATCTGTAGATTGCTTTGGGCAGGACGGCCATTTTGACAATATTAATTCTTCCCAGCCAAGAGCATAGGATGAGTTTGCATTTGTTAGTGTCCTCTTGTATTTCTCTTAAGAGTGTCTTGTAGTTTTCAGGATATAGATCTTTCACTACCTTGGTTAGATTATTCCTAGGTATTTTATTTGTTTTGATGCAATTATGAATGGAATTGTTTTCCCAATTTCTCTTTCTGATAGTTCATTGTTAGTGTACAGGAAAGCAACAGATTTCTGTGTATTAATTTTGTATCCTGCAACTTTGCTGAATTCCGATATTAGTTCTAGTAGTTTTGGTGTGGAGTCTTTAGGGTTTTTTATGTACAATATCATGTCATCTGCAAATAGTGACAGTTTGACTTCTTCTTTACCAATCTGGATTCCTTGTATTTCTTTGTTTTGTCTGATTTCTGTGGCTAGGACCTCCAATACTATGTTGAATAACAGTGGGGAGAGCGAGCATCCATCTTGTTCCCGATCTTAGAGGAAAAGCTTTCAGCTTCTCACTGTTAAGTATAATGTTGCCTGTGGGTTTATCATATATGGTCTTTATTATGTTGAGATAGTTGCCCTCTATGCCCATTTTGTTGAGAGTTTTTATCATGAATGGATGTTGAATTTTGTCGAATGCTTTTTCAGCATCTATGGAGATGATCATGTGGATTTTGTCTTTCTTTTTGTTGATGTGGTGGATGATGTTGATGGATTTTCGAATGTTGTACCATCCTTGCATCCCTGAGATGAATCCCACTTGGTCGTGGTGTATGATTCTCTTGATGTATTTTTGAATTCAGTCTGCTAATATTTTGTTGAGTATTTTTGCATCTATGTTCATCAGGGATATTGGTCTGTCGTTTTCCTTTTTGGTGGTGTCTTTGCCTGGTTTTGGTATTAGGGTGATGCTGGCTTCATAGAATGAGTTTGGAAGTATTCCTTCCTCTTCTATTTTTTGGAAAACTTTATGGAGAATGCATATTATGTCTTCTCAGTATGTCTGATAAAATTCCATGGTAAATCCATCTGGCCCGGGGGTTTTGCTCTTGGGTAGTTCTTTGATTAATGCTTCAATTTCATTGCTGGTAATTGGTCTGTTTAGATTTTCTGTTTCTTCCTTGGTCAGTCTTGGAAGGTTGTATTTTTCTAGGTTGTTGTCCATTTCTTCTAGGTTTTCCAGCTTGTTAGCATAAAGATTTTCATAGTATTCTCTAATAATTCTTCATATTTCTGTGGGGTTCATCCTGAATTTTCCTGTCTTATTTCTGATTCTGTTGATGTATGTAAATTTTCTTTTTCTCTTAATAAGTCTGGCTATGGGTTTATCAATTTTGTATATTTTCTGAAAGAACCAGCTCTTGGTTTCACTGATTTTTTTCTATTGTTTTATTCTTCTGAATTTTATTTATTTCCTCTCTGATCTTTATTTTATCCCTCCTGCTGCTGACTTTGGGCCTCATTTGTTCTTCTTTTTCTAGTTTCCGTAATTGTGACTTTAGACTATTTGGGATTAGAACATTTGGGATTGTTCTTCTTTCTTTAAATAGGCCTGGATTGCTATATACTTTCCTCTTAGAACTGCTTTCACTGCGTCCCGCAGAAGTAGGAGGTTTGCACTGTTGTTGTCATTTGTCTCCATATATTCCTTATCTCCATTTTAATTTGGTCATTGATCCATTGATTATTTAGGAGCATGTTGTTAAGCCTCCATGTGTTTGTGAGCCTTTTTGTTTTCTTTGTACAATTTGTTTCTAGTTTTGTACCTTTGTGTTCTGAGAAGTTGGTTGGTAGAATTTCTATCTTTTTGAATTTACTGAGGCACTTTTTGTGGCCTGGTATGTGGTCTATTCTGGAGAATGTTCCATGTGCACTTGAGAAGAATGTGTATCCTGCTGCTTTTGTGTGTAGAGTTCTGTAGATGTCCATTAGGTCCATCTATTCTAGTGTGTTGTGCAGTGCCTCTGTGTACTTACTTATTTTCTGTCTGGTGGATCTGTCCTTTGGAGTGAGTGGTGTGTTGAAGTCTCCCAAACTGAACGCATTGCATTCTATTTCCTCCTTTAGTTCTGTTAGTGTTTGTTTCACAGATCTCGGTGCTCCTGTTTTGGTTGCATATATATTTGTAATGGTTATATCCTCTTGTTGGACTGACACCTTTATTATTATGTAATGTCCTTCTTTATCTCTTGTTACTTTCTTTGTTTTGAAGTCTATTTTGTCTGATACTAGTACTGCAACATCTGCTTTTTCTCCCTATTTTTTGCATGAAATATCTTTTTCCATCCCTTGACTTTTAGTCTGTGTATATCTTTTGGGTTTGAGATGAGTCTCTTGTAAGCAGCATACAGTTGAGTCTTGCTTTTTTATCCATTCTATTACTCTGTGTCTTTTGATTGATGTATTCAGTCAATTTACGTTTAGGGTGATTATTGAAACATATGTACTTATTGCCATTGCAGGCTTTAGATTCATGGTTACCAAAGGTTCAAGGGTAGCTTGTCTACTATCTAACCGTCTAACTTAACTTGCTCATTAAGCTGTTATAAACACAGTCTGATGATTATTTCTCTCCCCTCTTATTCTTCCTCCTCCATTCTTTATATGTTAGGCGTTTTATTCTGTGCTCTTTTGTGTTTCCTTTGACTGCTTTTGTGAATAGTTTATTTTATTTTTTGCCTTTAGTTAGTATTTGGCTGGTCTGCTTTCTTTGGTGTGATGTTATTTTCTCTGGTGACATCTGTTTAGCCTTAGGAGTGCTTCAATCTAGAGCAGTCCCTCTAGAATACCCTGTAGAGGTGGTTTGTGGGAGGCAAATTCCATGAACTTTTGCTTGTCTGGGAATTGTTTAATCCCTCCTTCATATTTAAATGATAATCGTGCTGGATACAGTGTTCTTGGTTCAAGGCCCTTTTGTTTCATTGCATTAAATATATCATGCCATTCTCTTCTGGCCTGTAAGGTTTCTGTTGAGAAGTCTGATGATAGCCTGATGAGTTTTCCTTTGTAGGTGACCTTTTTTCTCTCTCTGGCTGCCTTTAATACTCTGTCCTTGTCCTTGATCTTTGCCATTTTAATTATTATGTGTCTTGGTGTTGTCCTCCTTAGGTTCCTTCTGTTGTGAGTTCTGTGTGCTTCCATGGTCTATGCAACTATTTCTTCCCCCAGTTTGGGGAAGTTTTCAGCCATTATTTCTTCAAATACACTTTCTATCCCTTTTTCTCTCTCTTCTTCTTCTGGTACCTCTATAATGCAGATATTGTTCCTTTTGGATTGGTCACACAGTTCTCTTAGTATTCTTTCATTTCTGGAGTTCCTTTTATCTCTCTCTGCATCAGATTCTATGCGTTTCTGTTCTCTGGTTTCTATTCCATTAATGGCCTCTTGCATCCCATCCATTCTGCTTTTAAGTCCTTCCAGAGATTGTTTTATTTCTATAGTTTCCCTCTGTACTTGGTCCTTTAGCTCTTGCATATTTCTCTGCAGATCCATCAGCATGTTTATGATTTTTATTTTGATTTCTTTTTCAGGGAGACTGGTTAAGTCTGTCTCCACAGGTCCTCTCTCAGGAGTTGTCTGGACTATTTTGGACTGGACTAAATTCTTCTGCCTTTTCATGGTGATAGCGGTGGCTGTAGGCAGGTAGTGGATATGTCAGCTGGGAGAAGAAAGTCCTTTCCTACTTGCTGGATGCCTTGCCCTCCTCTGCTGCCTGTCTCAGTTACCCGCCATCCTGGAGCAGCCACTGGGTTAATCTCCTAAGCTGCTGTCTGCAGGGTCTCCATCAGAGCATCACAGAGCCCTGTGGGGAGTGGCAGGCATGCCGGGTGCACTCCCCTGCGAAAGCGGCACCCCTACCAGGCAGCTGTGTGCTGGTAGTGGCCTTTGGGTCTGGCCCGAGTGGCTGTGCGTCAGGCGGGGATTCTGGGCAGCTGCTGGGGGCACGGTTTCTCCTGGGCCGCTCCTCCACCTTTGTCACCAACTCCCGCGGGCCACTCCCAGGCCCCTCTGGCACTGACACTGCTGGCACGTGTGGGCTGCTCCCGGGCCCTTCTGGTGCCGTGGCCACTGGCACACGTGAGCCACTCCCGGGCCACTCGGTCGCTGCTACCACAGACTCGCACGGGCCTCTCCTGGTCCCCTCTGGCGCTGCCACCCCCGGCGCACGCTTCTGCTCTCCCACTACTGGGCCGGTGTGTCGGGGTCCACGCCAGTTGGGGGAACAACTGGCAAGTTGCTTATTGCCGTGAGGGGCTTCAGAACTGCACTCCCACCCAGGGGTTTAGGGTGCCTAAATTTCCCCGGGATTCCCAGGTGTTGGCTAAGTGTCCTGGGACGACTTTGTCCAGCTGTGGGGTCCCTGTCTCTTTAAGACTTGCAAAAAGCAGTCGCTTTTCTTTTGTCTCTGGGGCGCTGGTTGCAGGGACCTGCATGCAGGTTTTGCTTTTCTGTTTCTATAATATCCAGCACCCCGTGCACCGAGTGTCTGCGCTCTGGGTGCAGATTTCTAGAGCTGGTTGTTTTGCAATCCTAGGCTTTCTCTCCCTCCCTGTTCTGACTCCTTTCTTCCCACTGGTTTCTGGGGTGGGGGGGCGTTCGGGTCCCGCTGGGCCGCTACTTGTATCTTAGACCTTTCATGTGATGTTGAGTTCTTGCAGATGTAGATGTAGCCTGGTTGTTGTACTGTATCCACTGGTGTCTCTTTTAGGAATAGTTTTATTTATTGTATTTTCATAAATATATATGTTTTTGGGAGGAGATTTCCACTGAACTACTCATGCCGCCATCTTGGCTCCACCTGTTAACTTTTTTATAAGGTGTGACTCTTATATTGAAGCTCATTTTTTTGGATGTCCGGGTGTTCAAGCACCATTTATTGAAAAGGTTATCTTTCCTTCATTGAATTACTTTCACATTTTTGTCAAAAATCAATTAGGCATATTTTTGTATTGTCTGTTCCATTCCATTGATCTGCTTGTCTATTCCTCCACAAATACCATTGAGTCTTGATTACTGTAGTCTGGTAGGCTGAATAATGGCCCCTCACTGATTTCCACATCCTAACCTGTGACTTTGTTGCCTTACATGGTAAAAGAGACTGTGCAGGTATGATTAAATTAAGGATTTTGAGATGGGGAGAGTTTCCTGGATTATTCAGGTGGACCCAAGGTAATTACACATGAGGCAGGACGATCAGAGTCAGAAAGACATTTGGTGATGGAAGCAGATATGAGAGTACATGCCACTGTGAGGAAGGTGCCACAAACCAAGGAATGTAGGTGGCCTCTAGAAGCTGGAAAAAGCCAGAAACAGAATCTTCCCCAGAGCCTCTAAAAGGAACAGAGGCTTGCTAAAACCTTGACTTTAACCCAGTGAGATTAATTTAGGGCTTCAGACCTTGAAAACTATAACATAATAAATTCATGTTGTTTAAAACCACTAAACTATGGTAATTTGTTCGAGTGGCAGTAGAAATCTAAACCAATAAGTCTTGAAGTTGGATAGACTGATTCCTCCCATTTTATTCTTGTGTTCTCAAAATTGCTTTACCTACTCTACTCCTTTTGCCTTTCCATAAAAATTTTAGATTAATCTTTTTCATATCTACAAAAAAAACTTGCTGTGAGTTTGATAAGCATCTCATTAAGCCTATATATCAATTTGGGTAGAACTGGCATCTTTACAATCTTGAGTCTTCCAATCCAGGAGTATGATATGTCTCTCCATTTAGATTTTCTTTTATTGACTTTATCAGCATTATGTAGTTGTTAGCATACATGCTCTGTACATGCTTTACTAGATTAATGCTTCAGTTTTCTCTTCCACTTGAGCAATTATAAATGGTGTTGTATTTTTAGTTTTGGTGTCCATTGCAAGTATACACAAATACAATTGATTTTTTTGCATGTTTATCTTATATCCTGTGAAGGTGCTGAAAAAAATTCCTAGTTTTAGGAGTTTGTTGTAAATTCCTTGGGACTTTCTACAAATTATGCCATCTACAAATATTGGCAGTTGTATTTCTTCCTTCCTAATCGGTATGAGTTGTGATGGATTGTGTTTTTTGAGGAATTGGTCCATTTCATCTAAGTTGCCAAATTTATGTGTGTAGAATTATTTGTAGTACTCCCTTATCATACCTGTTTTATTCCTGATATTGGTATTGTATGTATTTTCTCTTTTTTCCTAGTCAGCCTTATTAGTCAATTTTATCATTCTTCTCAAAGAACCAGGTCTCTGTTTCATTGATTTTCTTAATTGCTTTTCTTTTTTTGATTTCATCGATTTTTGCTCTTAACTTTATTATTTCCTTCTTTCTGGTTGCTTAGTGTTTATTTTGCTTTTATTGATCTAGGTTCCTGAGGTGGAAGCTCAGATTATTAATTTGAGACACTGCCTGTTTTTATATGTAAGCATTTGTTACTATAAATATCTCTCTCAGGCCTGATTAACTTATGTTCCACAGATTTTGACATATTCTCATTTTCATTCAGTTCCATATATTTTTTAATTTCCCTGGAGAACTCCTCTTTGATTCATAGAATGTTCAGAGGTGTGTTTAATTTCCAATATTTGGAAATTTTCCTGTTATTGATTTCTATTTTGTTTCATGTTGGAGAACACTTTTTATATGATTTCAGTTCTTTCAGATTTAATGTTTGTTTTATGGCTCAGGACATAGTATGTTTTGTTATGTGCTCTGTGGGTGGTTGAAAAGAATGTGTATTCTACTGTTCTTGAGTGGAGTTGTTCTATAAATGTCAACTACATCCTGCTGGTTACTAGTGGTGGTGAATATACGTGGTTTACAAGAGTTGTTATTTTACAGGTCTGAGTGTAGTGTAGAAACTTTACCTTCTTTCATGTCCCTTTATCTACTTTATTGATAATAAAATAATAATATAAGAAAATGTGAACTAGACCCTGTTGTTTAATGGTGGTGGTGTTGCATCCTTGTTGATTTTCTGTCTAGTTGTTCTACCAATTGTTGAGATAGGAGTGTTGAAGCTGCCAAGGGTGATTGTGCTTTTGTTTATTTCTCCTTTAAGTTTTATCAGTTTGTGCTTCACATATTTTGGAACTATATTTAGTGCATGCATATTTAGGATTCTTTTCTTCTTGATGGCTAATCCTATTATGATTATATAATGTTCTTCTATATCTCTGATCATTTTCTTTGCTCTGAAGTCTACTTAATCTGATATTAAGACGGCAATTCATACTTTCCATTCATTGCATGATAAAACTTATTCAATTCATTTACTTTCAATCAACTCATATTGTTATGTTTGAAGTTTCTTTTAGATAACATATGGTTTGGTCACATTTTTAATCCATTCTGCTGATCTCTGTCTTTTATTTATTGATTTATTTTTATTTTGGTATCATTAATCTACAATTACATGAAAAACATTATGTTTACTACACTCCCCCCATTACCAAGTCCCCCCCACGTACCACATTACAGTCACTGTCCATCAGCGTAGTAAGGTGCTGTAAAATCACTACTTGTCTTCTCTGTGTTGTACAGACCTCCCCGTGTCCTCACCCACATTATACATGCTAATCATAATGCCCCCTTTCAATATTTCCCCCCCTTATCCCTCCCTCCCCACCCATCTTCCCCAGTCCCTTTCTGTTGGGTAACTGTTAGTCCATTCTTGGGTTTGTGAGTCTGTTGCTGTTTTGTTGCTTCAGTTTTGCTTCGTTGTTATACTCCACAAATGAGGGAAATCATTTGGTACTTGTCTTTCGCTGCCTGACTTATTTCACCGAGCATAATATCCTCTAGCTTCATCCATGTTGTTGCAAATGGTAGGATTTGTTTTCTTCTTATGGCTGAATAATATTCCATTGTGTATATGTACCACCTCTTCTTTATCTATTCATCTACTGATGGACACTTAGGTTGCTTCCATTTCTTGGCTATTGCAAATAGTGCTGTGATAAACATAGGGGTTCATCTGTCTTTTTCAAACTGGGCTGCTGCATTCTTAGGGTAAATTCCTAGGAGTGGAATTCCTGGGTCAAATGGTATTTCTATTTTGAGCTTTTTGAAGAACCTCCATACTGTTTTCCTCAATGGTTGAACTAATTTACATTCCCACCAGCGGTGTAGGAGGGTTCCCCCTTCTCCACTACCTTGCCAACATTTGTTGTTGTTTGTCTTTTGGATGGTGGCGATCCTTACTGGTGTGAGGTGATATCTCATTGTGGTTTTAATTTGCATTTCTCTGATGACAAGCAATGTGGAGCATCTTTTCATGTGTCTGTTCACAATCTGAATTTCTTCTTTAGAGAACTGTCTGTTCAGCTCCTCTGCCCATTTTTTAATTGGATTGTTTGCTTTTTGTTTGTTGAGGTGTATGATCTCCTTATATATTTTGGATATCAAGCCTTTATTGGATCTGTCATTTATGAATATATTCTCCCATACTGTAGGATGCCTTTTTGTTCTATTAATGGTGTCCTTTGCTGTACAAAAGCTTTTCAGCTCGATAGAGTCCCACTTGTTCATTTTTGCTTTTGTTTCCCTTACCCATGGAGATATGTTCATGAAGAAGTTGCTCATGTTTATATCCAAGAGATTTTTTGCCTGTGCTCTTTTCTAAGAGTTTTATGGTTTCATGGCTTACATTCAGGTCTTTGATCCATTTTGAATTTACTTTTGTGTATGGGGTTAGACAATGACCAGTTTCATTCTCTTGCATGTGGCTGTCCAGTTTTGCCAGCACCAACTGTTGAAGAGGCTGTCGTTTCTACAATGTATGTCCATGGCTCCTTTATCATATATTAATTGATCATATATGTTTGGGTTAATGTTTGGAGTCTCTATTCTGTTCCACTGGTCTGTGGCTCTGTTCTTGTGCCAGTACCAAATTGTCTTGATTACTGTGGCTTTGTAGTAGAGCTTGAAGTTGGGGAATGAGATGACCACCCCACCCCCATTTTATTCTTCATTCTCAGGATTGCTTTGGCTATATGGGGTCTTTGGTGGTTCCATATGAATTTTAGAACTATTTGTTGCAGTTCATTGAAGAATGCTGTTGGTAATTTGATAGGGATTGCATTGAATCTGTATATTGCTTTGGGCAGGACGGCCATTTTGACGGTATTAATTCTTCCTAGCCACGAGCATGGGATGAGTTTCCATTTGTTAGTGTCCTCTTTAATTTCTCTTAAGAGTGTCTTGTAGTTTTGAGGGTATAGGTTTTTCATTTCCTTGGTTAGGTTTATTCCTAGGTATTTTATTCTTTTTAATCCAGTTGTAAATGGAATTGTTTTCCTGATTTCTCTTTCTATTAGTTCATTTTTGGTGTATACAAAATCCACAGATTTCTGTGTATTAATTTTGTATCCTGCAACTTTGCTGAATTCCGATATTAATTCTAGCAGTTTTGGAGTGGAGTCTTTAGGGTTTTTTATGTACAATAGCATGTCATCTGCAAATAGTGACAGTTTAACTTCTTCTTTACCAATCTGGATTCCTTGTATTTCTTTGTTTTGTCTGATTGCCATGGCTATGACCTCCAGTACTATGTTGAATAACAGTGAGGAGAGTGGGCATCCCTGTCTTGTTCTCGATTTTAAAGGAAAAGTTTCAGCTTCTCGCTGTTAAGTATGATGTTGGCTGTGGGTTTATCATATATGGCCTTTATTATGTTGAGGTACTTGCCCTCTATGCCCATTTTGTTGAGAGTTTTTATCATGAATGGATGTTGAATTTTGTTGAATGCTTTTTCAGCATCTATGGAGATGATCATGTGGATTTTGTCCTTCTTTTTGTTGATGTGGTGGATGATGCTGATGTATTTTCAAATGTTGTACCATCCTTGCATCCCTGAGATGAATCCCACTTGGTCGTGGTGTATGATTCTCTTGATGTATTTTTGAATTCAGTCTGCTAATATTTTGTTGAGTATTTTTGCATCTATGTTCATCAGGGATATTGGTCTGTCGTTTTCCTTTTTGGTGGTGTCTTTGCCTGGTTTTGGTATTAGGGTGATGCTGGCTTCATAGAATGAGTTTGGAAGTATTCCTTCCTCTTCTATTTTTTGGAAAACTTTATGGAGAATGCATATTATGTCTTCTCAGTATGTCTGATAAAATTCCATGGTAAATCCATCTGGCCCGGGGGTTTTGCTCTTGGGTAGTTCTTTGATTAATGCTTCAATTTCATTGCTGGTAATTGGTCTGTTTAGATTTTCTGTTTCTTCCTTGGTCAGTCTTGGAAGGTTGTATTTTTCTAGGTTGTTGTCCATTTCTTCTAGGTTTTCCAGCTTGTTAGCATAAAGATTTTCATAGTATTCTCTAATAATTCTTCGTATTTCTGTGGGGTTCATCCTGAATTTTCCTGTCTTATTTCTGATTCTGTTGATGTATGTAGATTTTCTTTTTCTCTTAATAAGTCTGGCTATGGGTTTATCAATTTTGTATATTTTCTGAAGGAACCAGCTCTTGGTTTCACTGATTTTTTTCTATTGTTTTATTCTTCTGAATTTTATTTATTTCCTCTCTGATCTTTATTTTATCCCTCCTGCTGCTGACTTTGGGCCTCATTTGTTCTTCTTTTTCTAGTTTCCGTAATTGTGACTTTAGACTATTTGGGATTAGAACATTTGGGATTGTTCTTCTTTCTTTAAATAGGCCTGGATTGCTATATACTTTCCTCTTAGAACTGCTTTAACTTCCTTCTTTAAATAGGCCTGGATTGCTATATACTTTCCTCTTAGAACTGCTTTTAATGCGTCCCACAGAAGTTGGAGGTTTGTACTGTTGTTGTCATTTGTCTCCATATATTCCTTGATCTCTATTTTAATTTGGTCATTGATCCATTGATTATTTAGGAGCATGTTGTTAAGCCTCCATGTGTTTGTGAACCTTTTTGTTTTCTTTGTACAATTTGTTTCTAGTTTTGTACCTTTGTGTTCTGAGAAGTTGGTTGGTAGAATTTCTATCTTTTTGAATTTACTGAGGCTCTTTTTGTGGCCTAGTATGTGGTCTATTCTGGAGAATGTTCCATGTGCACTTGAGAAGAATGTGTATCCTGCTGCTTTTGTGTGTAGAGTTTTGTAGATGTCTGTTAGGTCCCTCTGTTCTAGGGTGTTAGGTCTATGTTGTTCAGTTTCTCTGTGTACTTACTTATTTTCCGTCTGGTGTATTTGTCCTTTGGTGTGAGTGATGTGTTGAAGTCTCCTATAATGAATGCATTGCACTGAATTTCCTCGTTTAATTCTGTTAGTATTTCTTTCACATATTTAGGTGCTCCTGTGTTGGGTGCATATATATTTGAAATGGTTATATCCTCTTGTTGGACTGACACCTTTATCATTATGTACTGTACTTCTTTATCTCTTGTTACTTTCTTTGTTTTGAAGTCTATTTTGTCTGATACTAATATTTCAACACCTGCTTTTTTCTCCTGTTTGCATGAAATATCTTTTTCCATCCGTTTACTTTTAGTTTGTGTATGTCTTTGAGTTTGAGATGAGTCTCTTGTAAGCTACATATAGATGGGTTTTGCTTTTTTATGCATTCTTTTATCTGTGTCTTTTGACTGGTGGATTCAGTCCATTTACATTTAGGGTGATTGTCGATATGTATGTACTTATTGCCATTGCAGGCTTTGGATTCGTGGTTACAAAAGTTTCAAGGGTAGCTTATTCCCTATTTAACCATGTAACTTAACTTTCTTATTAAGCTATTATAAACACAGTGTGATCATTCTTTATTTCTCTCCCTTCTTATTCTTCCTCCTCCATTATTTATATGTTACATGTCTTATTCTGAACTCTTTTGTGTTTCCTTTGGCTGCTTTTCTGATTAGTTGATTTTATTTTTTGCCTTTAGTTAGTATTTGGTTGGTCTGCTTTCTTTGGTGTGATTTTATATTCTCTGGTAACATCTATTTAGCCTTATGTCTGTGTCCATCTAGAGCATTTCCTTTAATATATCCTGTGGTGGTTTGTGTTAGGCAAATTCCTTCAACTTTTGCTTGTCTGGGAATTGTTTAATCCCTCCTTCATATTTAAATGATAATCGTGCTGGATACAGTATTCTAGGTTCAAGGCCGTTCTGCTTCATTGCATTAAATATATCATGCCGTGCTCTTCTGGCCTGTAAGGTTTCTGTTGAGAAGTCTGATGATAGCCTGATGGGTTTTCCTTTGTAGGTGACCTTTTTTTCTCTCTGGCTGCCTTTAATACTCTGCCCTTGTCTTTGATCTTTGCCATTTAATTATTGTATGTCTTGGTTTTGTAGTCCTTGGATCCCTTGTGTTGGGAAATCTGTAGGCTTCCATGGTCTGAGAGACTATTTCCTCCCCCAGTTTGGGGAAGTTTCCAGCAATTATTTCTTCAAATACACTTTCTATCCCTTTTATTCTCTCTTCTTCTTCTGGTACCCCTATAATGCTAATATTGTTCCTTTTGGATTGGTCACACAGTTCTCTTAATATTCTTTCATTCCTGGAGATCCTTTTATATCTCTGCCACAGCTTCTCTGTATTCTTGTTCTCTGATTTCTATTCCATTAACAGTCTCTTACACCTCATCCAGTCTTGTCTTAAGTCCTTCCAGAGATTGTTTTATTTCTGTATTCTCCCTCCCTACTTGCTCCTTTAGCTCTTGCATATTTCTCTGCAGGTTTATTAGCATGGTTATGACCTTTATTTTGAATTCTTTTTCAGGAAGATTGGTTATATCTACTTCCCCAGGCCCTTTCTCTGCAGTTGTCTGTGTGATTTTTGACTGGGCCAGATTCTTCTGCCTTTTCACGGTGATAGAGGTGGTCGTAGGCAGGTAGTGCATGTGGCAGCTGGGAGAGCAAAGTCCCTTCCTGCTCACTGGTTACCTTGCCCTTCTCCACTGCCTGTGTTGGTCACCCATACACTGGGAGAAGCCTCTAAGTTAAACCCCTGATCTACCATTGGCGTGATAGCCCTCGGGGTTGCCCAGAGTCCGCAGGGAGTGGTAGGCGCGCCGGGTGTGTTCTGCATAAACATCGCCCCTTTGCACTTTGCCCCAGCTTCCTATGTCCGTGTTGGGCAACTGCGTGCCAGTGGCAGCATCTAGGTTTGGTCTGAGTAGCTGCATGCTGGGAGGAGACTCTGGGAAGTTGCTGTTGGCAGATCACTCTCCAACTGCTCGGCCGCTGTGGCACAGCAGTACCAGCTAGGGGGACCAAATGGCAGGCTGATTATTGCCGTAAGGGGCTTCAAAGCTGTGTTGCCACCCAGGGGGTTAGGGTGCCTGAAGTTCTTTAGAATTCCCAGCCTTCTGGGCCGAGTGTGCTGGGATGATTCTGTCCAGTTGTTAAGCCCCTGTCCCTTTAAGACTTTCAAAAAGCACCTGCTTTTCTTTTGTCCCAGGGGAGCTGGCTGTGGGGACCCGCTTGCAGATTTCACTTTTCTTTTTCTCTAATACCCAGTACAGTATGGAATGTGTGTCTGTGCTGCTGGTGCAAATTACCACGGCTTGTTATTTAGCAGTCCTGTACTTCTACTTCCTCCACACTCTGACTCCTTTCCTCCCGCTGAAGAGCTGGGGTGGGGGAAGTGCTCGGGTCCTGCTGGGTCATAGCTTTGTATCTTACCCTTTTTGTGAGATGTGAGTTTTTGCAGATGTAGATGTAGCCTGGCTGTTGTACTGTATCTTCTGGTCTCTCTGTTAGGCGTATTTGTATTTGTTGTATTTTCAAAAATACATATGGTTTTGGGAGGAGATTTCTGCTGCCCTACTCATTCTGCCATCTTGCGCCTCCCGATCTCTGTCTTTTAATCAGTATATTTATATTCTTTACATTTAATTATTGGTATATTAGGGCTTTGCTGGTTTCCTTTGTTTTTCATTGTTGTCTTTTCCTGTCTTTTTGTGGATTACTTGAATATTTATTAGAATTCCATTTTAAAATAAGGAAGAGATGGTACATATACACAATGGAATATTATTCAGCCATAAGAAGAAAACAAATCATACCATTTGCAAAAACATGGATGCAGCTAGATGGTATTATGCTCAGTGAAATAAGCCAGGCAGAGAAAGACAAGTACCAAATGATTCCCTCATTTGTGGTGTATAACAGCAAAGCAAAACTGAAAGAACAAAACAGCAGCAGACTCACAGACTCCAAGAAGGGACTAGTGGTTACCAAAGGTGAAAGAAGAGAGGCGATGTGAACTCAACAGTCCATGCCTGTTTATTGCTGAACCAGAGAGGGACCCCTCTGTCCTAGCCAGCAGAACAAAAGGAAGAGAATCTCTAACAGGTCAAGAGGCTTTTTATGGCCAGGGTTTTTGGCAGGCTCTTTGAGGGGTGAGGTCAGGAAAAAGATGGGCTTGTAGCTTGCTGACATGTCCTCTAGATAATGCTTGTAGCCTGGGTAAGATGACACCTCGGTCTCTCTGAGATGGTGTGTGGGCTTATTCAAAAGGTGGTACTCAGGTCCAGATTCTATCAAAATGAGAGGGGGTGGGAAAGGAGGGAGAAGGGGATTAAAGGGCATTATGATTTATACACATAATGTAGGGGGGTCACAGGAAGGCAGTATAGCATGGAGAAGACAAGTAGTGACTCTGTGGCATCTTGCTATACTGATGAACATTGACTGCAGTAGGGTATGGGGGCGACTTGATAATATGGGTGAATGTAGTAACCACAATGTTGCTCATGTGAAACCTTCATAAGAGTGTGTATCAATGACACTTTAATAAAAGGAAAAAAGAACTCCATGTTAATTATCTGTAGTGTTTTGTGGTTTATCTCTTCTTGTATATATTTTAGTGGTTGGCCTAGGTTTTACGTTATATATAGATCACTTATTATGGTCTAGTAGAGTTGTTATTTTACAAGTTTGAGTGTAGTGTGGAAACTTTACCTCCTTTTATGTCCCTTTATCATCTTTATTTATAATAAAATCTTCCTAAATACTTCCTCTGCATACATTTAGAACCACATCTGACCATGTATTGTTTCAATTACTAATTATAATTCAGAAATTTGAAGAAGAGAAAGCAAGCCTATTGTATTTACCCATGTTATTTTTTCTTACTGTGTTGTTCTTCCCTGATAATCCAAGTTTTCTTCTTTTATCATTTTCTGTTTAGAGAACAGTCACTAGCCATTCTTTTAGGATAGGTCTACAAGCAACAAATTCTCCTAGTTTTCCCACATTTGAAAATGTTTTGATTCCCCTTCAATCCTTGAGGACATTTTTTGCTGGATACAGGATTCTGAGTTGACAATTCTTTTCTTTCAAAACATGTAAAATATTATGCTACTTCTTTCTGGCCCCCATGGTTTCTGATGAGAAGTCAGGTGTCATTCAAATGGTTTTTCCCCACAGGCAAAGTGTTGTTTTTTTCTGCTTTCGAGATGTTTCCTGTGCTTTCATTTAATCAATTTCATCAACTTAATGATGTCTTTGAGTGGATTTCACTTTAGTTTATTTTGTTTACCTTCTTGAATATGATCTACAGGTTTATTTTTCTTGCCAAATTTGGGACAGTATCAGCTTTTTTGGAATACCTTTTTACCCTTGTCCACTTTCTCTTCTCTTTCTGGGACTTTGATGACATGAATGTTAGATCTTTTGTTATAGGGCCATAGGTCTTTCAGTGTCTATTCTCATTTCCGTCTACTTTCTCTGTTGTTCAGATTGGATAATTTCTTTTACTCTATCTTCCAGTTCATGGATTCTTTTCTCTCTCCCTTACATTTTGCTGTTGAACCCATCCACTAAGCTTTTTATCTTGATTATTATATTAAGTTCTAACGTTTCTTTTTGTTCAATTCTTTATATCTTGTTTTTTTCTGAGACTTTCTATTTTTTCATTTGTTTCAAGTATGTTTGTAATTGTTGAAGTATTTTTTATCATAGCTGCTTTAAAATCTGTCAGATTATTCTAACATCCTTTTCATCTCAGTGTTGGCATTTATTAATGGTCTTTTCTCATTCAGTTTGAGACTGTCCTGGTTCTTGATATGATGAGTAATTTTAGATCAAAACCTGGGCATTTTCTTACTATATTATGAGATACTATACTTCCTTTAAACCTGTTTTTGCTGGCTTTCTCTGCTATCCCTCTAGTAGGACAAGGTGTAGGGCTCCTTCATTACTTTTATGTGGAAGTAGATGTCCAGGTTCCCCACTTGGCTTGTGTTGACACCTGATTTGGGGTTCCTTGTTACTGCCACATGAGGGTGGAAGTTCTAGCTCCCTACAGTACTCTTCAGTGACACCATGGGGGTTGGGAGAGGGGTCACTGCTCACCAGCTAAACTGAAAGTCTGGGCTCCCTACTTGACCTTCTCTGACACGATCTAGGTTGGGATGTTGAGGTACCTCATTACAGCCTGGTGAGGGAGTAAGTCTAGGCTTGCCAGTTGACCTTTGCTGGCATAAGTGGGGATAAGGGTCACAGTATTTTTCTATGGTGTTTGGATGGAGTAGAGTGGTATTGTCTAAAACTTTTCTGTCTTGCTAGGCTGCCCCTTCCCTGGTCTTATGGTTAAAGACAGCATACTTAACTGTTTAAATATTTTTCTTCTGTAGCTGTTAATGTTTCTGGGTTGCCAGCTTCTTCAGCCCCAAGTCTCGAATATGTGAGGCAAAAGGTATATCCAAGTAAGTCACCACTGTGCCATTCCTTAGGTCCTAAAGTCCCTACTTTCTTCTCTGGACCATTCAGAGTCTTCTTATGTTTGCTTTATATATAATGTCCAAGGTTTTTAGTTGTACTTAGCAGGAGAAATAGGAAAATGTACATCTACTCCATCTTCTGAGAAACAGAAGTTTATTTTACTTTATTTTTTGTACCATGTCTATGCCTATTTTTATCTGTGCATCTATGTATCTCTATCATCTATCTCTATCTATCTATCTACCTATCTATCTAAAGAAAGCCATCTAATAAAGCTACATGAAAGTATTTTCTTCCCTTTAGGAAGTAGAGATATCAGCAGTCATTGAATTTAAAGCGATGCTCAAATCAGTAAAGCAGATGTTCAATATATCCTTGTCAATGTTAATGATATACCTATCATTAAACTTATTTCCTAAGGTACATGCTCACTAACATTTCTCGTCTACATTCTCTCTTACTGTAAGCTGTAGCTGGAGGAAGTATAACCTAGATAGTTGCCAAAGGTACCAACAAAACTACTGTATATATTAGGTAAGTATCTGAAACTTTAATTTTGAAAAAACTTCATCTAGAATATGCCCTGATAACAACTTCTAGTCTTTATTTTATTTTACTTTTTACTTGTATGTGAGTTCTGCTATAACATGCTACAATTGATTTAATTAGAGAAAATGGGATAGTCATATGTCTATTTCTTCACTGACAACAAGCTCAAATGCCAGAGTGTCTTTGTAAAAACTGGATACCTGGCAACTCCCAAACCTCATTACAGAGGTACAGACCCACTGGTGCAGTGCTGGAGTCCAGCTCCAGTGGCGGGGGGGGTGTGAAGCCCAAAAGGATGAGATGGAGTCGGCGCACGGAGAGACAGGACACGGAGTTGGTTGGAGGAGGTCTCTCAACAAAGTGCCAATGACAGCTTTATTTATACCATTTTGCACAAGGATATGATTATTTTTTATTGTTCTGTTGATTAATTAGTATAGGCAGTTGATTAATAAGTATAGGCAAGCTTTTTTTTCTTTCTTCTTCTTTCTAATCTATTCATGGTTGGTCAAGTGTTAGACAGGTGATCGTTTTTCTGTTCCTTGACCAAAACTTTTCCTAGCAACATGTACTCTTTTGTGTTTTATGTTTCTATGCAACGCAGTTTCTAAGTAGTGCATGTGACCATAGGAGTGTGCAGTACGTAGCAGTGACTATGGAGTCTGTCAGCTCAGGGTGAAATACAGGTCACCTACTGCCACAGTTAGCTAGGATTCTCTCCCACAAAAATATTCTTAGAAGCTTTAATAAATTTAAAATCAATCTAAAATCATAAACTCATATCTTCACCTTGTACCTCTTTATAGGGCACAGTAGGCAGCAAACTAAATTTCCCCTTCTCATCTACATTTCTCTTTCTTCTGTGTGGATACCAAAATCTCTCTGACATATGCTACACAGGTCCCCAAGACTCCACTACTGCAGGGACTAAACAAATTTTTACATGGTGAACAATGCTAGGGCATTCATATCATAGAAACTATTTCTGTTTTAACTACAAACCTTAAACTATAAACAATCAAGTCAAATATAATGTATGATTATTCATTTGATTTTTATACTTTATATGTAATTCTAATAAAATGTTAATGTAGTAGGTAAATGCAAGATATAGATAGAAAGCATGATTCAGAACTGTAAGAAGGCAGGTGTAGATGATCAGGTTTGTGCCTACAGACCAGGTATTAGTCCAAGCTGAACAAGGGCAACAAAATATCCACAGGTGTAGACAATTTCTCTCAAAACTGGGGGGGTGAGGTTCTAAGCCTCACCTCTGTTGGCCCCCATTTTCTCACCTCATGGTCCCCCTGCAACTGTGCCTGTCTTAGGTTGTTCCTCCAATGAGGAATCTTACCCGTCTCTGGCTAACCAGCCATCTTCTGGGGCCATACAGGGAGATGTAAAGCTGGTAAGTGAGAGAGAAGTAATGTTCTTTGAAAATGTTAGCTTTTCACTTCTTTGCAGATTTATGCCCTGTGGCTTCCAGGCCTAGCACTTGTCTTGAGGTATCTTTACTTCTTGGAAAATTATGGTATTTGGTAATTTCACATATAGGCAGGAATTCCAGTAAAGGGCTGTAATTAGGAAGGAAGAAGAAAAGCTATAGAAGAAGCAGAGGGAAGAAAACATGAGAAGATTGATTAAGTGTCGGACAGGATTATTCTATTCAATATTTTCTCATGACTCTATTTCTATAAAACTCTCCATCACTAGTTTCACTAGCATTGTAATAATAAAAGGGGGGTATTCTCAGTGGAAATGGGGTGGTCAATGTTTGACTAACAACAGTAGGTTTCGGTACTTTATGCCAAGATTGCCATTTGGCCCCAGAGTGTTCTATTCTTCAGGAGCACTGTCCTGAAAAGCTCCTGGGAACCTTATGTTCTCATCCTTTCCACACTGCTCAGCAAAGGTTAGTTAACCCTTAGAAAAAATGCAGGTAAAAGCAAAGCCAATAGTATAATAGAAAAAGCAAAATCAAGGTGGGTAATAGGGGGAGGAGCTGCAAAGGCTCCTGCTTTGTGGGGGTCTTCCTCCAGCCTGAGCTCTGCTACACAGCTTGAGCAGCATGGCTCCCAGCAGCACAAGGCAGGCAATCTGGCAAGTTTCCAGGAAATTAAATCCAATAAGCATTTATTGTACAAGGAGAGGACATCTGGACCTCTCCTTTAAAAATATTTAAACAGTTAAGTATGCTGTAAGTAAAAAAAAAGAAAGATCATTGTCATCAGAGGGATCTCTCTAGGGACTGTAGGTGTGTCCCTCAGTAGCCTGGAAGAGCTTACTGATACAAGCATTTGGCTAAATCAAATCATTGGGATAGGCATGAGTGTCAGAAAACCCATAAGGGAGAATGAAATTTAAGCAGAGATGACAGAGAGAGAAGGATGACAGGACCCTAGGTCTAGAGGATTTAAGATTCTGAGATGACTAAGTCAGGTGTGCAGAAATAAGGGAGCAAGATGAAAACCAAGTTAAAAAAAACATGGCAAGAGTCTAATTATTAAAATCTGAGAACAAAGAAGCTAGACTCTTCCCTCTATTTAAGCCACTTATATGAACCTTGTATATTAATCCACTGAAGCCTGTGTTGTGATTGGGTTAAGAATAAGTGGGAGGTGGGAGGGGGGAGCCAAGATGGCGGCATGAGTAGAGCAGCAGAAATCTCCTCCCAAAACCACATATATTTTTGAAAATACAACAAATACAACTCTTCCTAAAAGAGAGACCAGAAGACATAGGACAAAAGCCAGACTACATCCACACATGTGAGAACCCAGCGCCACACGAAGGGGGTAAGATACAAGCTGCGGCCCGGAGAGATCCAAGCGCCCCTCACCCCAGCTCCCGGCGGGAGGAGAGGAGTCAGAGCGGGGAGGGAGAGGGAGCCCAGGACTGCTAAATAGCCAGCCCTAGCCATCCACACCGGAGTGCAGACACAGTGCATGCGTGGGGTGCTAGAAACTAGGGAAACAGGACAGTAAGACCTGTGAGGGGGTCCCCACAGCTGGCGCCCGTGGAACAGAGAAAAGCGAGTGCTTTTTGGAAGTCTTAAAGGGACAGGGACCCCACCGCTGGATGGAAGTGTCCTGGGACACTTAGCCCAGCAGCTGACAATCCCGGGGAACTCTGGGCAGCCCTAACCCCCTGGACAGCAGGGAAGCTCAGAGGCCCCTCACGGAGATAAACAGTCTCCTGGCCGTTTCCCCTCTGATGTGGCTCAGCCATATCAGAGCAGCAGCCTGAAGCAGGCCACGCCCACAGCAACCAAGGAGCTAAACTCCATAGCAACCGGGCAAGAATCAGAAGCTCCATCTGCACGCAACTGCCCAGCACAAGCCACTAGAGGTCGCTGTTCTCCCAGGAGAGGAAGGCCACAAACCAACAAGAAGGGACGTTCTCCCGGCCATCACTTGGGCCAGCTCTGCAAACTATCTCTATCACCATAAAAAGGCAAAAGAATTTGATACAGACAAAAATCACAACCCCTGAGAAGGAGATAGACCTAACCAGTCTTCCTGAAAAAGAATTGAAAATAAAAATCATAAACATGCTGATGGATCTGCAGAGAAATATACAAGAGCTAAGGGATGACATCCGGAGGGAGATTACAGAAGTGAAACAATCTCTGGAAGGATTTATAAGCAGTATGGATAAGATGCAAGAGGCCATTGAAGGAACAGAAACCAGAGAACAGGAACGCATAGAAGCTGACACAGAGAGAGATGAAATGATCTCCAGGAATGAAACAATATTAAGAGACCCGTGGGACCAATCCAAAAGGATCAATATCCGCATTATAGGGGTACCAAAAGAAGAAGAAGAGAGAGAAAGGGATAGAAAGTGTCTTTGAAGAAATAATTGCTGAAAACTGCCCCAAACTGGGGGGGGGGGGAATAGTTGCTCAAACTATGGAAGCACACAGAAATCCCAACAGAAAGGACCCAAAGAAGACAACACCAAGACATATAATAATTAAAATAGCAAAGATAGAGGACAAGGACAGAATATTAAAGGCAGCCAGAGAGAGGAAAAAGGTCACCTACAAAGGAAAACCCATCAGACTATCATCAGACTTCTCAACAGAAACCTTACAGGCCAGAAGAGAATGGCATGATGTATTTAATGCAATGAAACAAGGGCCTTGAACCAAGGATACTGTATCCAGCATGATTATCATTTAAATATGAAGGAGGGATTAAACAATTCCCAGACAAGCAAAAGTTGAGGGAATTTGCCTCCCACAAACCACCTCTACAGGGTATTTTAGAGGGACTGCTCTAGATGGGAGCACTCCTAAAAAGAGCACAGAACAAAACACCCAACATATGAAGAATGGAGGAGGAGGAATAGGAAGGGAGAGAAATAATCATCAGACTGTGTTTATAATAGCTCAATAAGCAAGTTAAGTTAGACTGTAAGGTAGTAAAGAAGCTAACCTTGAACCTTTGGTAACCACGAATCTAAAGCCTGCAATGGCAATAAGTACATATCTTTCAATAATCACCCTAAATGTAAATGGACTGAATGCACCAATCAAATTACACAGAGTAATAGAATGGATAAAAAATCAAGACCCATCTATATGCTGCTTACAAGAGACTCACCTCAAACCCAAAGACATGCACCAATTAAAAGTCAAGGGATGGAAAAAGATATTTCATGCAAACAACAGGGAGAAAAAAGCAGGTGTTGCAATACTAGTATCAGACAAAATAGACTTCAAAACAAAAAAAGTAACAAGAGATAAAGAAGTACACTACATAATGATAAAGGGCTCAGTCCAACAAGAGGATATAACCATTATAAACATATATTCACCCAATACAGGAGCACCAATATATGTGAAACAAATACTAACAGAATTAAAGGAGGAAATAGAATGCAATGCATTCATTTTGGGAGACTTTAACACACCACTCACTCTAAAGGACAGATCCACCAGACAGAAAATAAGTAAGGAAGGACACAGAGGCACTGAACAACACACTAGAACAGATGGACCTAACAGACATCTATAGAACTCTACATCCAAAAGCAACAGGATACACATTCTTCTCAAGTGCAAATGGAAAATTCTCATGAATTGACCACATACTAGACCACAAAAAGAGCCTCAGTAAATTCCAAAAGATTGAAATCCTACCAACCAACTTTTCAGACCACAAAGGTATAAAACTAGAAATAAATTGTACAAAGAAAGCAAAAAGGTTCACAAACACATGGAGGCTTAACAACATGCTCCTAAACAATGAATGGATCAACGACTAAATTAAAATGGAGATCCAGCAATATATGGAAACAAATGACAACAACAACACAAAGCCCCAACTTCTGTGCGATGCAGCAAAAGCAGTCGTAAGAGGAAAGTATATAGCAATTCAGGCCTATTTAAAGAAGGAAGAATAATCCCAAATGAATAGTCTAATGTCACAATTATCAAAATTGGAAAAAGAAGAACAAATGAGGCCTAAAGTCAGCAGATGGAGGGACATAATAAAGATCAGAGAAGAAATAAATAAAATAGAGAAGAATAAAATAATAGAAAAAATCAATGAAACCAAGAGCTGGTTCTTTGAGAAAATAAACAAAATAGACAAGCCTCTAGCCAGACTTATTAAGAGAAAAAGAGAGTCAACACACATCAACAGAATTAGAAACAAGAAAGGAAAAATCACCACGGACACCACAGAAACACAAAAAATTATTAGAGAATACTATAAAAACCTATATGCTAACAAGCTGGAAAACCTAGGAGAAATGGACAACTTCCTAGAAAAATACAAGCTTCTAAGACTGACCCAGAAAGAAACAGAAAATCTAAACAGACCAATTACCAGCAATGAAATTGAAGCAGTAATCAAAAAACTACCCAAGAAACCCCCGGGCCAGATGGATTCACCTTGGAATTTTCTCAGACATACAGAGAAGACATAATACCCGTTCTCCTTAAAGTTTTCCAAAAAATAGAAGAGGAGGGAATACTCCCAAACTCACTCTACGAAGCCAACATTACCCTAATACTAAAACTAGGCAAATACCCCACCAAAAAAGAAAACTACAGACCACTATCCCTGATGAATGTAGATGCAAAAATACTCAACAAAATATTAGCAAACCAAATTCAAAAATACATCAAAAGGATCATGCACCATGACCAAGTGGGATTCATCCCAGGGATGCAAGGATGATACAACATTCGAAAATCCATCAACATCATCCACCACATAAACAGAAAGAAGGACAAAAACCACCTGATCATCTCCATAGATGCTGAAAAAGCATTTGACAAAATTCAACATCCATTCATGATAAAAACTCTCAACAAAATGGGCATAGAGGGCAAGTACCTCAACATAATAAAGGCCACATATGATAAACCCACAGCCAACATCATACTGAACAGAGAGACTGAAAGCTTTTCCTCTGAGATTGGGAACAAGACAGGGATGCCCACTCTCCCCACTGTTATTCAACATAGTACTGGAGGTCCTAGCCACAGCAATCAGACAAAACAAAGAAATACAAGGAATCCAGATTGGTAAAGAAGAAGTCAGACTGTCACTATTTGCAGATGACATGATATTGTACATAAATAACCCTAAAGAATCCACTTCAAAACTACTAGAACTAATATCAGAATTCAGCAAAGTTGCAGGATACAAAATTAACACACAGAAATCTGTGGCTTTCCTATATACTAACAATAAACTAATAGAAAGAGAAATCAGGAAAACAATTCCATTCACAATTGCATCAAAAAGAATAAAATACCTAGGAATAAACCTAACCAAGGAAGTGAAAGACCTATACCCTCAAAACTACAAGACACTCTTAAGAGAAATTAAAGAGGACACTAACAAAAGGAAACTCATCCCATGCTCCTGGCTAAGAAGAATTAATATTGTCAAAATGGCCATCCTGCCCAAAGCAATGTACAGATTCGATGCAATCCCTATCAAATTACCAACAGCATTTTTCAACGAACTGGAACAAATAGTTCAAAAATTCATCTGGAACCACCAAAGACCTCGAATAGCCAAAACAATCCTGAGAAGGAAGAATAAAGTGGAGGGGATCTCACTCCCCAACTTCAAGCTCTACTACAAAGCCACAGTAATCAAGACAATTTGGTACTGGCACAAGAACAGAGCCACAGACCAGTGGAGCAGAATAGAGACTCCAAACATTAACCCAAACATATATGGTCAATTAATATACGATAAAGGAGCCATAGACATACAATGGGGAAATGACAGTCTCTTCAAGAGATGGTGCTGGCAAAACTGGACAGCTACATGTAAGAGAATGAAACTGGATCACTGTCTAACCCCATACACAAAAGTAAATTCAAAATGGATCAAACAGCAGAATGTAAGTCATGAAACCATAAAACTCTTAGGAAAAAACATAGGCAAAAATCTCATGGACATAAACATGAGTGACTTCTTCATGAAAATATATCCCCAGGCAAGGGAAACAAAAGCAAAAATGAACAAGTGGGACTATATCAAGCTAAAAAGCTTCTGTACAGCAAAGGACACCATCAATAGAACAAAAAGATATCCTACGGTATGGGAGAATATATTCACAAATGACAGATCTGATAAAGGCTTGACATCCAAAATATATAAAGAGCTCACACACCTCAACAAACAAAAAACAAATAATCCAATTAAAAAATGGGCAGAGGAGCTGAAAAGACAGTTCTCTAAAGAAGAAATTCAGATGGCCAACAGACACATGAAAAGATGCTCGACATCACTTGTCATCAGAGAAATGCAAATTAAAACCACAATGAGATATCACCTCACACCAGTAAGGATCGCCATCATCGAAAAGGCAAACAACAACAAATGTTGGCAAGGTTGTGGGGAAAGGGGGACCCTCCTAAACTGCTGGTGGGAATGTAAATTAGTTCAACCATTGAGGAAAACAGTATGGAGGTTCCTCAAAATGCTCAAAATAGAAATACTATTTGACCCAGGAATTCCACTTTTAGGAATTTACCCTAAGAATGCAGCACTCCAGATTGAAAAAGGCAGACGCACCCCTATGTTTATCGCAGCACTATTTACAATAGCCAAGAAATGGAAGCAACCTAAGTGTCCATCAGTAGATGAATGGATAAAGAAGATGTGGTACATATACACAATGGAATATTATTCAGCCATAAGAAGAAAGCAAATCCTACCATTTGCAACAACATGGATGGAGCTGGAGGGTATTATGCTCAGTGAAATAAGCCAGGCAGAGAAAGACAAGTACCAAATGATTTCACTCATATGTGGAGTACAAGAACAAAGAAAACTGAAGGAACAAAACAGCAGCAGAATCAGAGAACCCAAGAATGGACTAATAGTTACCAAAGGGAAAGGGACTGGGAAGGATGGGTGGGAAGGGAGGGAGAAGGGAGGGGGAAAAAGGAAGGGGGCATTACGATTAGCATGTATAGGTCAGGGGTGGGCACAGGGAGGGCTGCGCAACAGAGAGAAGACAAGTAGTGATTTTACAGCATCTTATTATGCTGATGGACAATGACTGTGAAGTGGTATGTGGGGGGGACTTGTTGAAGGGGGGAGCCTCGTAAATGTAATATTCTTCATGTAATTGTAGATTTATGTTACCAAAAAGAAAGAATAAGTGGGAGGTTTCTGCATGCGCTTTATCTGTATGGTTTCTTCATGTTTGATTCCATTCACTCAACTTTTAATTCTTAGTTTGTTGTTATTGCTTGTTTGCATTTATTTTGTTTTGTTTTGCCTTTAGTCTGATTCCAGACTTAAGCTTTTGCAGTCTGTTGAACTTATTAGAACGTTGCCTTTGTAACTCGTTCTACATATTGCCCTGGCTTTGGTACATGGTACACTCCAGGACACCTGGAAAGCCTGGCTGTACTTTCAGGCTTTTCAAACTATAGCCCCATGGAAATTGTGCTTTCTTCTAGTCCACTAAAGTTGCCCAGTTGGTTCTACACTTTGTCCAGCCCCCATCTAACGGGAGGGGAACCTAATACAGACTAACACCACAGTTGACTTACTGCTGAAACACCAGAGCCTAAGACTCCTTAACTCACTTTGACCAACGTCACTGATCCCTCTGTCTGGGATAGGGTTCTGTCTGCTGGTGGGGTCTAAATGGCCGAGTCAGGCAGGTCACTTCACTACCTGTTACTACTTATAAAGCTCAATATAAAAGCAAACACCACTTTGAAGTAATAGTTGTTTTTAAACCATTCTTATGCATTTTTGACAGCACTCTATACTTAATAGGGAAACTATATACAACAATTATCAGGTTATTAATGCAGAGTTGCAAAAACATTTCTCATAGAATTCCCAAGACAGGCAGAAGACGGCAGATGTACACTTGTCTTGGTATGTCCAACCACTGGAGGGACATGCTGAATGAATGGGGGAGGGACAGCAAAAATGGAATGAAATATGTTCATGAAGAGTGCCAAGTGAGCAACATTGTGGTCTAAAAATTAGTGAAAGGTGTAATTAGTTATAATAATAATTATGATTTTAGAATCACCTTTCTTACCATTATCCTTTAGTATCAAAGTGCCAGAATCTTCCTGCCAAAAACTGTGCTTTGTTTTGCCCATATACCCACATTTTAACTGGGGTGTCCCATCAAGTGCCTTGACAACTTTTTCCAGTACTGGTTCTTGCTTTAATAGGAATGATTTTAAGTTCCAAATCTCAGACAAACTGGATCAGTGTCAGGCCCTTATTTGTCCCTTTTATTTTTTGCCAGGACTTATTGCCTCTGTTCTAGTATTTGACACCAAAACTTCTCATCTGGTTTCTAACCCTTGTAACATATTCTGTGCCTGAGTTCCAACTCCATTTTGTCCAGTGGTGTTTCAGAACTGCTTTCCGTTCTAGTTTCATACTTTCCCAAACTTTCACTTTTGTCTGGGTATCTCACTGTGGTCACTGTCTGACTCTGCTGACCTTTGGTATCTTGACCTGGTTCCAGACTTCCAGCTTTGCCATAACCATCTGTTGCTGGCATCTCCATCAGACATAGCCTCCTTGTATATCCAGCTTTCTTGGACATCTAGCCATGGCTTCTGTTTTTTATTCCTAGACTTTTGTCCTGGTGCTTGATATTGTCAGCATCCATGTTCTTAGTTTTGACAGAGGACCAACCTGGCTTTGGTTTGCCATAGGTAAATTGCGTGATAGGCACACTCCTAAGCCCTTTGAGCATTCATATGGATATGACCTTCCCTCCAATTTCAGGGACTTCCACTTCACTCCTCTTTCACTCTCCTTCCTGTATCTATACACGTAGGTTATCCCAGGTTTCCAACTTTTCTAGATTCCTCTCTGTGGGTAAACTTGCAATATTTCCAGAATCTTGTATCTCCATACAATAGGTGTTTCAGGGGGTGGAGAGGAGTAGCCATCTCCATATGAATAGGTAATTACAAGGGCTAGTGAGGGCTTATCTGGACCAAAGAGGTTGGGTGGGGGCTTCTTCTTCTGCAGCTTAGTGGTGAGAGACACTGGGGAGCAGAAGTGAACGACTGCTTGTTAAGAAATCAACTTTATTTCTCCCTTTGACTGATTTGGTTTCAAAGGTATTTTGCTCCAGGATTTTCAACCCGGAGTTACACTCTCCAACAAACATTATCTAGCTATATGCCCTTATTTCTCACCTATACATTTCTAATAAACTAGTTCATGTTAATGGTTATCTGATTATCCCTTTTCACCCTGCAAATCTGTATGCACTTTAAATATGGACTTATCTAGAAAATGTTTTTACTTGAAAAAGGGGCTCTGGGGGTAGGCAGATTGTACTGAAGTAGGCAGTTGTGGAAAGGCTTTGTGTGGCTGAGGCTTTGGGGCTCCTATTCAATCACATTAGCCTATCTATTTTTTTAATTAATTATTTTTATTTTTAATTGTACAGTTTGGTAGTGTTAAGTATATCCACATTTTTAAGCAATGGATCTCTAGAACTTGTGCATCTTGCAACTCACACTCATTAAACAACAGCCTCCTTCGTCCTCCCCAGCGCTGGGCAGCCACCATTAGTGGTATATTTACTTTTGAATGGGGTTGGCCTCTGCTCATTACAGGCTCAATCTGTATATTAAAGGAAAACCACTCTTTGTTTTCCTTTTTAATCATAAATGATGTACAGTAGTTATGGTATAGTGGCCCCTCAAATTTACCAATTCTATCACAATAGGCAGAGGTGAACTAAGTAACTCTGCCAGTTGCCCCTAGTTTTGAAATTTGATGAACTCTAGAGGCAAAAATGAATGTTGTGGAAGTACACTTTTTTTTCATGGTTCCCTTGAATCTTTAAAGCGCTAAAATTTTTCTCTAAATGATAAGAATTCAGCCAATTATCAAGTCTAGGCTTTTCCTCCTGCCTTCATATAGTTGACATTTTCAGAATATAAATGTGACAAGAGAGGTTTTAGGGTGCTGAGCACATTTCAACAATAAAAAATAATGCCATTAAGTCCATTCAGTGATAGGTGTGAGCTTTATATAGCCTTTGTATTGGTCTTTTGTAGCTGAATTAATATGAGAAGATAAATGTCTCCTAATTAGTACATGAATTGCCTTCCACATTAGTGAAGGAAAAAATTCCAAGAAAACTGAGGGAAAGTTTGCCTGCCTAGAGGGTTTAGCTTTTAAATCATTAATCCAGTGAAGGAAGCTCTGAATCATCTGCATGTGTTACAGTCCCCGAGGTACAGGAGTAAATCCCTAGAGCCAGAAAAAGGCTTTAAAGATGGTAATGGTCCAAAGGTTTCACTTGCCGGTTCTTTCCCTGTGACTGTCTGAAAAGGTGACCTGTGTCAAATACATTAGTTTCATCTTGTATCATTTTAAATTACATGACTATGATTTGCTTACCATTCTAAGACTTCCAACAGGAAGCTCTCCCATATATGAAAACTTTCTATATTAATTTTCTACTAACCCACATGTTCTTCAAGAGGAGAACATCCTGACCTGACTCAATTTTTCAAAGTCACACCTGCCCTCTGATGCCTATTTTCTCTTCACCCTGAAGTATTCAGAAACACGAGGGCTGCTTTCCATGGCCAATACTTTGGGACATGGGTGGCATCAGGGAAGGGGGTCATTCAACAGAATGGGACTTAGGAATATGAGGATTCAGATATTTAAAGTCAACACAGAGAATGGGTTAGAAGTCCAAGGGGTTAGGCAAGGTGTGAGGGCTCCAGCAGTTCTTAAAGAAATGGGGACAGGTCACAAATCCAGGAAGGCATGGCATTTGAAGACCAGAGACCATGGTTACCTTATAACCTTGTACCTCAGTTTTTATTATCTATAAAATAAAGGACTTAGATTGATCAATGTTGTGGGTTGAATTGTTTGCTCCAAAAAGATATGTTGAAATCCTAACTACCAGTACCTCAGAATGTGGAAATGAGGTCCGAAGCAGATGTGACAAGTTGATGTGAGGTCATGCTGGGGTAGGGTGGGGGTCTTTAATTCAATACACTGATGTCTTTATAAGAAGAGAGTAGAGACACCCAGAGAGAACTCCATGTGAAGATGGAGGCAGAGATTAGACCAGGAAGCAGCAAGCCAAGGAATGTCTGGGGCTACTGGAAGATGGAAGAGCCAAGGAAGAGTTCTCCCTCTTAGGGGCTTTGGAGTGTGAGAGGGTAAGTTCCTGTTGTTTCCAGCCATCCCAGTTTGTGATACATTTTCAGAGCAGCCCTAAGAAACTAATTCAGCCAACATTATATATTGATTGTAACTTTTCAGATCTCATTTTGGAGAAAGCCTCATATTTTGCCTAAGAAGTGACACTTTATTCAGATCCATGTGAAGAAAACAATGTTTCCAGACTGAGAGGTTATGGTGGAAGATAACATGCCTGTTCTAGATTCACAAAATTAATGCTTTCTCAAAATGCCTTAATGCAGGGGAAGAAAGGAAAGTAAATGTCTGCATAATGTTTCAGGTCAAAGCAAAACAGGAGGCAAGAGCGAGAGGAGCCTAAGTCTGCAGTCATGAAAAGGAGACTGGAGGAGCTAAGAGAAGAACAAGACACCTTTTTATTTGACTCATTATGTCATCCCTCAAAAGACCAAATTCAGGGTCCAGAGTGAGAAGGTATCATATGGAATGTGTGCAGATATCACAAGATAAGAAGTCTTCTTCCTTTACCTTGATCCGTAATAGTAATAAATGATGATGATGATGCTGGTGGTAATTGTTGTGAGAAGCAATCTGCCATAGTCTTTGCGCACTCCTGTGTGCTCCTGCTGAGGGTGCCAATAATGCAAAGCTCTGACTGCTCTCTACTTGGCCTATTTCTCAGAGCTGCATTTGCAGAACACAACCCTGAGAAATGAGGCAATTTCTCTTCCTGGAAAAGAGCAGCCTTGCTTACTGCCTACTGTAAAAGCTATGACTTCCCCAAGCTCAATGTTCCTCAACAATGATGCAAACCCACAGTGTGTGCAGCATCTACCTGGGTTCCTGTGTGTCCTCCCTGTGGGAATTGAGGACAAAGGGAACCAATGCAAATATGCAGATGCTCATGTTTCTTGCTGCATTGGGAGTAAAATCTTTTATCCCTGAACCCATAGTTTCATGTCTTCTGTCAGCATCCATGAACCTGTAGCAAGCTAATTTGTTAGCTTGCCAGTGGGGTAAAATCCAAGACCCTAAAAATAGTAAGATAAGCTGTCTCTATCTACTGTGGATAATAACTGTAATAGATGACACTAATTTTTTTTTGAGAGGGCATCTCTCATATTTATTGATCATATGGTTGTTAACAACAATAAAATTCTGTATAGGGGACTCAATGCACAATCATTAATCAACCCCAAACCTAATTCTCAACAGTCTCCAATCTTCTGAAGCATAACGAACAAGTTCTTACATGGTGAACAAGTTCTTACATAGTGAATAAGTTCTTACACGGTGAACAGTGCAAGGACAGTCATATCACAGAAACTTTTGGTTTTGATCACGCATCATGAACTATAAACAATCAAGTCAGATATGATTATTGGTTTGATTTTTATACTTGATTTATATGTGAATCCCACATTTCTCCCTTATTATTATTATTATTATTATTATTATTTTTAAATAAAATGCTGAAGTGGTAGGTAGATGCAAGATAAAGGTAGAAAACATAGTTTAGTGCTGTAAGAGAGCAAATGTAGATGATCAGGTGTGTGCCTATAGACTAAGTATTAATCCAAGCTAGACAAGGACAACAAAACATCCACGGATGCAGAAGATTTCTCTCAAAAGAGGGGGGGTGAGGTTCTAAGCCTCACCTCTGTTGATCCCCAATTTCTCACCTGATGGCCCCCCTGCGACTGTGCCTGTCTTAGGTTGTTCCTCCCTTGAGGAAAGATGACACTAATTTTTAAAAATTATAACAATACCACTTATTGAGGGCTTACTATGTTCCAGCATTGCTTATGAACTTCACATTAATTATCTCATGTCATACCCCCAACAATCTGACTAAGAAGTCAAATGAATTGCTCAAGGTCACATACTTTGAAGGTGTCCTGAACATTATCATCAGTATTCTTCCTTCCTTGCTAACATCCTCCTTTACTCCTTATTTCTACCTTCTTATTATAATTCCTTGTTCTCACAATCAAAAAGATTATCATATAAAATTAATGCAAAACTCACTTACCCAGAAAACTCTTTGGTATCTCACTTTTCTTCTTCTTAATATAGTAGTTAGTAGCCCCAACTTTGGAGCCAGTCTTCACTCACTAGCTAGGTGACTCTGAGGCAAGTTATATAATCTCTCTGTGTCTCAATTTCCTCATTTGTAAAATGGAGGATAATAACACTACCTGCCTCACAGGGTTGTTGTGAGTCTCAAGGGGGTTAATATATGTACAGCGTCTACAATAGTACCAAACATATAGTAATGGTTCAATTAAAATGAGCTATTCTTCTTATTCTGCTCCTTTTCTGAAGGCAGAATATTCCTGAATCATCTTTTCTACCATAAAAATTTCTGATTGATTGTGATTATAGTAATCGTGTTCAATCTCATCATCTTCAACTGAGTGCATACCATTTGCAAAGTAGATACTATGTTTACATAAGAATGATATTCCATTTCAGTCAAAGAATGTATCATATCAGGGACCCAACACAGCTAGATGCAACAGGAAATGCAAAGCAAGTTGAAGGCATTGCTTCAGCCCTAAAGAACCGTACTATCTATCTGAAGAGATTAAATAAACATGCATGAAATCATTACAGGAGAATAAATAATGATTGGTATGATATTGCTCATATAAATTCATAAAAATTCAATATGAATTTAGAGAAGGGTGACAATAGTGTGTCCAAAGCAGGCCAAGGAACTTTCATATGGCAGAAGTAAGAATCATGCTGAGTCTTTTTTTTTAAGAACATTATGTTTACTAGACTCCCCCCATCACCAAGTCCCACCCAGAAACCTATTACAGTCACTGTCCATCAGCGTAGCAAGATACTTTAAAATTACTACTTGTCTTCTCTGTGCGGCACAGCCCTCCCCATGGCCCTCCCACACATTATACATGCTAATTGTAATGCTCTAGTTCTTTTTCCCCACCCTTATCCCTCCCTTCCCACCCATCCTCCCCAGTCCCTTTCCCTTTGGTAACTGTTAGTACATTCTTGGGTTCTGTGATTCTGCTGCTGTTTTGTTTCTTCAGTTTTTCTTTGTTCTTACACTCCACATATGAGTGAAATCATTTGGTACTTGTGTTTCTCCACCTAGCTTATTTCACTGAGCATAATACCCTCTAGCTCCATCCATGTTGTTGCAAATAAACAAATGGTAGGATTTGTTTTCTTCTTATGGCTGAATAATATTCCATTGTGTATATGTACCACATCTTCTTTATCCATTCATCTACTGATGGACATTTAGGTTGCTTCCATTTCTTGGCTATTGTAAACAGTGTTGCAATAAACATAGGGGTGCATCTGTCTTTTTCAAACTGGGCTGCGGTATACTTAGGATGAATTCCTAGAAGTGGAATTCCTGGGTCAAATGGTATTTCTATTTTGATCTCTTTGAGGAACCTCCATACTGTTTTCCACAATGGTTGAACTAATTTACATTCCCACCAGCAGTTTAGGAGGGTTCCCCTTTCTCCACAACCTCGCCAACATTTGTTGTTTGTCTTTTGGATGGTGGCGATCCTTACTGGTGTGAGGTGATTTCTCATTGTGGTCTTAATTTGCATTTCTCTGATGACAAGTGATGTGGTGCATCTTTTCATGTGTCTGTTGGCCATCTGAATTTCTTCTTTGGGAAACTGTCTGTTCAGCTCCTCTGCCCATTTATTAATTGGATTATTTGCTTTTTGTTTGTTGAGGTGCGTGAGCTCTTTGTATATTTTGGATGTCAAGCCTTTATCGGATCTGTCATTTGTGAATATATTCTCCCATACTGTAGGATGCCTTTTTGTTCTATTGGTGGTGTCCTTTGTTGTACAGAAGCTTTTCCACTTAATATAGTCTCACTTGTTCATTTTTGCTTTTGTTTCCCTTGCCCGGGGAGATATGTTCATGAAGAAGTCGCTCATGTTTATGTCCAAGAGATCTTTACCTAAGTTTCTTTCTAAGAGTTTTATGGTTTCATAACTTACATTCAGGTCTTTGATCCATTTCGAATTTACTTTTGTGTACGGGGTTAGACAGTGATCCAGTTTCATTCTCTTACATGTGGCTGTCCAGTTTTGCCAGCACCAAACTGTTGAAGAGACTGTCATTTCCCCATTGTATGTCCATGGCTCCTTTATCGTATATTAATTGACCATATATGTTTGGGTTAATGTTTGGAGTCTCTATTCTGTTCCACTGGTCTGTGGGTCTGTTCTTGTGCCAGTACCAAATTGTCTTGATTACTGTGGCTTTGTAGTGGAGCTTGAAGTTGGGGAGTGAGATCCCCCCCACTTTATTTTTCCTTCTCAGGGTTGCTTTGGCTATTCGGGGCCTTTGGTATTTCCATATGAATTTTTGAACTATTTGTTCCAGTTCGTTGAAGAATGCTGTTGGTAATTTGATAGGGATTGCATTGAATCTGTAGATTGCTTTGGGCAGGACGGCCATTTTGACGATATTAATTCTTCCTAAACAAGAGTATGCGATGAGTTTCCTTTTGTTAGTGTCCTCTTTAATTTCTCTTAAGAGTATCTTATAGTTTTGAGGGTATAGGTCTTTCACTTCCTTGGTAAGGTTTATTCCTAGGTATTTTATTCTTTTTGATGCAATTGTGAATGGAATTGTTTTCCTGATTTCTCTTTCTATTAGTTCATTGTTAGTGTATAGGAAAGCCACAGATTTCTGTGTGTTAATTTTATATCCTGCAACTTTGCTGAATTCCAATATTAGTTCTAGTAGTTTTGGAGTGGAGTCTTTAGGGTTCTTTTATCTACAATATCATGTCATCTGCAAATAGTGACAGTTTGACTTCTTCTTTACCAATCTGGATTCCTTGTATTTCTTTGTTTTGTCTAATTGCTGTGGCTAGGACCTCCAGTACTACGTTGAATAACAGTGGGGAGAGTGGGCATCCCTGTCTTGTTCCCGATCTTAAAGGAAAAGCTTTCAGCTTCTCGCTGTTTAGTATGATGTTGGCTGTGGGTTTATCATTTACGGCCTTTATTATGTTGAGATAGTTGCCCTCTATACCCATTTTGCTGAGAGTTTTTATCATGAATGAATGTTGAATTTTGTGAAATGCCTTTTCAGCATCTATGGAGATGATCATGTGATTTTTGTCCTTCTTTCTGTTTATGTGGTGGATGATGTTGATGGATTTTCGAATGTTGTATCATTCTTGCATCCCTGGGATGAATCCCACTTGGTCATGGTGTATGATCCTTTTGACGTATTTTTGAATTCGGTTTGCTAATATTTTGTTGAGTGTTTTTGCATCTATGTTCATCAGGGATATTGGTCTGTAATTTTCTTTTTTGGTGGGGTCTTTGCCTTTTTTTGGTATTAGAGTGATGCTGGCTTCATAGAATGAGTTTGGAAGTATTCCCTCCTCTTCTATTTTTTGGAAAACTTTAAGGTGAATAGGTATTATGTCTTGTCTACATGTCTGATAAAATTCAGTGGTGAATACATCTGGCATGGCAGTTTTGTTCTTGGGTAGTTTTTTATTTCCAATTTAATTTCATTGCTGGTAATTGGTCTGTTTAGATTTTCTGTTTCCTCCTGGGTCAGTCTTGGAAAGTTGTATTTTTCTGGGAAGTTGTCCATTTCTTTTAGGCTTTCCAGCTTGTTAGCACATGGGTTTTCATAGTATTCTCTAATAATTCTTTGTGTTTCTGTGGGGTCTGTCATGATTTTTCCTTTGTTGTTTCTGATTCTGTTGATGTGTGTTGATTCTCTTTTTCTCTTAATAAGTCTGGCTAGAGGCTTATCTATTTTGTTTATTTTCTCAAAGAACTGGTTCTTGGTTTCATTGATTTTTTCTATTTTTTTATTCTTCTCTATTTTATTTATTTCTTCTCTGATCTTTATTATGTCCCTCCTTCTGCTGTCTTCAGGCCTCCTTTGTTCTTCTTTTTCCAATTTTGATAATTGTGACATTAGACTATTCATTTGGGATTGTTCCTCCTTCTTTAAATATGCCTGAATTGCTATATACTTTCCTCTTACGACTGCTTTTGCTGCATCGCACAGAAGTTGGGGCTTTGTGTTGTTGTTGTCATTTGTTTCCATATATTGCTCAGTGTCTATCTTAATTTGGTCATTGATCCATTGTTTATTTAGGAGCATGTTCTTAAGACTCCATGTGTTTGTGAGCCTTTTTGCTTACTTTGTACAATTTATTTCTGGATTTATACCTTTATGGTCTGAAAAGTTGGTTGATAAAATTTCAGTCGTTTGGAATTTACTGAGGATCTTTTTGTGACCTAGTATGTGGTCTATTCTAGAGAATGTTCCATGTGCACTTGAGAAGAATGTGTATCCTATTGCTTTTAGATGTAGAGTTCTATAGATGTCTATTAGGTCCATCTCTTCTAGTGTGTTGTTCAGTGCCTCTGTGTCCTTACTCATTTTCTGTTTGGTGGATCTATCCTTTGGAGCGAGTGGTGTGTTGAAGTCTCCTAGAATGAATGCATTGCATTCTATTTCCTCCTTTAATTCTATTAGTATTTGTTTCACATATGCTGGTGCTCCTGTGTTGGGTGCATATATATTTATAATGGTTATGTCCTCTTGTGGACTGACCCCTTTATCATTATGTAGTGTACTTCTTTATCTCTTGTTACTTTATTTGTTTTGAAGTCTATTTTGTCTGATACTAGTATTGCAACACCTGCTTTTTTCTCCCTGTTGTTTGCATAAAATATCTTTTTCTGTCCCTTGACTTTTAGTCTTTGCATGTGTTTGGGTTTGAGGTGAGTCTCTTGTAGGCAGCATATAGATGGTTCTTGCTTTTTTATCCAATCTATTACTCTGTGTATTTTGATTGGTGCATTCAGTCCATTTACATTTAGGGTGATTATTGAAAGATATGTACTTATTGCCATTGCAGGCTTTAGATTCGTGGTTGCCAAAGGTTCAAGGTTAATTTCCTTACTATCTAAGAGTCTAACTTAACTCACTTAATACACTGTTAAAAACGCAATCTAAAGGTTCTTTTTTTTTCTCCTCCTTTTCTCCTACTCCATTCTTTATATATTAGATATCATATTCTGTATTCTTTGTTTTTCCCTTGATTGACTTTGGGGATAGTTATTTTAATTTTGCATTTGCTTAGTAATTAGCTGTTCTACTTTCTCTACTGTGGTTTTATTACCTCTGGTGACAGCTATTAAACCTTAGGAACACTTCCATCTATAGCAGTCCCTCCAAAATACACTGTAGAGATGGTTTGTGGGAGGTAAATTCTCTCAGCTTGTGCTTATCTGGGAATTATTTAATCCCTCCTTCAAATTTAAATGTAATCTTGCCGGATAAAGTAATCTTGGCTCCAGGCCCTTCTGCTTCATTGCATTAAATACATCATGTCACTCCCTTCTGGCCTGTAAGGTTTCTGCTGAGAAGTCTGATGTTAGCCTGATGGGCTTTCCTTTGTATGTGATCTTATTTCTCTCTCTGGCTGCTTTTAATAGTCTGTCCTTATCCTTGATCTTTGCCAATTTTATTATTATATGTCTTGGTGTTGTCTTCCTTGGCTCCCGTGTGTTGGGAGATCTGCGCACCTCCATGGCCTGAGAGACTATCTCTTTCCCCATATTGGGGAAGTTTTCAGCAACTACCTCCTCAAAGACACGTTCTATCCCTTTCTCTCTCTCTTCTTCTTCTGGTATCCCTATAATGTGAATATTGTTCCATTTGGATTGGTGACACAGTTCTCCCAATATTCTTTCATTCTTAGAGATCCTTTTTTCTCTCTGTGCCTCAGCTTCTTTGTATTCCTCTTCTCTCATTTCTATTTCATTTATCATCTCCTCCACCATATCCAACCTGCTTTTAATACCCTCCATCATGCTGTTCAACGATTGGATCTCCAACCGGAAGTCATTCCTGAGTTCTTGGATGTCTTTCTGTACCTCCATTAGCATGCTGTTGATTTTTATTTTGAACTCCCTTTCAGGAAGAGTCATGTGGTCCATGTCATTTAAATCTTTCTCAGGAGTTGTATTAATAATTTTACTCTGGACCAGGTTTCTTTGGCATTTCATATTTGTATATGGTGCCCTCTCATGTCCAGAAGCTCTACTCTGGAGCTTCTCAGCCCCTGAAGCAATGTTGGAGGTCGCAGGGGAGCGGTATTGGTGCCTGGGGGGAGGAAAGAGCTGTTTCCTGCTTCCCAGATGCTATGCCTGTCTCCACTGCCTGAACTAGTGGGCTGAGTACACATGTATAATCTTTTGTTCCAGAGCAGCCGGATATGGATCCCTGCTTTCCACAAGTGGCTGGAATCTCAGTCTCTCCAGGAATTCTGCCTGTATTAGCTTTCCAACCCCATAATCACACAAGTATCATGAAAGCACCATGATATGTAGGTTTGTGCTTCTAGAGCAGATCTCTGGAGCTAGATATTCAGCAGTCCCAGGCCTTCCAATCCCTCTCTGTTCCATTTCTCTTACTTCTGCCAGTGAGCTGGGATGGGGGAAGGGCTAGGGTCCCGCCGGCCATGGCTCTTGTATGTTACCCTGTTCCGTGAGGTCTGCTCTTTTCTCCAGGTGTGTGCAGTCTGGCGCAGTCCTCTTTCCTGTTGCTCTCTCAGGATTAGTTGCATCGACTATATTTACTAATTGTATGTGGTTTTAGGAGGAAGCCTCTGTCTCTCTTCTCATGCTGCCATCTTTAATCCCTTCAACCATGCCGAGTCTTAAAGTGTGGGCAACATTTACTGTGGCAGAGGGGGGGAAATGTGAAGTCTCTGAATTTACACACTTTTTAGTTTCTACAGTTCTTTTCCATACATAAACTCATTTTATCCGTGTGTTCCCTTAGGGTCAACAGAGAAGGCATTCTTATTCTCACCCATAGGCAGATCCTGATGCACCGAATGAGAAGTAACTTGCCCAAGGCTTAGAGTCAGTGAGTGGAAGCCACTTACCGCTCCAGCTCTTGCAGAGCCTCTTCGTGCAAGGACCTTACACCTGTTAATCATGATTCTCATACAGATATAAAGTGAACATGTGTTCAAGATTTTATTTAACTCATTATTAGAGTGAGAATTGGTAAGATGCTATAACTGTTTCAAAGGAGTAGTAACAGATGCACACATTTATATGGAGTAAAGAAACATTGAAATGAATTTAAACATAGATAGGAAACTGCCTTCTCCATAGTGGCAAGTGGAGGGAAGTCAACTGAACCTCCACCAGACAGAATTTATTTGCATGTCTATGGACAAGAATTATTCATTACTATCAGTTGGCTACAAGTTGCAGTGTTATAAAATAGCTCCAAGAAAATGAAAGACTGTGTTGAGGGATGGAAAAAATTTCCCACCACCCTTTAGGTTCCTTGGCTGGTGAATTGATGTAAGAAAGATTAACAGAGAAAGACAAATTTAATTACATATGTATGGGAGCCCCATGAGACTCAGACCCACAGGCAGGCAGGCAATTGAGGCTTACAAGCCACAGAAAGACAATGGGATGCAGAATAGAATTTGATCCCCAGGCCCTGCTGAGCTTCCCTCCAGCTTACCAAACCTAGCCCATACATATTCTTCGTAGTTTTCTCTGGTGATAATTCCCTTCTTGAGCCAGGCCCTCTATCCAGATTCTTTGAGGTGGTTGATCGGGACGTAATAGCTCTTAGTGAGTACCTTGGGCTTTGATTGACTTCAGTTCAAAGTCATCCACATGCCAAAGTGGCACATTTTGGGGAGGCCTGTTTTGAACCCCTTCAACTACAATTAGGCAACCTAGAACAATCTGCTCTAAACAATGCATAGTTTCCATAGGAGACACCCAGTAATCTTTTTTGCTTATTACAATTTTCCCTATTTACCTGATTTATAGACATAAACAGAATACAAAGGGAGTAATAGTAAATGTTAGAAGGCCATTGTCAGGTGGGATATGAGGGCTAGGGGTACCTGGTTCCATACCTTAAGATCCCAAGCTGGTCTGGGGCTTTTTAGGACCACAACTTAGTCAAGATTGAGAGAAGCCATTTTGTGTTAAGAAAAGTCATTCAGAGAGATCTACTCTGAGCCAAGCCAGTTTTAAGTTCAAGGGAGGCTTGAAGGTAGAGTTCCCAAGTTGCCAAGTGGTAGATGGTGGTAGGTGCATTCTAGGCTGGCCAATTTTATAATACCCAGATTCAGGGATTCAGATAACTCTTTAATTAAGTTTATATCTAGAGCACCTTTTTTATTTCTAAAGAAAGTAGTAATTAATTTTATGGGCTCAACATGGATATACTTTCTTTACTGCCAGAAACTACAGCTACCAGGTGATCAAGGAAGATGTTTTATTGGCATCCTAATGAGGGGTTTGCACAGACATGTACTTATGAAAATTGCATTTGTATCCATATATGTGAATATATAGCTCAGCCCTTAAAATGTAATTATGTACTTATCCAAGGTGATACAAATATTAATATATAGACTTGGCTTTACATGTGGGCAGCCACCTACGTGATGTGATCTGAGGGATGATTAAAAGCCTCCTTGCTCCCAGATGTCTCCCTAGTGATCTGCCTTAATTTATGACATTCCCACCATTAACGTTATTTCTTTGGAGAAAGAGCTCCAGAAGACACATGCTAAAATGCAACAGGCTCTTTTAAAAAGTGGGATGAGGAGGTTTAGAATGCAAGCCGATAGGTCAGGCCCGAGAAGGATGCCATGAGGGTAGCTCTGGAAAGTGCCCCAGGAGGTGCCATGGGAGCTCTAGGCACCTAGAAGGAGTATCAGTGATAAGCAGGGCAGGAAAGGAAGACTGCAAGTATTAGAAGACAAAGTTGACGCTACCACAGAGTTGTGATGTAATAGTATTCAATGATATGAACACATTAAGAATTACTCTGTAGTATGGTGACAAATGGCAACTATATTTATCGTAGTGAGCATTTCATGTAATGTATATAATTGTTGGGTCACTATGTTGTACTCTTTAAACTAATATAATATTGGAAGTCAATTACACTTCAATGAAAATATAATGAACTTTAAAAACATTATTCCATTAAAACAAAGAATTGCTCTGTAGAAGAATTTAGTTTCAAGAAGTTAAGTTGTATATTATATGACAGGCATCTAATGTTGGTATGTTGTTGAAAAGTATTTGGCAGAGAACTGATACTCTGATTGATACAAAGCCACAAATCAGGTATTACCAGTGAGAGCAGTAATGGGAAAGCTGGTTTATCATCTAAGATTATCATCTAAGTATTATCTGGTACTTATCTACCATTAAGTAAAAACATTAACATAACTGAATATCTTAAGTCCAAATATCTAAGAGAGTTCTTTACATCATCTACATCCTCATCAATCTTTGATTCAAACTAGTGTTAAGTATCTGTTGGTACACTGAGCAAATGAATAAGCCCATACACAATCCCCTGCCCTCATGGGATTTATAATGGTGCAGACAATTCTGTGGTGAAAGTAGAGTAAACAAATCAGAACTTGAAAACTTAACAACTTACACTATCTTAATATATTACATGTTTTCACTGAGTACAAACAAGAAGGTAGGTACATTTATCAGAGAGTTGAGCAAAGGAGCTTGAATAAAGAATTACTGCCACTTTCTTAAGACTTGTCTGATGGAAATAGACTCAAGAGTTGATTAAATGATGGGAAAATGAAGCTCATAGAATGCGATTGGGTGCATTTTCATAGACTGTTCAGAAGTAGGAACTAAATTAATGGATAAATGACACTACATCTTAGGGGAACCCCACTTCCCTTTACCTTACAGTTCCTTAATGGAACATAAAGTTAGAGGGACACACATGGTCTCCCTGTCCTTGATCTTCCCTTACGTTCTACCAAATGAAGAAAGATTTACCCGAATAATGAATTTTTGAGAAGAGATTGAGGATGCTCTGCTCTGTCTTTCCCAGGTCTTCTGTCTGAGGGTTTGACTGTGGTTTGTTGTTAGCTCGTGGGAGAAGGCCTGAGCTTGTCCCCCTGAGCCAGTGACTAGGGGGTTAGGCTCCCTAATTCAGGGGTGGAGGAAGGTACTAGAAAGACAGTTGAGGTTTCACATCTCAGTTTTGTCCCCCAGTCCAGTTTTGTAACTGATATTTTAATCTCCTGACTCCAGTGTCCGTGCCTTAGTTGCATTTAATTAGGAAGTGGGAAGGGGTGTCACTGATTGTTGGCCTAAAACCCAACAGTGCAATGGGTAAATTTATCAGGAAGAGTGAAGAGAGCTGATAAGACAGATAGAAAACTTGCACAAACCTTGTGAAGAAGCTCAGACTTCACTATCTTCCATTTTTTTGACAGCGGTCATCTCAAATATATGCTATTCAGTCCAGTGTTTCTCAAACTATCTATAGTGAAAGACTGGTTTTTCTTTCTTTTTTTTTCTTTTTAGATTCCAATCCATCATGGACCAATGCTTTTAAAAAATACAATAAAAAAAGAAATACTATAAAATATTAAATAAAAACCAAACAAAATACAAGCCCTAAGTTTTAAATAATTAGGTTCAACAGACATAAAAAATATTGTTACATTACTGTAAATGTTTTTAAAAGCTATCTCTCAATTTCTGACTTATCTCATTGCAGATCAGTAATATCTGGCTCATGGACCAACGCTGGTGGGCAGTATACAATTTTTAGAAGCTTTGATCTAGTCTACTTTCGTTCACGGACTCATCATCCTCCTATAAAAATGGAACACAGAGTAATACGGAGGTTAAGAGTATACAGAGGCTGGTAACAGAATTCCAATGCCCAATGAATGAGTGGTGGAGTCAGTAGTAATACCTCCCTCATAGGGTTTGTATGAGGACTAAGTGGGAATTTGTGTAAAGCACTTGACTGTTGAGCCTTTTATAAGTGTTCAGTAAATGCTACCTTTCCGGACCAATATCCATCTTGGGTGGTAGGCTTCGGCTTAATGTTTTGGAAGAGGCCTGAATGGGTGTAAATAAATATCCCATTTCACAATTCAGTTTCTGAATGAATCAGATTGCATTATCTTCTAATAACTGGGGTAATTGGTTCTTTGTTTTTTCTTTTGCCCAGAGGCTGACAGAATCTGTGCAACTGCATCAAGGGGCTTGAAGACTGGCTGTCAAGGCTGTAGTGGTTCATCCTTGAGACATAAATGTGACTCTCCTGGGTAAGTTCTAGATAAATAATCTCGACAAAATCATAGCCATAAATAGCATATATTGTCATAGTCAAACGTCCAACCTCAGTAGATCACTGTGTATGTTTTTGGGGGCATTTATAATGTTTGCTAGTGCTGCCTAATATTGTTTCCTAAAGTACTGGTGCTATTTCCTCTAAGAAAAGGAGGCTTGGAAGGCATTCAAGGAACTGGGGTAACTTGAAGTCGGGAGGGGTAAAGTGGGGATGCCCTGGAGCCTATAATGTACCTGACTGAGTTGGGTCAGGAAGCAAAGTGTGCCAAATGGCCTTGTAACAGGGTCACCCAGAGATTTATACTTGTCAGAGAGGCAGCTGACTGTTCCAGTCCCATCCCCACATTGCATTTCCTAGTCTGCAGTTTTCTGATGCCAGCTGAATTCACTTCATTATAAAAAGTAATAATAAAGCTATACCTGAATGGCGGTGGAACATTAACTGTTTCTTCATATCAATCAAACAAACATGCTTTTCAGAAAGGCACAGCTAATGAAAGTCTGACTTGCTCTCACTCTCTGTTCTATCCACTCTGTAAGGGCCCAAACTGAGGTGGCTCGGGTCACAGGGGCTGTTTAGAGCACACTTTTGGCTTCACCGGGCCACTGAAATTCCTGCTCTGTGTTGAACTGAAGCAACTTAATTTTTTTTTTTGGTATCATTAATCTACAAGTACTTGAGGTACATTATGTTTACTAGACTCCTCCCTTCTCCAAGACCCCCCCCACAAACCCCATTACAGTCACTGTTGAAAGCAACTTAATTTTGTCCAGTTTGGGCGGCAAAGCTATGAGTTGCATGTTCCAAATGTACTTCTAGACATTGCAAAGTTGACTCCTGTGTGGTTATAAAGGGAATACTATTTATTGAGAGAGGTGAGCCAACATTCTCAGAGATTACCCTTGCTTTTTAACAGAGCAAATAGGCCCAATGACATTGGAGGGCGAGAAGGAGGTGGGCAGTAGTGAGAATTCAGGGTTTCAACAAGTGGGATGTTGTGTTCATCTCTGAATTTAACAATTGTGAAGCCCCATGAATTCTCACCCATGGCAGGGAAGAGGGCCTAAGAACTACCAGAAGGGAAGGAAATCTGTTACACTGTTACATATATTTTTTAATTAAGGTATTATTGATATACCCTCTTATGAAGGTTTCACATGAAAAAACAATGTGGTTACTACATTCACCCCATATTAAGTCTCCACCCATACCCCACTGCAGTCACTGTCCATCAGTGTAGTAAGATGCCACAGATCCACTATTTGACCTTTCTGTGCTACACTGTTCTCTTCGTGATCCCTTACACCATGTGTACTAAACATAATACCCTTCAATCCCCTTCTCCCTCCCTCCCCACTGCTATCCCACACCCCTCCCCTTTGGTAAGCACTAGTCCCTTTTTGGAGTCTCTGAGTCTGCTGCTATTTTGTTCCTTCAGTTTTGCTTTGTTTTTACACTGTTATATTATAAAGAAACCTGAGTGATTAGTAAGACATCCCCCACCTCTCAAACAAGGCCATCTGGCAGATCTTTGGCAAAATTGAAAATGAAACATTAACGGTCAAATCCTAGTTCAAAATTAAAATCCTTTCTTGTTCCTCATCTAATGAGTAAAAATGGTGTGTATTTACCTGGAATATGAACTGCAAGTGTCTATCTCATTGTCCTTGATTTTTTTGAGGTGAGTAGAAGGATAGCTATTTTAACAACTGAAATAAAGTCAGTCTCCCGCTGCTCTCAGCCTCTTGCTGGGTAGTTTGTCACAGCATTTTCATTGAAATGAACCGTTTCCTGGTAGGAAGCTTCACCTAGTAATCCTGCTCTCTGTAGCACATGTTCAAATTCAGTTAGGGAGACAATGAGAAATATTAGAAGAGGCATTTAAGGGCAAGTCAGTCTTTTGATAGGACTGAACCAAAGTGTGTCCCAGGAGGCCTCACAGTTACTTGTGACATTTTCTAAAAGGGCACGGCATAAAGCAGCCACTGGTGAACCTTGGTTCTGAGCCAATGGCGTCCTTGAATGGCTTAGGCCACAGTGAGAGAATAGTTGGCTAAAATATCCTTACAACTTAGAGCTGCCAAGCACACTGCAGAAGCCACTAATGGTCCCATGGCATTTAGCCCCCACCTACACCCCAAATTCCATATGCCACAGATGATTCACCTGACTGTGTTCCTCCTACCATATGAGCTGTTCTTTTTTTTTTTTTTTTGGTTCACTCATTTATGCTTCATATTAAGTGGCATTAGTTGTGTGGGACTCTTCTTTGGTTAACATGGGACAGTCCTCTGAAGATTTTCTAGTCTTTATTTTTGGCCGAATGAACCTTCTCAGCAAAGAAGAGTCAACAGTTTTAATATTTTGATATTCTTCTCTCTCTTGCCTCCTTGTGGTCTGGGCCTCCTGAAGTCCTCTGAGAGCTAATCCAGACCTCCAACCAGATTCTTGAACTGTCACTGCTTTCCTGGTGTCCTCATGTTTCTTGATCTTGGCCTAAGTGCAGGGTGAACCCTCTAGATACGGTAACTGTGGAGGAAAGGGTTTTAAAATCTTACTTGACTTTCAGAGGAAGTTCAAGGACCTCTTAAGCCATTCTTGGATTTGAAGATTTGGGATGAGTATACTTAGCGGTCTAAAAATAGTTTTGGGGAAGCAAGGCTAGCCATCTTGTTACTGGCGTAGACAGAACATTTTTATTATACTTAACACTTGTACAGTGTTTTATAGTTTTCAATGTGTTTTAACATCATTTATTAAATCCTCCCAACTTGTGAGGCGAGGGAGTAGATATTCCCATAAGGAAACTGAAGTCAGAAGGTTAGGTAACTTCCTCAAACGAGCTATTCCAAGTTCTTTCACCTGGAGAGGTAACTTCCAGCACAAAAAGGGATTTGTTTGTTCACATAACTGCGGGGGTACCTGGCAGCACCGAAGTAAGAAAAAGTTGGCCAGGAACCAGGGCCTCAGAGATTGGGATACGGGTGCATCAGTGACAGAATTTGCTCTCCACTCATCTTTATTTCTTCTTGCCTCTACTTGGATTTAATTCTGTAGACAGGTTCTCTTTATATGATTAGAAAGATGGTGGGTAGTAGCTCCAGTCATATAACCTTACGACTCATGATTACAGTGAGGACTACTTTTACTTCTGACAACTGGGGGTAAGGATTCTAATTCACTTGGCTTGGGTGTGTGCCCTCTCCTTCAGCCAATCACTTTCCCCGGGCAATGCAGCGCTTTGGCTGAGCTAGGCTTGCATCATGTGCCCATGCTTGTCACTGACACTGGGACTGACAGCTTCACCAGGAATACAAGGAATGGGGACACAGTTTCTTAAAGGGAAAGGGGTGATGTTACTGGACAGAGAAGAATGGGAAAGTGTATGGGGTAGACAAAAACCACAACTACCGCCACCTGCTACATCAGGATTCTAGAAAATCCACGTCCTGCTCCAAAACACTGCATTAGGAGAGAGTGGAGAGATTCAAACTCCTTGAACATGCAGGAGGGTGTTTAAGGAATTTTAGGTGGTTTTAGAACCCTTAGTCATTATTTTTGAGAAGTCATGATGAAGAGATAGGCCCAGAGATATGAAAAGTCTGCCCACAACCCATAATTGAAATGAGGAAACTTGTCTTGATAAGAATGATGCTTGGAAAGTTAAGAAAGCAGCAGTTCTCAAATAACATAGTCTGAAGAGCCCCTTACACTCTAAAAAATTATTAAGGACCCCCAATATCTTTTATTTACGTGAGTTATGGCTATCCATATTTTTAAAATTAGCAATTAAAGCTAATACATTTAAAAATACTTATTAGCTTATTTAAAAATAACAATGATGAATTGCATGTTAATAAAAATAACATTTCAATGTAAAATAATCATAATTTCTAGTTTCAGGAAGGACATTCTCAAGTGGAATGGCATTTCTTTTTCTGCAAGTGCACGGTAGTAAAGATTACAATGACTTGTATAGTTTCATGTCTCTGCCTTGATCCATGCTAAGGTACCAGTAGTTTTACCCACAACTACCTTTTCATTAGCAGCACAATGCCAACATTCTGAAAAAAATCAAATAATATTTTAGGATTATTGTGAAAGTAATTTTGACCTATTCAACCCCCTAAAATGGTCATGGGAACCCTCCATCATTTGAGGACCACACTTTGAGAACTAGAACTGCTGCAATAGGGAAGATAATCAAATAATCTATTTACCAAGCTAGACTAGCATCAAGTACTGGCTAGCAATCATCCCAGTTTTGTATAAAGCAAGTCATTCTGGGACATTTTTAAAATTTCCTTCTTTAATAGAAAAGTAGGCCAAGGAATCAAGAGAGAAACAGTATCATTGTAATGAAATCACTTTGGAACTGTTTTAAAGTCTTGTTAGGTTTTCACAGGCATCAACATCAGAAAGCATACATTAAACAGGCACTTCTCTAGAACAGATCCCTGTTTCTTCTAAGGGTTTAAAATGTAAGCCAGAGTATGTGGACAGAGCTCCCCACAGGAATAAAACTGTAAGAGAAGCAGGTAGCAGAATTAAAACAATTAAGAAAAGAGCTTAGATTTAAACAATTGAATTCATATATCAAATCCTCAGATCTGGTTTTTGCCACAGTCTTGCCCATGATACTATCCACAGTAGCAAGTCATAAAGACTGGTCAATACAAATAGCACAAGGGGCTGCATCTGTCTGGAAGTTCATACCCTAAAAAGAGACCATTAGTGACTCCTTCTTAAGCTGGAAGTGATGTGAAACACGGTTTTTTGCAGGCTGAGCTCTGGGGATGATACATCAAATCTACTTGTGATTTAAAAAAAAAAAAAACAGAGTGAGTAATGTATTTGCATATGGCTCTAACCAGGCATTTAGTTAAATTGGGATGGCATCCTGGGAACAGGCCAGGTAATTTAAAAAAATGTATCAGGCCACTGGACAGAGTTTCAGGGCACAGGACTTCTGGAGGCAGAGTTTTGTAATTAGAGATTTATTTGTGTGTTTATTTAACATCTGCCTTTCTCATTCGTCACAGTACCCATAGAGGCTGACAAGTAGTATTCAGTAAATATTTGCTGAATAAATAAATAATTGATTGCTACTACATGATCCCATATGGTATGACCTATATCTATCTACCTTCCCAGCCGCATCTCCTACCAGGCTCCACCTGGCCATCTGGACTGAAATCAGTGATCTTATTTTCATCCCTTGATTCCTGCACCATACGTTCTTCTGCACAAGAGCCTGTGCTGTTCCCTTTGCTTGGAACAGTCTCCCACTCTATTCCCTAATTACTATTATTTGTCATATATCAGCTCAAGTTTTAGGTTTAGGTTCCTCAGGAAAGCCTGTCTTGAACTGCACAAACATCCTCTTTCAAGCGGCAAAAGCTAGCTGAAGTGCAGGTTTCCATTTGTTTGTGTGGTTTGCTGACTGATGCCGGTAGCTATCCCTGCCTGATTAGACGATAAGTTACAAGAAGGCAGAGATCTGTTTTCTCTCAGCATAATCGATCACAGCACAGTGCCTGGGACATGGTAAGTGCTTCATCATTATGTGTTGAATGAAGGAGCAATAAAGTGGAGCGTGCAGTTCCCTGGGCATGTAAGGCATCTAATACCATTTAGAATGGAGAAGGGACATTAGAGGAGCCATTGCCTATCCTCCCATTTCTTCATTTCTCACTCCCTTTATTTCCCTGTCCAGTGTATTTGCTTTCTGTGGTTACTCAGCTGAAGTGGCCAGGATCATTATTTAGAGCAGGGGTGGGCAATCTATGACCCCTGGGCCAAATGTGGCCCACAGCCGGTTTTTATTTTTTTATTAAGGTATCATTGATAAATACTCTTATGAAGCTTTCACATGAAAAACATTGTGGTTTCTACATTCACCCATATTATCAAGTCCCCTCCATACCCCATTGCAGTCACTGTCCATCAGTGTAGTAAGATGCCACAGAGTCACTGCTTGTCTTCTCTGTGCTACAGTATCTTCCCCGTGACCCCCCACACCATGTGTACTAATCATAATACCACTCAATCTCCTTCTCCCTCCCTCACCTCCCCTTTTCCCTTTGGTAACCTCTAGTCCCTTCTTGCAGTCTGTGAGTCTGCTGCTGTTTTGTTCCTTCAGTTTTTGCTTTGTTCTTATACTCCACAGATGAGTGAAATCATTTGGTACTTGTCTTTCTCCACCTGGCTTATTTCACTGAGCATACCGTCTACTCCATCCATGTTGCAAATGGTAGGATTTGTTTTCTTCTTATCCACAGCCTGTCTTTGTAAATAAAGTTTTATTAGAACATGTCTATACCCTTTCATTTACATATTGTCTATTACTGCTTCTGCTCCACAGCACCAGAGTTGAGTAGTTGCAACAGAAACTGTCCTGTGTCCTAAATCATGTCCTAAAATATCTCCCATCTGGCCCTTTACAGAGAAAGTTTGCCAACTCCCTTTTTACAGAAATACGTATTTTTTTTTAAAAAGCCCTATATCTGAGTTTAACTTCCTGTATATTGCTGGACTTCCTAGTTACACACTTAAAATGATCACTGTGCGTGAGAACTTAATACAAAAGGATATTAAGCAACTGAAAGTTTTTGCACACACTCTCCACAAAAGATGTTCTTTGATTTGTAGCAGAGTTGCACCTTACAGAGCTTACAGATTTTGAATTCCTTGCATAATAATAGCTAACATTTATTGAGCACTTTCAATGAACTGGGTTCAGTTCTAAACACCTTACATGGGATTATCTCATGTATTCCTTACAACAAGTCTATGGTGCACCAATTATTATCATTATTACTGCTTTACAGATGGGGACAGCAAGGCACAGAGAGGTTATGCAGCATGCCAGTGTCACACAGCTTGTGGAAGTATCTGAGCAAGAATTCAGTTTGGAGGACTGTGACTCAGATGCGACATGTGCTTTTAACCACTTCACCATCCTATCTGTCTGAATCTTTTACTCCAAAAGAGCCACCCTGTTTCTGGTTTATAAATACCAAGACAGCTTAAGTACTATTGTTTTCAAGTGGGACCACTTAGAATTTTGAGGCTTGGAGAGTAAGATGTGGAAAATCCCTGTGCTTGTCAGAGTGCCAGACACATAAAATTCAATCAATATATGTCTTTATTGTTGTTGGAGGTGTGATGATGTTGAAGAGGAAGAAGATGAAGACAAAGAATTCTCTACTAGGAGTTTCACCTCATCCTAGGTCATTGCCAGTGAGTGAGGAAATAGTTTCAGGTACATTGGATTCACTGCTTAGGGATCTGGCTACTTCTGAGCATGTGAAAGAAAGTAGAATCGATATTTTTATTAGGTCTTTCCTGTAAACAAAATGGAAGATAGAAACAAGCAGTAATTATTTAACGTACTGAGTCAATAAGTCATACTCTTAAAGATTTAAAAATAATGAGAACATAGGTATAGAGAATTGACTGGTGGTTGTTGGGGGGTGGGAGCAAAGTGGGTGGAGGCAATCCAAAGGTACAAACTTCCAGTTATAAAATATATAAATCGTGGTACTGTAATGCAAAGCCTGGTGCTATGGCCAGTATACTGTATTGTATATTTGAAAGTTGGTGAGTAAATTTTTGAAGTTTTAATCACAGCAAAAAAATTTTGTAACTACTTGTGGTGATAGATGGTAACTAGACTTATTGTGGTGACTATTTCACACTACATATATGAATTGAATCATTATGTTATACACTGGAAACTAACATGATGTTGTATGTCAATCATACCTCAATTTATAAAATGAGAGCGTATTTCACTAAATGGAATGGGACTGTGGAATCTAACCTCTCTCATTCAATTGTCTGATACGATTTAACGGACTTCATCAGAACAGCTCTGTCATGACTGCCTCCACAATCAATCTTCAGCTCTGTTTTATTCTTTCTGTATCCTGTTCATTGTTGCAATTGGTGTTGGTTAGTTCCATGAGGCACATGTCAAACCATACCCTCCTCTCATAAAATGGTCATATGATCTGACATCGATCATTGAAAGAACAGATGCCCAAATTTCAACAAATTGAGATCCTCCCCAACACATAGACCATATTGTGCTTCAGTTTGTGCACAAAGCTTTGCTTCTGCTTTCTGTGATGGTAACTGTACATTTGGGGTTAGCATTGGCAGCAGTAAATTTCCCTGTCCTCTTCTCTGGTTTTTGTGACAATCAATTAACATTGTTTCAATGCCAGTAGTCTGGTTGTATTCCAGGACTTGGTTATAGGTGAATCTATCATGACAGTTAATGCTAATTATAGCTTGTGGCTGACCCCCACACATTTAATTAGCCAAGGTAACAAGTTTAAGGAATGCCCAGATGTGATGTGCAACCCCCACTAACAGGCCCATACTGTTTTGGTGAAAAGGAACTTGTGAACCTACAGGAATTTTCAAGGCAGCCAGATTTAATCAAAAGTTGCCATTGCTCAGTTCTGTTGATGGCATTAAGGGCTTCTGTTAGGTCAAAATACCATTTGCCATCTTGACTTTCCTCTCCACATTTTTGCAAAATCAACCAATCCATCATAACCACAACAGCATCTATCTGCTTAGCAGCCCACTCTAATTCCTTGAGTTCATAGTTGTGAGATTCTGTGTTAAGAAGGATTTTGCCAGTCAGAGGAGCAGTAGGAATATGTTCTTTCATTCTGTCATTCAATAGCTGTTTATTGTGTGCCTGCTATGCACCAGGCTATGTTCTAAGTGCTCAGGATACAGCAGTGGGACAAACCAGACAAGAATCCCCTGTTCTTGTGGAGCTTACATTCTTGTTGGGAGGAAAGCAGAAAAACAAATATAGGATAGCAGGTGGGTTATAAGTGGTATGAAGAATAATAAAGCAAGTTAAGAGGAGAGGGACAAAAAGGGGTGAGAAGTGTTAGGGGGAAATGCTACTTTAGGTAGTGTAGTTAGGGTAGTTAAGTAGAGTAGTTAGGGAGTTAACTACATCCACTGAGACCTCAGTGAAATGAGGGATGTCAGAGGGAATGGCCTTCCAGTTAGCAGCAGTGTGAAGGCCTTGGGGCAAGACAGTGGTGGGGTTGTTCAAGAAACAGCAAGGAGGCCTTTGCCAAAGGACTAAAGCAGAATGAGGGAAGCGGGAGGTAGCACAAAGACATGGTTGGGAACTAGATAATGTAAGATGTTAGTCAAGGCCTTTAAACTCATGCCTACGATAAAAACTAATCTTGGTTTTATTCTTTCCGTTCTAGAGTTTCTGTTTGTAATCCGGAGCATTGATTAATATAACAAGGTTTTATTTAGATATTTTGATATTTAGTTGCAGTGGTAGAAGCAGCCTGCATATATCTCAGTAGAAGCCTCTGTTTTCAAAGGAAACATGATTTGGAAGTAAGACATTTCGAACAGGAACTGACACATGTATAGTGGAACAAAGGTGTATCTTAGTCAAGACACACTAGCTCTAGGTGTGGCTTACTTTTTAGCATGATAATGTCTGACACTTTCAAAATGCTTTTAAACCTGTGATCTCATCAGACTCTCATAACAGCCCCAAGAGATAGGGGGACAGGTGGTATTACTGATATGGAAACAGAAAGCGTTGTTATAGTTTAACCCAAAATTACCCAGCATGAGTCACTATCAGAGCCAGAGACTCCCAGCTCTGAATATGCCACCCCTTCGTCACTGCTAAAAGGATTATTAACCTTTTGACTCAGAGGTCAGAATGTCGAACTGACCAAATTATGAGCTGTTCCTTCTAGCTCCCAAGGGCATAAATATAGGGATTATGGAATTGAATAAGGAGGACCTGGCTTGCTTTCTCTCTCTTATGTTCTTCCAGAGCAGGGTCAATGACTGACAAGCCTTTATACTTTGAAAGCATAGCTCTACTCTCAGAGATGGCTGGACCTGTAGGACCTGACCACTCGGAAGATAACAATAGTTCAGGGGCTATCCTTTTCCCACCTGGTTTCTGAAACCACTTGGGAAGAGTACAGAAGCTCTCTCTTAGTCCCCTGTGTCTACGAATGAGGTTCAATACTTTAACAAGTTAAACTTTTGCCATCGTATTCTCAATTCAACAGTAGGTTCACTAGCAACTTCCTAATGATATTTACTGAAAAGGAGAAGTGCCCCCTCATAAAGACGGCTCAATATCCTTCAACAAATGGAATGCTGATTTAAAGAGGGGAGAGTTATTTTTTGTATGTTATCAAGGAATGAAGTAGCAGAGCAAAAGAAAGAATTTAGGATTTCTGAATCCTGGAAGGGGAGAGATAAACCATGTATCGTAGCGTCACAGCTACTTTTGCATTGCAAATGTGGACTTTTACTGATGCCCCGTCCTCAGTTGTCTCCCATCACCCCCTGTGCAAGCTCACCTGCATCCACAGCTTAATTACCACTTGCACACAGATGGCCTCCCCTATTTATACTTCCAGCTCAGATCTCTCATGCGACCTTCATACTGGTATATCTAGATGCCTACCCTACCTCTCCTCAAGGATGTCCCAAAGCCCTCTCGAACTCAGCCTGCTCCCAAAAGCTGATCCTCTTCCACTTTTCCCTGTGTCAGTGGATTGCCCCATCCAGTTGTACCTGGGGATCTCTTGATACCTCCCAGTACTCCCCACCAACTTTGAAACTTGTTTTTCTTCCTTTGTTTTGTGTGTGTGTCATATTTTGTCTATTTTATTTGTTAACAATTTCCAGAATCCACCTACTTTTCATCTCCATAACCACCATCCCACCATCTTCTCTTTCCTTTCAACTACCGCAATCACTCCTAATCTACCCACATTTACTCTGCTACCCTCTAGTCTGTTCTCTTGATCACAGCCAGAATGGTCTTTGTATAAGGAACACCGTAGTGTCCTCAGGCTGAAAAACTCTTGGCTTCCTATCACTCTTAAACCCCAAACTCTTTAATGTAGCCCACAAGCCCCTGCATGATCTGGCACATACCGATGTCTCCAGCTTCACGCCTCACTTGGCGTTAAGGCCACATTTAAGTTCTTATGTCACCATGCTTCCTTCTGCTATGAAGCCTTTGCATATTTTGATTTCTGCATTCCTTCCTTTCTCACCTCTTACTCATCTCCATTTTGAGCAACTCCTTCAGGGTAGCCTTCTTTGGTTCCCCCTCACTAGGTCAGCTCCAGCTGCATAGGTGTCAGAGCACAGTTACCAGCCATTGTAGCACTTGTCACTGTTCCTCCTGACATTTGTTAGTGGGATGACTTGATTATTGCCTGTCTCCCCACTAGCCTGTTAGTTCCTTGAGAGTGAGGAACTCACCACAGCATTCTTAGTGCCTAGCTCACAATCTGTGCCTGGCACATAGTAGACACTTAATAAATACTTGAATGAATGACTAAGCATGTTTAAATATATGGGGTCAGTCCTTCTTTTCCCTGAAGAAAAAATAGTGGACCATATTCCATAGCCATATTCCATATGGCCATATTCCATAGCCATGGCCAATTTTAAATAATTGCCTATGTTTTCTAATAGCACATTCAAGGATGGCAAAAAATAGACCTAGTTATGGTGCTCATAGATTTAATTATCAGGGAAATGAAAGGAATAGAGTTTTGTAACTGGAATTTCTGATGTAATTCACTGAAAAGAACACCACCTTATTAATGCCATTAGAATAATTTTATTTGTAACGTTTTGTCCATTGTGGTTTTTTTTGTCCCTTTTAAATAGACTTCATTTGTTAGAGCAATTTTAGGATCATAGCAAAATTGAAAGGAAGTACAGTTTCCGTATATTCCCTGCCCCCACACATGCACTGCCTCCAGCATTATCAACATCCTGAACCAGAGAGGTACATTTGTTACAACCGATAAACCTACACTGACCTATTGTAATCATCTGAAGTCCATAGATTACATTAGGGTTCACTCTTGATGGTGTACATTCTATTTGTTGTGACAAATATATGACATGTATCTACCATTACAGTATAATTCAGAGTATTTTCACTGCCCTAAAAATCCTCTGTGTTCTATGTATTCATCTCCACCCCACCTCACCACACCCCCATCGCCCCATCCTTAAGTAGGACAGAATGGGTGAAGGGGGCCCCAAGTGGGAATTTCCCTTCCTCGACATGGAAGGCTAGAGCAAGCTGAAACTGAGTATTTCCTTTCCCCCAGGTCAGTTATGCTCTGATAAACTCCCAACACTGGAGGCTTGGGTAAAACAGAGTCTCTTGAGGGCAGGCCTTGTTAAGAAGAACAGAATGCTCTGGCCTATTTCAAAATGATTACTTTTCACCTTCCCCTGCCAAAAGCCTCTTTTCTTCACTATAAGAACTAGTAGAGTTCCAGGAGGTAAAACTCACAACAGCATGGAGTTCCCCCTGGAGTTTTTAACCCAGGGACTTGCCCACACTAAGTCAGAATCAGTTATGATTCCGGGACAGGTTCCTGTGGAGGGGTTTGCTTTGTGTTTCTGCTTAGGAAAGTTGTGACTCTGAATCTGCCTGTCTGTCTCTCCAATTCTGAGGGAAGCATTTTGCCCTGTGACCTCACTTCTTTTGTGGAGCTGAGAAGACTTGTGGATTTTTTTTAGTTTGTTGAGCTTTTTGCTTTTTGTTAGGATGGAGTTAGCAACTTCCAAGGCTCTTTACATGCTGAACAGGAAACCAGAAGTCCCTGTTGAATTTTAAATGCCACTTTCCAAAGTAGATGTTAACTTTGCAACACTTAGATAAAAATTTTAAAAATGAAAGAAAGTAATCTGATCTTGCTTATTGAAATATTGGCAGGCTGGAAAGATGGGCACTTTATTGTCTACTAGGTGTACAGTTGATCAAGCAGCTGTGATTCTCCCCAGGCAAATGTTGTTTCTGTAATAAAAGAACTTTAACTTCAATGGGTGGAGTCATAATGGTCCACTTTCAGAAGACAGGGATTACACCCCAAGCCATTCTTTTCTTTTCTTTTCTTTTTTTTTTTTTTTAAATAATTATTTTTTATTGAAGGGTAGTTGACACACAGTATTACATTACATGAGTTTCAAGTGTACAACACAGTGGTAGAACATTTATATACATAATTCTAGGTTCCAGCTATCACCCTACCAGGCTGTTACAATATCTTGACTATATTCCTTATGCTATACATTACATCCCGGTTACTAATTTATTTTACCATTGGAAGTCTGTCCTTTTTTTTTTTTTTTTTTTTTGTGAGGGCATCTCTCATATTTATTGATCAAATGGTTGTTAACGACAATAAAATTCTGTATAGGGGAGTCAATGCTCAATGCACAATCATTAATCCACCCCATGCCTAATTTTTGTCAGTCTCCAATCTTCTGAGGCATAACAAACAAGTTCTTACACGGAAAACAAATTCTTACATAATGAATAAGTTACATAGTGAACAGTACAAGGGCAGTCATCACAGAAACTTTCGGTTTTGCTCATGCATTATGAACTCTAAACAGTCAGTTCAAATATGAATACTCATTTGGTTTTTATACTTGATTTATATGTGGATACCACATTTCTCTCTTTATTATTATTATTTCTAATAAAATGCTGAAGTGGTAGGTAGATACAAGATAAAGGTAGAAAACATAGTTTAGTGTTGTAAGAGAGCAAATGTAGATGATCAGGCGTGTGCCTGTAGACTATGTGTTAATCCAAGCTAGACCAGGGCAATAAAACATCCACGTATGCAGAAGATTTCTCTCAGAACGGGGGGGTGAGGTTCTAAGCCTCACCTCTGTTGATCCCCAATTTCTCACCTGATGGCCCCCCTGCGACTGTGCCTGTCTTAGGTTGTTCCTCCCTTGAGGAATCTTACCCGTCTCTGGCTAACCAGTCATCTTCCGGGGCCATACAGGGAAATGTGAAGTTGGTAAGTGAGAGGGAAGCCTTATTGTTTGAAAAGGTTAGCTTTTTACTTCTGTGCATATTTATGCCCTGTGGCTTCTATGCCCAGCATTTGTCTTGAGGTATCTTTACCACTTGGAAGAATTATGATACTCGGTAAATTTGATATGAGGCACGAATTCTATTTAAGGGTTGTAATTAGGAAGGAAGAAGAAAAGCTATAGAAGTAGCAGGCGGAAGAAAACCTGGGAAGATTGATTATTTCTTTGATATATCTTCTTGTAGAGTAACTTGAGCATGTATAGGTTTTAAGCTACTACTTAAATTGCACACACACATTAACATAATAGGAGTATAGTTACATAACCAAAGCATATCTGTAATTACCAGCCATCTCCAGTGAAACCAAGAAAACCAGTTAGGCACCTTAGGCATTTGTGAAAACTTATCTATGATATGGTGGATATTGTCCAACTGAACTTGAACAGTCTGAGAGAAATCAGACAAATTAAAACAACCCATTCCTGGGGACTGTTCACATGCCATATGTTCTTTTAACAGTAAATAGTTTGTAGTTGTAAGACTTTGGAGCGCTACAATTTGCACTTCTCCTAATTCTTGGTTGAGTTCCAACAGTATAGATCCAGTCCAATTTTGTTGTTTTACTGTATGCACAGGCCAGCTTAGATATCTCCTTCCTCATTCCCATGGCAAGTCCAGGAACTGGTGGGATGAGTGCATCTACAGCTGTAGCAGTGCGTGGATCTTTGTTGGGGTTTTTTGATGATCATCTTCTGGCATGAGTCTTCCAGAGAGTGCAGATGTTGGAAGTTCTTTTTCATATCGTATCTTAGTTCATTTTCAGGGCAGCCCAATTAGGCTTTGATCCTCTGTATAAACACAAACAGACCCTTTGCCTACACTTTTATATGCCCTTTATACCCTTGTGTAGAACTCGTTGGAGGTTACCACACAGGAACTGCCCTTTTTTTTTTTTTTTGCTATCACTAATCTACACTTACATGATGAATATTATGTTTACTAGGCTCTCCCCTATACCAGGTCTCCCCTATAAACCCCTTTACAGTCACTGTCCATCAGCATAGCAAAATGTTGTAGAATCATTACTTGCCTTCTCTGTGTTGTACAGCCCTCCCTTTTCTCCTACCCCCCCCATGCATGTTAATCTTAATACCCCCCTACTTCTCCCCCCCTTATCCCTCCCTACCCACCCATCCTCCCCAGTCCCTTTCCCTTTGGTACCTGTTAGTCCATTCTTGAGTTCTGTGATTCTGCTGCTGTTTTGTTCCTTCAGTTTTTCCTTTGTTCTTATATTCCACAGATAAGTGAAATCATTTGGTATTTCTCTTTCTCCGCTTGGCTTGTTTCACTGAGCATAATACCCTCCAGCTCCATCCATGTTGCTGCAAATGATTGGATTTGCCCTTTTCTTATGGCTGAGTAGTATTCCATTGTGTATATGTACCACATCTTCTTTATCCATTCATCTATTGATGGACATTTAGGTTGCTTCCAATTCTTGGCTATTGTAAATAGTGCTGCGATAAACATAGGGGTGCATCTGTCTTTCTCAAACTTGATTGCTGCGTTCTTAGGGTAAATTCCTAGGAGTGGAATTCCTGGGTCAAATGGTAAGTCTGTTTTGAGCATTTTGATGTACCTCCATACTGCTTTCCACAATGGTTGAACTAACTTACATTCCCACCAGCAGTGTAGGAGGGTTCCCCTTTCTCCACAGCCTCGCCAACATTTGTTGTTGTTTGTCTTTTGGATGGCAGCCATCCTTACTGGTGTGAGGTGATACCTCATTGTAGTTTTAATTTGCATTTCTCTGATAATTAGCGATGTGGAGCATCTTTTCATGTGTCTGTTGGCCATCTGTATTTCTTTTTTGGAGAACTGTCTGTTCAGTTCCTCTGCCCATTTTTTAATTGGGTTATTTGTTTTTTGTTTGTTGAGGCGTGAGAGCTCCTTATATATTCTGGACGTCAAGCCTTTATCGGATGTGTCATTTTCAAATATATTCTCCCATACTGTAGGGATTCTTCTTGTTCTATTGATGGTGTCTTTTGCTGTACAGAAGCTTTTCAGCTTAATATAGTCCCACTTACTCATTTTTGCTGTTGTTTTCCTTGCCCGGGGAGATATGTTCAAGAAGAGGTCACTCATGTTTATGTCTAAGAGGTTTTTGCCTATGTTTTCTTCCAAGAGTTTAATGGTTTCATGGCTTACATTCAGGTCTTTGATCCATTTTGAGTTTACTTTTGTATATGGGGTTAGACAATGGTCCAGTTTCATTCTCCTACATGTAGCTGTCCAGTTTTGCCAGCACCACCTGTTGAAGAGACTGTCATTTCGCCATTGTATGTCCATGGCTCCTTTATCAAATATTAATTGACCATATATGTCTGGGTTAATGTCTGGATTCTCTAGTCTGTTCCATTGGTCTGTGGCTCTGCTCTTGTGCCAGTACCAAATTGTCTTGATTACTGTGGCTTTATAGTAGAGCTTGAAGTTGGGGAGTGAGATCCCCCCTACTTTATTCTTCTTTCTCAGGATTGCTTTGGCTATTCGGGGTCTTTGGTGTTTCCATATGAATTTTTGAATTATTTGTTCCAGTTCATTGAAGAATGTTGCTGGTAGTTTCATAGGGATTGCATCAAATCTGTATATTGCTTTGGGCAGGATGGCCATTTTGACGATATTAATTCTTCCTAGCCATGAGCATGGAATGAGTTTCCATCTGTTAGTGTCCCCTTTAATTTCTCTTAAGAGTGACTTGTAGTTTTCAGAGTATAAGTCTTTCACTTCTTTGGTTAGGTTTATTCCTAGGTATTTTATTTTTTTTGATGCAATTGTGAATGGAGTTGTTTTCCTGATTTCTCTTTCTGTTGGTTCATTGTTAGTATATAGGAAAGCCACAGATTTCTGTGTGTTAATTTTGTATCCTGCAACTTTGCTGTATTCCGATATCAGTTCTAGTAGTTTTGGGGAGGAGTCTTTAGGGTTTTTTATGTACAGTATCATGTCATCTGCAAATAGTGACAGTTTAACTTCTTCTTTACCAATCTGGATTCCTTGTATTTCTTTATTTTGTCTGATTGCCGTGGCTAGGACCTCCAGTACTATGTTAAATAACAGTGGAGAGAGTGGGCATCCCTGTCTAGTTCCCGATCTCAGAGGAAATGCTTTCAGCTTCTCGCTGTTCAATATAATGTTGGCTGTGGGTTTATCATAGATGGCCTTTATTATGTTGAGGTACTTGCCCTCTATTCCCATTTTGCTGAGAGTTTTTAACATGAATGGATGTTGAACTTTGTCAAATGCTTTTTCAGCATCTATTGAGATGATCATGTGGTTTTTGTCTTTCTTTTTGTTGATGTGGTGGATGATGTTGATGGACTTTCGAATGTTGTACCATCGTTGCATCCCTGGAATGAATCCCACTTGGTCATGGTGTATGATCCTTTTGATGTATTTTTGAATTCGGTTTGCTAATATTTTGTTGAGTATTTTTGCATCTACGTTCATCAGGGATATTGGTCTGTAGTTTTCTTTTTTGGTGGGGTCTTTGCCTGGTTTTGGTATTAGGGTGATGTTAGCTTCATAGAATGAGTTTGGGAGTATCCCCTCCTCCTCTATTTTTTGGAAAACTTTAAAGAGAATGGGTATTATGTCTTCCCTGTATGTCTGATAAAATTCCGAGGTAAATCCATCTCGCCCGGGGGTTTTGTTCTATGGTAGTTTTTTGATTACCTCTTCAATTTCGTTGCTGGTAATTGGTCTGTTTAGATTTTCTGTTTCTTCCTGGGTCAATCTTGGAAGGTTGTATTTTTCTAGGAAGTTGTCCATTTCTCCTAGGTTTCCCAGCTTGTTAGCATATAGGTTTTCATAGTATTCTCCAATAATTCTTTGCATTTCCGTGGGGTCCGTCGTGATTTTTCCTTTCTCGTTTCTGATACTGTTGATTTGTGTTGAGTCTCTTTTCTTCTTAATAAGTCTGGCTAGAGGCTTATCTATTTTGTTTATTTTCTCGAAGAACCAGCTCTTGGTTTCATTGATTTTCGCTATTGTTTTATTCTTCTCAATTTTATTTATTTCTTCTCTGATCTTTATTATGTCCCTCCTTCTGCTGACCTTAGGCCTCATCTGTTCTTCTTTTTCCAATTTCGATAATTGTGACATTAGACCATTCATTTGGGATTGCTCTTCCTTTTTTAAATATGCTTGGATTGCTATATACTTTCCTCTTAAGACTGCTTTTGCTGCGTCCCACAGAAGTTGGGGCTTAGTGTTGTTGTTGTCATTTGTTTCCATATATTGCTGGATCTCCATTTTGATTTGGTCATTGATCCATTGATTATTTAGGAGCGTGTTGTTAAGCCTCCATGTGTTTGTGAGCCTCTTTGCTTTCTTTGTACAGTTTATTTCTAGTTTTATGCCTTTGTGGTCTGAAAAGTTGGTTGGTAGGATTTCAATCTTTTGGAATTTTCTGATGCTCTTTTTGTGGCCTAGTATGTGGTCTATTCTGGAGAATGTTCCATGTGCACTTGAGAAGAATGTATATCCCGCTGCTTTTGGATGTAGAGTTCTGTAGATGTCTATTAGGTCCATCTGCTCTACTGTGTTGTTCAGTGCTTCCGTGTCCTTACTTATTTTCTGCCCAGTGGATCTATCCTTTGGGGTGAGTGGTGTGTTGAAGTCTCCTAGAATGAATGCATTGCAGTCTATATCCCCCTTTAGTTCTGTTAGTATTTGTTTCACATATGCTGGTGCTCCTGTGTTGGATGCATATATATTTAGAATGGTTATATCCTCTTGTTGGACTGAGCCCTTTATCATTATGTAGTGTCCTTCTTTATCTCTTGTTACTTTCTTTGTTTTGAAGTCTATTTTGTCTGATATTAGTACTGCAACCCTTGCTTTCTTCTCACTATTGTTTGCTTGAAATATGTTTTTCCATCCCTTGACTTTTAGTCTGTACATGTCTTTGGGTTTGAGGTGAGTTTCTTGTAAGCAGCATATAGATGGGTCTTGCTTTTTTATCCATTCTGTTACTCTGTGTCTTTTGATTGGTGCATTCAACCCATTAACATTTAGGGTGACTATTGAAAGATATGTACTTGTTGCCATTGCAGGCTTTAAATTCGTGGTTACCAAAGGTTCAAGGTTAGCCTCTTTAGTATCTTACTGCCTAACTTAGCTCGCTTATTGAGCTGTTATATACACTGTTTGGAAATTCTTTTCTTCTCTCCCTTCTTGTTCCTCCTCCTCGATTCTTCATATGTTGGGTGTTTTGTGCTGTGCTCTTTCTAGGAGTGCTCCCATCTAGAGCAGTCCCTGTAAGATGTTCTGTAGAGGTGGTTTGTGGAAAGCAAATTCCCTCAGCTTTTGTTTGTCTGGGAATTGTTTAATCCCACCGTCATATTTGAATGATAGTCGTGCTGGATACAGTATCCTTGGTTCAAGGCCCTTCTGTTTCATTGTATTAAATATATCATGCCATTCTCTTCTGGCCTGTAGGGTTTCTGTTGAGAAATCTGACGTTAGCCTGATGGGTTTCCCTTTATAGGTGACCTTTTTCTCTCTAGCTGCCTTTAACACTCTTTCCTTGTCCTTGATCTTTGCCATTTTAATTATTATGTGTCTTGGTGTTGCCCTTCTTGGATTCTTTCTGTTGGGGGTTCTGTGTATTTCCGTGGTCTGTTCGATTACTTCCTCCCCCAGTGTGGGGAAGTTTTCAGCAATTATTTCTTCTAAGATACTTTCCATCTCTTTTCCTCTCTCTTCTTCTTCTGGGACCCCTATAATACGGATATTGTTCCTTTTAGATTGGTCACACAGTTCTCTTAATATTGTTTCATTCCTGGAGATCCTTTTGTCTCTCTCTATGTCAGCTTCTATGCGTTCCTGTTCTCTGATTTCAATTCCATCAATGGCCTCTTGCATTCTATCCATTCTGCTTATAAACCCTTCCAGAGTTTGTTTCATTTCTGCGATCTCCTTTCTGGCATCTGTGATCTCTTTCCGGACTTCATCCCATTTTTCTTGCGTATTTCTCTGCATCTCTGTCAGCATGTTTATGATTCTTATTTTGAATTCTTTGTCAGGAAGACTGGTTAGGTCTGTCTCCTTCTCTGGTGTTGTCTCTGTGATCTTTGTCTGCCTGTAGCTTTGCCTTTTCATGGTGATAGGAATAGTCTGCAGAACTGGGACGAGTGACGGCTGGAAGGACTTCCTTTCTTGTTGGTTTGTGGCCCTCCTCTCCTGGGAGAACAGCGGCCTCTAGTGGCTTGTGCTGCGCAGCTGCGCGCAGACAGGGTTTCTGCTTCCTGCCCGGCTGCTATGGAGTTAATCTCCGCTGTTGCTGTGGGCGTGGCCTGGCTCGGGCAGCTAGTCCAAAATGGTGGAGTCGCGTTGGAGCAGGAGCTGCTGGGAGGCTATTTATCTCCGTAAGGGGCCTCCCTGCTCCCTGCAGCCCAGGGGTTAGGGTGCCCAGAGATCCCGGATTCCCTACCTCTGGATTAAGTGACCCGCCCTGCCCCTTTAAGACTTCCAAAAAGCACCCGCCAAAACAAAACAACGACCACAAAAAAAAAGAAGAAAAAAAAATTTTTTTAATAAAAAAAAAAAATTTTTAATTAAAAAAAAAAAAGGTGGTCGTTCGTTTTTCTTTATTCTCCGGTGCCAGCCTCAGGCCTCTGCTCACCGGTCTTTCTGCCCTGTTTCCCTAGTATTGGCGTCCCTGTCCCTTTAAGACTTCCAAAAAGCGCTCGCCAAAACAAAGCAGCAAAAAAGCAAAAAAAAAAAAAATGGTCGCGCGCTTTTCTTATGTCCTCTGTCACCCAGCCTCCAGTGCCTGCTCACTGTTCTTGCTGCCCGGTTTTCCCAGTATCGAGGGCCCTGCACTCTGGCCCGGATGGCTGGGGCTGGGTGTTCGGCAGCCCTGGGCTCCGTCTCCCTCCCGCTCTGCCTGCTCTTCTCCCGCCGGGAGCTGGGGGGAGGGGCGCTCGGGTCCCGCGGGGCCGGGGCTTGTATCTTACCCCCTTCGCGAGGCGCTGGGTTCTCTCAGTTGTGGATGTGGTCTGGATATTGTCCTGTGTCCTCTGGTCTTTATTCTAGGAAGGGTTGTCTTTGTTATATTTTCATAGATATATGTTGTTTTGGGAGGAGATTTCCGCTGCTCTACTCACGCCGCCATCTTCCGCCCCTCCCCCGCCATTCTTTTCTATGTTTCATTTGCTCCGTCTCTGCACCTCTGCATCAATGTCACTTCCTCTTGTACTACTTAAAGATACCACAGTTGGCAGAGTCCTTCTTCATGTGGAAGGGTGACTAAAGCTTCCCACCAGTGACACAGTCCTCCCTATACACATGTGTGTAAGGAGACCTAGCTGTCCCCCTTCCCCTGCCACTTAGTAGAGTGGAAGGCCCGTAACAGCTTCTGCTTGTCGAGGGCTTGCTTGATGGCTGTCGTCCACACTGTCATATCTGCTGCTATGGATGTCTTAAATCCTATAGTAATGGGAAAATCCTCAGAGTTTGGCTTTATTTTGACTTTATAGCATTTTCTTGGGTAGAGTGGCTGCCTGTTTATAGTTACCCAACTTGTTCTTGTGATGTGGAAACTGTCGGAACGTGCATCAGATCTAGTATAATTCCACTTACCTCCATTCTACATCCTCTTTTTTGGTGTTTCTGGTTCTTCATTTATTTTAAAGGCAATGATGATACAATTATTAAAGAAACCCTAGGCCCAATTCTGAAGCTCTTTGGATTGATCTAATGATTGATGGTGCCTTAATATTATATCTGCCTACTTAATCTCTTACTTAGTCTAGACATCAGTTTTATAATTTTAGTTTTTTGCTTTGTCTAGGTAGCAGAACTTGTCACTAGTTTTTAGTCATCCATCTCCATGAATCTCTTAGGACATTATGTAACATTTCCATGATAATGTCTAGTACATGACTTCGGTAGTGTTCATATTTATTTTCTTATTTTCTTGATCCTTTGCATGTCATCTTGTGAGTATTTTCCATGGCACACACTCAAACTACAGAGTACTTGGATCATGTATGAATTACATGTTAATTGGGAAGCAGATTGGAAACTTACTCCAAAGACTAGTTTCTAAGTTTCTTGTTGGGTTACTAGTCCTGACAGCCAAAGATAAAAATGAACCTGCTACACAACCTTCTTTCTCATCCTTAGCAACACAAGGAAAATGGTCAGGGTACCAATATCTACAATGTAACTGATTATATTGTTATGGAATCTTAAATGGATCTCATACGAACCTTAGCAACAAGACATGTGGCTAGGGTCCAGCAAATTTGTGCTAGAGCAGTGGCTCTCAAGTGAGGGAGATTTTGTTCTCAGAGGACATTTTGCAATGTCTGCAGATTTTTTTTATTAAGGTATCATCGATGCACAATCTTATGAAGGTTTCACATGAGCAACATTGTGGTTAGAACATTCACCCACATTATCAAGTCCCCCCACACACTCCATTGCAGTCACTGTCCATCAGTGTAGTAAGATGCTACAGAGTCACTACTTGTCTTCTTCCTGCTGTACTGCCTTCCCTGTGACCCACCCACATTATGTGGGCTAATCATAATGCCCCTTAATCCCCTTCTCCCTTCCTCCCCACCTCCCTCTCCAACCCCTTCCCTTTGGTAACCACTAGTCCATTCTGTGAATCTGTCTGCAGATTTAAAAAAAATTAGTTAATTTCAGTATACTTTTACAGTTACAAAAAACTTGCAAACACAGAACAGAGACTTCCCAATAAATCTACTCAGTTTCCCCTATTGCTAACATCTCACATTACTATGATATATTGTTACAACTGAAGAAAGAATATTTATATATTTATAATAACACTATGTTAACTAAACTTCATACTTTTATTCAGATTTCCTTAGTTATGAATTAATATCCTTTTTCTGTTTCAGGATACCATTGAGGAAACTACATTGCATTTAGTTGTCATATCTCCTTAGGCTTCTTCTTGGCTGTGACAGTTTCTTGGACTTTCCTTGCTTTGATGATCTTGACAGTTTTGAGAAGTACAGGTCAGCTATTTTGCAGAATGTCCCAGAGCTGGATTTTGTCTGATGTTATTCTCATGATTAAACTGCAGTTATGGTTTTTTGAGGGGAAGGATGATAGAGGTGAAGTGCCATTTTAGCACATCATATCTAAGGCTGTCAATGACTTATCATTGATGGTGTTAATCCTGGCTAAGATAGTGTTTATGAAGTTTCTCCATGTAAAGTTATTTTCTCCCCATTCTATACTCTACTCTTTGGAAGCAAGTCATTATGTGCAGCCCTTACTCGCAGGGTAAGTAGTTACACTCCAGCTCCTTGGGGGAGCAGGGGAGTGTCTACATAACTTATTTGGAATTCCATAATGGAGATTTGTCTCTTCGCCCATGTCTATTTATTCATCATTAATTTAGGTTATTATGGACTCCTGGATATTGATTGCAGACATTTAAAATTTTGTTAGAGATCTAAGGATGGCACTTATGGCATCTAGTGGAAGCCCAGAGATGTTGGTCCTATAATACACAGGACAGATCCCCACAATCAAGAGTTATCTCTCCACATCGCTAATCATCAGAGAAATGCAAATTAAAACCACAATGAGATATTATCTCACACCAGTAAGGATCACCACCATCCAAAAGACAAACAACCACAAATGTTGGCAAGGATGTGGAGAACGGGGAACCCTCCTACACTGCTGGTGGGAATGTAAATTAGTTCAACCATTGTGGAAAGCAGTATGGAGGTTCCTCAAAAAACTCAAAATAGAAATACCATTTGACCCAGGAATTCCACTCCTAGGAATTTACCCAAAGAATGCAGCAGCCCAGTTTGAAAAAGACAGATGCACCCCTATGTTTATTGCAGCACTATTTACAATAGCCAAGAAATGGAAGCAACCTAAGTGTCCATCAGTAGATGAATGAATAAAGAAGAGGTGGTGCATATACACAATAGAATATTATTCAGCCATAAGAAGAAAACAAATCCTGCCATTTGCAACAACATGGATGAAGCTAGAGGGTATTATGGTCAGTGAAATAAGCCAGGCAGAGAAAGATAAGTACCAAATGATTTCACTCATCTGTGGAGTATAAGAACAAAGCAAAAACTGAAGGAACAAAACAGCAGCAGACTCACAGAACCCAAGAATGGACTAACAGTTACCAAAGGGAAAGGGACTGGGGAGGATGGGTGGGGAGGGAGGGATAAGGGAGGAAAGGGGGCATTAATTAACACATATAATGTTGGGGGGGCATGGGGAAGGCAGTATATATAGCACAGAGAAGACAAGTAGTGATTCTATAGCATCTTACTATGCTGATGGACAGTGACTGTAATGGGGTTTGTGGTGGGGACTTGATAATGGGGGAAGTCTAGCGACCATAATGTTGCTCATGTAATTGTACATTAATGAGACCAAAATTAAAAAAAATTAAAAAAAGGAAAGTGTTACTGACTGCAAATGTCAATAGCACCAAGGTTGAGAAGCCCTGCTCTATTGGGTTTCTATTTTACTCTGTTAGGTGCTGCATATGGAAATCCAGCTCTAATTTTATAATTGAAGTCAGTGAATAAAAGATGTGTTTTCAGAGAGCTTTGTTGGAATGCATAAAATGAATAATTCTTTTGCTGTTATGTAGACATAAAGTGGGAGGTTTCGTCTCTCTGAGGCTCTGTATAAACAAGATGAGCTGGAAAGCTGAGGCAGCTACCTAGATTGTTCAAATCCAGTAGTATCCTCTACCCGCCACTCTGCTATTAAAGAAAAATTTGGGCTTAATATGTACAGATTGGTAGTCTGCATTAAATAATTACTTAGTGTTACTGAATATTTACTTAGCCCCAGTGTATGAGTTCCCAGAATCAAGAAAGACTTTGGAATGAGTGGTGGGAAAGGTGAAATTAAAAAGACAATGCCATTTCCCTAGAAGTCTATCTCCTGTGCATGGCACCTTTTCACAGCCTTGCTTTGAAGTGGAACACTGATACTTGACTAAGGTCAATTTTGCATCCCTTCTGTGCAGACATTTAGCAACACCTGAAGATTTTTTTGTGGGGGGAAGGGTGAGATGGGGGGAGTCACAACCTTGTGGAAGGGGAGCTAGTGGCATCTAGTGGGTGAAGACCAGGGATGCTGCTAAGTGTGGTACAGTGCACAGGACAGCTGCCCAGATAATTATCCAGCCCAAACGCTGATTGTGCAGAGGTTGAGAAACTCGGGACTACAGGGGAAGAAAACAGTCTTCCAGGCTGATCAAAACTATTTCCCACAACCAGAGAAAGGTGTAGTTGTCTTGGTATATCTCCTTTTAAATAGTATGTGTTTCACCAGCTTTGTCTAGCTACTGCTTTGGCCAGATTACTGTTGATGCTGAAATACATTTCAGAGCACAGGTGCACCTTCATAAAATCAAACTCCTTACCCTAGCCTGTAAAACCCTGAAAACCAGACCCTCCCTACCTTTTGGTTTTCTTTCCATGCCCCTTGGCCCTTGGTTCTCTTGACCCATCCAGCCGTATAAAACCCAAGCCCAGACTGGCTTTATGACCTTTGCACTTGAGGATCCTTCTGCCTGGACCACTCTTCCCCCAGACCAGGCATGGCTGGCTTCTTTCCATCTCAGGTAAAATGTCACCTCCTCAGCAAAGCCTTCTTAATCACCCTCTGTAAAGTACACCTCTACATAACACATACACTTGATCTCGTACTTTAATGTTATCCATAGCACTGACTACTTTCTGAAATTATTTTGTTTGTCTTCTAGATTAGCATACAAACTCCCTAGGAGCAAAAACTAGGTCTACTTAGTTCAGCTTGCATCTGTGTGCTCCACACCCAGTCTGGCACAGAGTCAGAGTTAAATAAATATTTGTTTAATGACCAAACAAATAGATGAATGAGTTTGGAATAAAGACAAAATTTCTGCAAATTTCTGAGTTCATAGGAAATATGTTTGGCTTCTTTAGTCTTTTAAGAAAAGATTGGGGAGTAAAATGTCATAATATGGGGAATTTTATTTCATTATTTATTTGTTTTTTAAGTTGAATTATAGTTGATATACAATATTACATTGGTTTTAAAAATATGGACTATCGATACAATTTCCATATCCATAGAATATACCAGAATATACCACATTTTGTTTATCCCTTCAAAAATTGATGGGTATTTGGATTGACCACTTTTTGGCTATTGTAAGTAATGTTACTATGAACATGGGTGTACATGTATTCTTTTGTGCACCTATTTTCAATTATTTGGGGTATATACCTAGGAATGAAATTGCTGGGTTATATGGTAACTTCATGTTTAACGTTTTGAGGAACTGCTGACCTGTTTCCCACAGTAGTTACACCACTTTGCATCCCCAGTAGCAATGTAGGAAGGTTCTAATTTCTCCATTTTTATCAACACTTGTTATTTTCCTTTTTAAAAATAACCTTCTTAGTGGGCATGAATAGTACATCATTGTGATTTTGATTTACTTTTCCCTAATGACTAATGATGTTGAGCATCTTTTCATGTGTTTATTGGTCATTTTCAATGTAGATTATTTCTGACTTTAGAACTTTTCTGAACTTCTACAGTTTCTTTTATAAGTGTAGAAGGTAGATCAGAAGCAAACAGGATGAAGAGAACTGATGTTACAAAATTATATTTGGGGAATGTTCCAAATATCTTCCTAGCCCTCAGCCCCCAAGAATGTTCCGTTTTCCACAACAATGAAAGTTCCTTTATGATAGCAGGGCTTACAGGCCTTGAATATTTGCTCATACAGTTAAATGAAATAGCAAGAAAGTCATAAAAATGGTAGGCAATGATAAATGGGACAAGGTATCAACTCCATCTATCTACTGGGTAAGGAGGAGGTTGTAATCTGGATTGGACCTTGGTAAAGTACATCGAGCACATGCAGATAATCAACAAATGTACTGGAAAAGTTTGTTTGTTTCTTAACAAATTACATAAAGAAGAAGAAATCATCTTTCAAAATTTCCACTTGTTTCCTCAGACATTTTCCATGTTAATTGAACAGATTTTCCTGTTTCCTTAGATATTCCTGATTTTTTTTTGTCTGAACAATTCAGAGTACTTTAATAAGTGTGGTTATGTAATTTTGCTTATTGCTAGATTGTTAAACCTCTGGGAAACTGATATGAGGTGGGCAATGTGGCAAAGTAGGATAAGCTTTGAGCCAAGAGTCAGCAAACCTGTGTTCCAATTGTCAGTTCTGAAATAACCAGCTTTGTAACCTTGGATAAATTACCTAACCTCTTGGAACCCCAGTTACTTCATTTGTACATAAATGAATGATTGGACCATAGCATATCTTTAAAGTCTTTTATAAATCTAAAATTCTATTTGAGAAGTTCATGTGTCATGTACTTTAAATTTCAAAGGCAGATGGTATTCTTTGTTTGAATGTGTAGAAATTAAAACTGTTGCCTTAGTTCAAACTAGTATCAGCAGAATGAGTTTTAAAAGGGGGGAAAAAAAGGCCCAGGGACACAGACTTCCAAGTTCTGAAGTCATATTTCTCTTTGTGTACTGGCCTAGTGCCTTGGCACACTTGTGTGTGTGACCATCTGCCTGCTGTGAGGTTTCTTAATCTACATTTTGCAATGTGTGTCATTGATGTTTGTGTATCAAACATAGCTCAACTGACTCAGACAGGACATTGCACTATTTCCTACTCAGTAGCTAAAATATTTCTCACCTTCTGAACATTTCCAGTTGTTCATTCTGTAACTTCTGTGACCTCATTTGAGGACAACTTGACTTTCACTACATCTGATGATGTATTTCATTTTCTACAGGAAGATACTGGGTTTTGAAGCTTTTTTCTCCCTTCATTTATAGGAAAAGTCATAACAAATGGTCAGGTGATTCAGCCCTGCTACCAGAGGTCTTCTTCTAGGACTTCTAACACAGGCCCCAGTGAGCTCTTGGTCATCTCATTGCCAGGAGAATACAAATTGGCAGCTTTGGTCCTGGATGAGGAGTCAAGAGTTTCAGATCTATCTGGGAAGAGTTATGTTACATTGAGGTACAAAACAGCATAAACTTATTCATAATCTTGGGATTAAAATCAAAGCCAATGGAAAGGGTGAAGCTAGTCATCATCTCAGATGAGAGTAGCTGACGTGGTCTTTGCATTATTGTTTATTTCCAATTTTAGTGGTTTTCTCATGTTAAAAACTCATAGATAAGATCTAAGGCTCTATCCAAATTTATCATTATAGAACTTTACCAGGGAACTGATCTGATCTGCATTATCTGAAGATCTGGTTTTGATCTTTTTATTACCTCTTAATTATTTATTTTTTGTTAATTTACAGATGTACCTTGCATCACAAATTTTCTTGGGTTTCTGTGACTAGTCTTTCTTTCAGCCGGAGGTCAGCTTGTTTATTTCCCAAAAAGCAGCAGCTTCTGCAAACTGCTAGGAAATGGGCAGATATACGGTGTAGGGGAGGGAGGTGTGATTGAAGCTGAAAGGAGTTTAAAGGTTAGTGTATTCTGTTCAATTAAGTTGTCTGTCCCCCCAATTTTTTCCCCAGTAGATTGTTCAAATATTGTCGTCCTGCCAAAAAATTCCCCAAATGCAAATCCTAAGCAAAAGAAACAACCTCTTTACCGTGAGTCAAATACTTTTTGTGTTGGTGAATTATTTCAAGAATTATTATATTCAATTTAAAATTACCTTTGTGATTTTACCACAGATCAGTGAATGCATTTGTTTTCTTATTGGGGTCTATTTGTCAAGGGACTATTACTATAGATTATTCTTTTTCAATTTCTTTGAAAATCAGAGGAAAAGTGTTTTGGTGATATGAGTCAGTTATCTTAAAATGCATTATTTGATTCAGCAAATCTACATCTAGGAGTTATTTTAATAAACTACTTAGAGAGACACTCAAATTCATATTCAAGGATGTTCATAACAGCATTATTTAAATATGCAAAAATTTAGGAACCAATCTAAACATCACACAAACAATAGGGCATTAAATAAATGTGCATATTTAAGATTAAATACATATAATCTTATTATTTTATATATATAATCTTATATATATATAACTTATATAAATAAATTAAAAACTGATTAAATAAATGATGTGACATCCAAATGCTAGAATGTTATGCAGCTTTAAAGAATTTTTAATAACATGGGGGAGAGCTCATGTTAAATGCCAAGTTAAAAAAGCATACAATACTATATATAAAGAATGGTTCCAATTTTGGAAAAAATATGCAGAAGAAAAACTGGTAAACAACATACAAAATATGCACAGTGACCCTCGCAGGGCAGCAGAATTGTGGATTTAAAAAGCATTCTTTATATATTTTTGGTGTCTCCCATATTTTCTATGGTCATTGAGAAGAAGGTGTAAAAAGTTATCGAACATTTTAATGAAAGCAAATTAAACAACAATGAGATTGCATGCTTTGCCTATCAGATTGGCAAGATTTTTAAAGATCAGTAAATTCAAGGATATTTTCAAGGATATGAGGAAAATGGCACTTAATACTCAAAGTTGGAGAATAAATTGGTATGGCCTTTTAAAACAATTTGATTATATCTTTTAAAATTTTAAATGCATGTACTCTTTGACCTAACATCATTTGCAATTACAGGGCTCCACTATGTAGAGATGCTTGGACAAATACACATAAAAGTATATGCATAGAGATATTAATTATAGTACTTTGAAAAATTAAGGGAAAATCCTATTTGGGATTCATCATATTCATCAATAGGAATATGACTAAATCATTACAGTATGCTATGATATGGAATACTGTATAACAGTAAACAAGGAGATTTAATCATTTAGGTATCTACATACAAACACAATGATATGGAATGATGTTTGTGATGCATTATTAAGTAAATAAAGCAATATGCAGGGCAATATGTATAACATATTCTCATTTTGAAAAAAAGAAGTGTATGTGATTATATATGTGCATGGGAAACATTTGGAAAGATATATACCAGATTGTTCACAGTTGCTGTCTCCATGGAGGGGGACCAGGCATTCTTTTACCTTATATACTTCATCTGAACAAAAGAAGTGAGCACACACTTCCTTTGTAATAAAAATAATAGTAAGGAGACAATCAGTGGATTGGATTAAAGATGGTGGCATGAGAGGTGAGGCAGAAACCTCCTCCCAAAACAACATATAGTATGAAAATATAACACATACATCTAATCCTGAAAGAGCAACAGGAAAAAAGGCTGTGGCAGATTGCCTACACCTGGGGAAAACAGCAGACCTAAAGGAAAAGTGTAAAGTACCAAAGCCATGATCTGGAGGGACCCAAGCCCTTCCCACACCCAAGCTCACTGGAGGGAGGAAGAGAAATGGAGCAGGGAGGAGGTGGAAGCCTAGGACTACTGAACACCCAGCCCTAGAGATCTGCTCTGGGAGCATGAAACTACATTACATGGTGCTCTGGAGATTAGTGGAGTTAGAAAGCTAAGACAGGTGGAATACTTGAAAGACTGAGATTTGAGCCACTTGTGGAAAACACTAGCCACAACATGCCGCTCTGGGAAAAAAGAAAGGCAGGCAGTCTAAGAGACTTTCTAACAGTGAGAGGGCTGCTAAAGGGGAAAGGATTGCACAGAGCTTGCTGTTCAGGAGAAAGGACAGGTGGGCAAAATTGTCTGGGCACACACTGCCCAGCAGGTTGGAAACTTTCAGGAGCTTCAGGTGCTCAATCCCCCTGGCTGGCTATGCAGCTACAAGCAACACCCACGATGATATGCAGCCTGATGAGCCTTCCTCCTGGCTAGCACTAGCTCACAAGCAGGCTGCCCTTGCCATCGCAGAAGGCCAGCTAGAGGGTGGTCCTGCCTACAGCAGCTACAAGCGCAAAGCATAGAGGCTTCTCCCTGCATGCTTGGCCAACCAGTCCTAGCAGTGGCAGCAGGCACTGCAGCCAGGAAGCAGGAAAGAGCTCTTTCCCCTGACAGTCACCTGCACCACTCCCCTGTGACCCCTGCCATTGCTCCAGGGGCTGAGCAGCTCCAGAGAGTAGAGGTTCTGGGCACTAGAGGGCGCCACCTACAAATATGAAATGTCAAAGGAACCTCGTTTAAATCAAAATCCCACAAACACCAAAAAGTAGGCCAAGTGAAATTGAACTCATCAATCTTCCTGAAACAGATTTCGAAATAAAAATTATAAACATGCTCATGGAGCTACAGAAAAATATTCAGAAACTAAGGGAGGAATTCAGGAATGAGATAGAAATGTTGAAGGATTTAAAAGCAGATTAAGTGAAGTAGAGGAGATGGTAAACAAAATAGAAATTAGAGAACAGGAATACAAGGAAGCTGAGGCACTGAGAGAAAAAAGGATCTCTATGAGTGAAAGAATATTGAGAGAACTGTGTGACGAATCCAAATGAAACAATATTCACATTATAGGGGTACCAGAACAAGAAAAGAGAGAAAATGGGATAGAAAGTGTCTTTGAGGAGGTAATTGCTATAAACTTCCCCAACCTGTGGAAGGAGATAGTCTCTCAGGCCATGGAGATGCATAGATCTCCCAACACAAGGGACACAAGGAAGACAACACCAAGACATATCATAATTAAAATGGCAAAGATCAAGGATAAAGACAGACTATTAAAAGCAGACAGAGAGAGAAATACGATCACATACAAAGGAAAGCCCATCAGACTTCTCAACAGAAACCTTACAAGCCAGAAGGGAGTGGCATGATATACTTGAACCAAGAATACTTTATCCGGCAAGATTATCATTTAAATTTGAAGGAGGGATTAAACAATTTCCAGATAAGCAAAAGATGAGAGAATTTACCTCCCACAAACCATCTCTACAGTGTATTTTGGAGGGACTGCTATAGATGGAAGTGTTCCTAAGGCTAAATAGCTGTCACCAGAGGTAATAAAACCACAGTAAAGAAAGTAGAACAATTAATTACTAAGCAGATGCAAAATCAAATCAACTACCCCCAAAGTCAGTCAAGGGATAGACAAAGAGTACAGAATATGATACCTAACATATAAAGAATGGAGGAGGAAGAAAAAGGAGGAAAAAAGAACCTTTAGATTGTGTTTGTATTAGCATACTAAGTGAGTTAAGTTATACTATTAGATAGTAAGGAAGTTATCCTTGAACCTTTGGGAACCATGAATCTGCAGCCTGCAATGGCAATAAGTACATACCTTTTGATAACCACCCTAATGTAATTGGTCTGAATGCACAATCAGAAGTCATAGAGTCACTGAATGGATAAAAAACAAGATCTATCTATATGCTGCCTACAAGAGACTCACTTAAAACCCAAAGATATACACAGATTAAAGTGAAGGGATAGAAAATGATATTTCATGCAACTAAAAGGGAGAAAAGCACTACATACAAGTACTATATCACACAAAGTAGACTTCAAAACAAAGACAGCAACAAGAGACAAAGAAGGACATTACATAATGATAAAGGGGTCAGTCCAACAAGAGGATATAACCATTATAAATATCTATGCTCCCAACATAGGATCACCTGCATATGTGAAACAAATACTAACAGAATTAAAGGGGAAATAGAATGCAATGCAATGCATTCATTTTAGGAGACTTCAACACACCACTCACTCCAAAGGACAAATCACCCAGACAGAAATAAGTAAGGAGACAGAGGCACCGAGCAACACATTAGAACAGATGGACCTAACAGACATCTACAGAACTCTCCACCCAAAAGCAGCAGGACGCATTCTTCTCAAGTACCCATTGAACATTTTCAAGAATAGATAATATACTAGGCCACAAAAAGAACCTCAGTAAATTAAAAAAGACTGAAATTGTACAAACCAGTTTCTCAGACCACAAAGGTATGAAACTAGAAATAAATAGTACAAAGAAAACAAAAATCACACAAACACATGGAGGCTTAACAACATACTCCTAAATAATCAAAGGATCAATAATCAAATAAGAACAGAGATCAAGCCTTATATGGAGACAAATGAAAACAAATCCACAACCGTAAATCTGTGGAATGCAACAAAGGCAGTTCTAAGAGGAAAGTATATAGCAATACCAGCCTATCTCAAGAAAGAAGAACAATCTCAAATGAACCATCTAAAGTCACAATTAATGAGACTAGAAAAAGAACAAAGGAGGCCCAAAGTCAGGAGAAGAAGGGACATAACAAAAATTAGAACAGAAATAAATGAAATTGAGAAGAATAAAACTATAGAAATAATCAATAAAACTAGGAGCTGGTTCTTTGAGAAAAAGAAAAATAGATAAACCCTTAGCCAGACTTATCAAGGAAAAAGAGTGTACACACATAAACAGAATCAGAAATGAGAAAGGAAAAATCACTATGGACACCACAGAAATACAAATGTTAGAGAATAATATGAAAAATTATATGCTAACACACTGGATAACCTAGAAGAAATGGACAATTTTCTAGAAAAATACAACCTTCCAAGGCTGACCAAGGAAGGAACAGAAAATCTGAACAGACCAATTACCAGCAAGAAAATTGAATTGGTAATCAAAAAACTATCTAAGAACAAAACAGCTGGACCAGATGGTTTCACCGCTGAATTGTATCAAACATTTAGTGCAGACTGAATACCCATCCTCCTTAAAGTTTTCCAGGAAGTAGAAGAGGAGGGAATACTTCCAAACTCATTCTATGAGGCCAGCATCAGTCTAATACCAAAACTAGGCAAAGACACCACAAAAAAAGAAAATTACAGACCAATATCCCTTATGAACATAGATGCAAAAATACTAAACAAAATATTAGCAAACCAAATTTAAAAATACATCAATAAGATCATCCATCATGACCAAGAAGGATTTATTCCAGGGATGCAAGGATGGTACACCATTCAAAAATCCATCAGCATCATCCACCACATCAACAGAAAGAAAGACAAAAAACCACATGATCATCTTCATAGATGCTGAAAAAGTATTCGACAAAATTCAACATTCATTCATGATAAAAACTCTCAACAAAATGGGTATAGAGGGCAAGTACCTCAACATAATAAAGGCCATATATGACAAACTCACAGCCAACATCATACTTAACAGCGAGAAGCTGAAAGCTTTTCCTTTAAAATCAGAACAAGAAATAGATAGATAGATAGATAGATAGATAGATAGATAGATAGATAGATAAATAAAATCAGAACAAGACAAGGATGCCCACTCTCCCCACTTTTATTCAACATAGTTCTGGAGGTCCTAGCCACAGCAATCAGACAACACAAAGAAATAAAAGGCATCCAGATTGGTAAGGAAGAAGTTAAACTGTCTCTATTTGCAGATGACATGCTATTATACATAAAAAACCCTAGAGAATTCACTCTAAAACTACTAGATCTAATATCTGAATTCAACAAAGTTGCAGGATACAAAGCTAATACACAGAAATCTGATGCATTCCTATATACTAACAATGAACTAGCAGTAAGAGAAATCAGGAAAACAATTCCATTCACAATTGCATCAAAAAAGAATAAAATACCTAGGAATAAACCTAACCAAGGAAGTGAAAGACCTATACCCTGAAAACTACAAGGCACTCATGAGAGAAATTAAAGAAGATACCAATAAATGGAAATATATCCCGTGTTCATGGATGGGAAGAATTAATATTATCAAAATGACCATCCTACCTAAAGCAATCTACAGATTCAATGCATCCCTATTAAAATACCAATGGCATTCTTCAATGAACTAGAACAAGTAGTTCTAAAATTCATATAGAACCACAAAAGACCCCCAATAGCTAAAGTAACCCTGAGAAGGAAGAATAAAGCTGGGGGGATTATGCTCCCTGACTTCAAGCTCTACTACAAAGCCACAGTAATCAAGACAATTTGGTACTGGCACAAGAACAGACCCACAGATCAATGGAACAGAATAGAGAGACCTGATATGAACCCAAACATATATGGTCAATTAATACACCATAAAGGAGCCACGGACATACAATGGGGAAACGACAGCTTCTTCAACAACTAGTTATTGGCAAAACTGGACAGCTACATGCAAGAGAATGAAACCAGATTATTGTTTAACCCCATACACAAAAGTAAACTTGAAATGGATCAAAGACCTGAATGTAAGTCATGAAACCATAAAACTCTTAGAAGACAACATAGACAAAAATCTCCTGAATATAAACATGAGCATCTTCCTGAATGCATCTCTTTGAGCAAGGGAAACAAAAGCAAAAATGAACACATGGGAGTACACCAAAGTAAAAAGTTTCTGTAAAGCAAAGGACACCATCAGCAGAACAAAATGGTATCCTATAGTATGGGAGAATATATTTGTAAACGACATATCCAACAAGGGCTTAACATCCAAAATATATAAAGAACTCACATGGCTCAATACCCAAGAAGCAAATAACCCTATTAAAAAATGGGCAGAGGATATGAACAGACAGTTCTCCAAAGAAGAAATTCAGATGTCCAACAGGCACATGAAAAGATGCTCCACATCGCTAATCATCAGGGAAATGCAAATTAAAACCACAATGAGATATCACCTCACAGCAGTTAGGATGGCCAACACAGAAAAGACTAGGAACAACAAGTGCTGATGAGGATGTGGAGTAAGGGGAACCCTCCTACACTGCTGGTGGGAATGTAAAGTAGTTCAACTATTGTGGAAAGCAATATGGAGTTTCCTCAAAAAACTAAAAATAGAAATACCATTTGACCCTGGAATTCCACTCCTAGGAATTTACGCAAAGAAAATAAGTTCTGACATTCAAAAATACATATGCACCCCTGTGTTTATTGCAGCACTGTTTACAATAGCCAAGATATGGAAGCAACCTAAGTGTCCATCAGTAGGTGAATGGATAAAGAAGAGGTGGTACATATACACAATGGGATACTATTCAGCCATAAGAAGAAAACAAATCCTACCATTTGTACCAACATGGATGGAGGGTATTATGCTCAGTAAAATAAGCCAGGGTATTATGCTCAGTAAAGTAAGCCAGGCAGAGAAAAACAAGTACCAAATTATTTTCCTCATTTGTGGAGTGTAACAATGAAGTAAAACTGAAGGAACAAGCCAACAGCAGACTCACAGACTCCAAGAAGGGAGTAGTGGTTACCAAATGGAAAGGGGTGGGAAGGATGGACAGGGAGGGAGGGAGATGGGGATTGAGGGGTATTATGATTAGTACACATGGTATGTGTGGGGTCACGGGGAAGGCAGTGTAGCACAGAGAAGACAAGTAGTGACTCTATAGCTTCTTACTACACTGATGGACAGTGACTGCAATGGGGTGTGTGGGAGGGGACATGACAATGTGGGTGAATGTAGTAACCACATTGTTTTTCATGTGAAACCTTCATAAGAGTGTATGTCAATGATACCTTAATAAGAAAACTAATTAACAACGACAACATAAACAAAACAAAAAAAGAGAAAAATCAATGGAAAAGTGGGGCTTACTGTGCGAAAAACTGGCTTTAAAAATAGTCTTTCATGTATGTATTAGTCCACGTATAGTGATGTTTAGCTACAGAGAATTTGGACACCTTCACATTGGTCCTAATTTGCATCATGGCTCCATGAACAGACGGAATAGGCAAGGGTTGATGATTCATACAGTGATCTGGATTCCCATACATAAATTTTGCCCAGTGGCTAACAAAATCAGATTTTTTGAACTCTTTCATAAATACCATTGAAATGAGCTTGTAGAAAGTTAAGGTTAGCCATCAGTTCTGGAAACTGCCTGTGTAAATGGTTTGGTTTAGATACATATCATAGCTAAAAGTGACTCCCATAATCTATGAGTTCCCCTTGTCAAGGCGCTTGCTGCAGTATCTTTTCCTAGGAGGGAGTTCCCCCTGGGTTTATAGAAGTAGGACATTACAAATGAGAGTTTGCTTCTCTCTCAGGTGGGCTTATGTGATAGCGAGATGGACACATGAAACAATACTTATTCAGCCATATACACACACTTTTTTTCCCCCTCTGAAATAATAACAGTATCTACTTAATAGGTTCTAGTCAAGTGTTTGGGGCAGTGCCTGGCATATTCAATAACTGGTGTTCAATAAGTGGCAGCCATTATTATTCAAACATGTTGCCAAACATTTTCAATTTGAATAACAATAACAGCTTGTACCAGGTGCCGTATATGGTTCAAGTGAAGGAGACAGGTTTATTACAGCATTTACGTTTGAAGAAGGATTGTTTTGAATGAATGTTTGAAGTTTTAAGCCATTTGAATATCTAGGTATAATGATGGGGTTTGTCCATTTCATAGAAGATATTAGCAGAGGGTATCTTTAGAGGACTGAAGGGAATAGGGGTTAGCTTGGAGGTCAGAGAGTGATTTAGTGAATGAAAGTGAAGGTGGAGGTTGTAGACCATTCTCAAGGAATTTAGCCTTTGGCTTTAAAGCAAGTCATTCAATAATTAGGAAAATTTGGAGAAAGACTGGTGTGGAATAATGGAAGAGTATGAGTTTTGGTTCTAAGCTTCCCTTTTTTCTCATTTGTAAAATGAGGGGGTCCAACTTGGTAATTAATAGCACCATTTTCTGCCCACTTACGATAAGCCAGGTATTTTATGAGCATGATTTCATTTAATCCTCTTTCAGAAAAGCCTTATGAATGAGGTACCATTATTATGCCTGATTTATAGCAAGGAGGCTGAAGCTTGTATAACTTGGTCTAGGGGAGTCCAAGTCTAAAGCCCATATAGTTTCCATCTTGCTACTCTGCCTCTATGTAGCCTCCTGGCTCTAATAGTCAATGATTATGAGTAAAGGACATTTAAAAATTTTGTTGTTATTTAACTTATCTTTTAAGAATGGAAGATGAAATAGAATCTTGTTATATGTGAAAAGGAAAGGAAAGGAAAGAGAAATTTAAGCTGAGTTATGATATTGATGACCTGTCTTTTCCCCTAATATTACTAGGCTAGAATTGCTACAGAAAGTCGGAAAAAATATAAAAGGCATCTCACTGGCAGACTTGATGACCACCACAGCCCATTTTATTTGCCTCTGGCCTTATGGATAAATATGAATATGCATATAATTTTTTTTTCCTTTTTGAACGGTTGTTAAAGTAATTTGCAAGGATACTGCAGAGCATTTTATTTAGAGGAGATAGAAACTCACTTTTAAAAAGACAAAGAATAAGTTAGTGAGAGACACTGAAGTCAAGTTCCATTAAAACCCTGCTGGGATTTTGATTTGGATTACCCTGACTTTATAGATTAATTTGGGAAGAATTGAATCTTTATAATACTGTTTCTTCCCCTCCAGATGCATTAAATGTCTTTCCATTTGTTTTGGTTTTTCAACTAATTAAAAAACCTGTAAAATGTAATGGAATGAAAAGAAATGGTTATTTGAAAAGATAAAATAATCATTTCTCAGAACATCACATTTAGATCTTGCTACTTCGCCGTTGACCATTTTTGAAAGAAGCAGGCTGAGTTATTATTTATGTTCACAGTGTGATCCTCTTTTGTCTAGGTTTCTGATTTCACCAGTTGTTTCAGACACACTGTTGAAGACAATATTTGGCCTGGTTATTAGGTCTGAAAAAAACAAGGTCTTGTTAATGATAAAACATAACATAACGTGTCTATACAAATATTATTATAAAGTCCTGCTGCTTATAGTTGGACCACAGGAGGACATTATTATCTTACAAACCTGTGAAGTATGTTTAACATGCAAAGGCTTGTTACACAGTCAATAATGAACAGTTGTTTTCTGCCTTTCCATAAATAACTAATGCCAGGAGCAGCCCAGCTATCTGTTTCAGCTTCTTTTTACAGGACAGTAAATTGGGCAAGGCCTAAATATCAGTACCTGCAAACAGAGCTGTCCTATTAAATTCTGTTTGGCTTCAAAGAGTTTAATTTTCATGCTTTTGGTGCTTTTTTTGTTGTATTTCCAAACTGTCAATTGTACTGTACATTTTCCTCTTTTCCATTCCATATGTTTTTTGTTTCTAATTGGATTGGTAGTTCTGGGTAGGACTCATTACAGAGAAAGTCTGACATAGCTGCAAGCACTCTGGTCTAAATTCATGAGACCTGTGGTAGGAAATCCAGGGTCTGCTTCTAGTTACTTGTGTGACTGGACAAGTCATTTAACCTGTATCTCTTTCTCCAGCTGTCAAATGGAGAATTCTCCTGTCTTCCTCACTAGTAAACAATATTACAAATGTTTTCTCTAAAGTGTCAGAAAGCCAGCTGGGGGTATATTTTGCTCCTGGGTGGTATAGTTCTGGAGGGTTTCTGATGATAAGAAATTAAACAAGGTTTGTTTTGATCTTGAAAAAGTGAAAGAAAAAAAGCTAGAAAGAGTGTGGATACACTTTTATTTCCTCTGCATTCTGGGTGTGGTTAACTAAAGAGGAAAGGTGAGATATGATAAAGGTAGCCAGAACCTTGAGCATTAACGAATAGCTTAAGTGATAAAGATCTTGTAAGTTCAAGTAGTTTCTTGGTCTGATAAATATACCTATATCTATATTATACATACATGCATATGAATAGGTACGTATGCATATACATACATACCTATTCATACACACAAACAAAAACTGATAGTTTCAGGCCCTTTCCTTTATATCATGTAAAGCTGGAAGAATTTCAATAAGCTGAGGACTCCGTTCAGAGGAAATTACCTAATTGAAAAGGTCTGGGCTAAGTGACAGTAAAGGAAATTGACAAAAGAACTTTCAAGTTATTTTTCATCTTAGCACAACAGATTGATTATGTGTTGCTACACTGGGTCTGTACTGTGTGTTTTAATTCTGCAACTAGAGTCTTAAGTTTGTTGAGAACAAGGATATCATTCCTTAGACTTCATTCGAGTTAACCCTACTATAGATGCCAGGACTCTGTTCACTGTTAAGTACCCAGTGAATTATATAGCTGACAAATGATTACTTATTTCTGGTATTAGAAGACCTCATAAAATAAACATGACAATTAACCTTGTTGTTTGAAGTCCTGAACTTTCTAGGTCAATCTGGAAAAAGGAAGTTAGGTGACGGCCATGGCAGTATTTATAGGCATATTATATGTAAGTGGGTGGGCCTATTGGAAATTAGATGAGTAATCCCACTTCCGAGTAACAACTTAAAATGTTGTAGCTATATGCTCTCCAACTGTGGGCCTAGAGCCACCTATAATGGCACCTAGGATGTTGATTAAAAACTCAAAATTTTCTGCCTCACTCAGATCCAAATCACAATTATCTGGAGGTTGTAGCTCCAGGCACCCGTATTCTGACAAGCACCCCAGATGATTCGGATGCCTACTGAAGTTTAAGAATGACTCTAAATCTGTAACCTGAGGCGGTGAAGCGCGCGCGCGCGCGCACACACACACTGTTTTTACCTCCGCTAATTCTAGGGGAAAATGGAAAATAGCAAGTGAAATGAAATGTCCAGGAAGAGGAAGCTAGTCTTCATTATGTATCAGGGAACTGAAAGAATACTGGCGCTTTATTTCTTTTGGTGATATATACCTGGCAGTTTGTCGTGGCTAATTTGCAATTATGTTCTACTTTTTGAAGTCCTGAGACGGTTCCCTGAATTTTATTTTTAACGGCAATTTCTTGAATCTTTTGGGAACAGTATTTGTAGGACTGGCTTATAAGCAACCATCAGGGCCAGTAAGATGTCACAGTGCTGCGGTGACTTTTCCTTATCAGTTGTGGCCTCTCTTGCTGTGGTGGAAATAGAAGGTAGGAAAGTCAAAATCCGGCACCCTAGTGAGATCTCATTAAGTGGGTGGGAGCGGCGAGATAAATGCAAGAGGCATTCACTTTGGCTTGGAAGAGCGGAATGTCTTTATTACAGAATGTTAAGATCTCTCTGTGAAGGAAGAGCAGTGAAGTCCAGAGATGAGTATCTTTAAAGAGCGGCTGGACGATAACCCGTGGGGAACTTTCCTCCTGGAAAGCAAGCACAGGTGCGGGCGTGGGCGCGTTCTGCACCTAGCGTAGATCAGATAGGCACAAAGACCTTCAGGCAACCCTTGATTACGCAGCCAACAGCCCAGCAGCGATTCGGAAACAGGAGCTAGAACCTGCGACAAGCCCTCAGGGAGCCGTTAGCGGTCTCGGCGCACCCGCAGCGCCCCTCCCTCGCCGCTAGAAGCCCTTTCGGCTCCGCCTTTTCAGTGACGTTCGGGGCAAGGGGAGGCGGGAGCGTGGGTGGGCCGAGGCGACAGCCGCCCGCGATTCGGCCGGCGCAGCCACACCACCGCGCAGCCCCGCTCCGCCCGCCCCTCGGGGCGCGTCTTTTCCGGGCTCGCGCCTCGCCCCGCCTCCGCCCGCCTTCAGGGTGCGCGCACGCCTCTGCGGCTTTTTCTCCGGCCCGCGCGGCGCGCCCCTCCTCGCCCCAGCGGCAGCCGACACGCGGCTCCTTTCCGTAAGCTTCCCGTGTGCTAGGTGCCGGCCGGCTGTGAGGACGCGGTGGGCAGCGCCAACGGTGAGTAACTCCGGCCGCGGCCCTGGCTCTCCTGTGCCGTCGGCCTCCGGGGGTCCAGCGCTAACGATGCCACCCTCCCACGCCTGAGCCTGGAGGAGATTGAGAGGACTTTCCAGCTCCCTGAATTCGTTCGCTTTCTTCTTGAACCCGGGCCATCTACCCGCCCGCCTACTTCTGGGGACGGGAAGATCCCCGAGATCTCTGTATCTTCTCCTTGGCTGAAGGCTGGGGTCCTTGAGATGCTGGCCTGCCTCTTCCTGCCCCCCGACAGCCAGAAGCATCTTTCTGACCGGGGTACTAGGCTTTGCCACGAATCTTTCCAAAGGAACATATCAAGTGCTTGCCAGACCTCCAAACGACCTTTAGGGCGTCCCTAGACCTCAACTCCATTTTGTCCCCTCTGAGTCGCCCAGTATCCGAGGGCTCGGGGGTCTCTCTGGCCTTAGAATCATCCGCATTTCGAATTTGAAGTATGCCCTGGCTTCCGATATCCTCTTAGCTTCCGTATCTTTAGATGAGTTAAGAAAACGTCAGGATTCTAGCAGAAGTATGCTTTTTATTTTTTCCTGTTTTTTCTGACTACATCCCTGTCCTCAGTGGGTGCTGTATATTTAGCAATAGCTTTATTCACTTCCTCTTCCTCTCATTTGAGTGCCCTCCAGAAAGAACTGTGGCTGATGTCTATAGCACATAGAAAAATCGAGGAGAATATGATTCATTGCCTAACCCCCATCAAGGGGTTACATATTTTAAACAGGACGTCATTTCTCCCCTTCACTCCAGCATCTCCTCCTTCAAAGTCATTTTTTTTTCATTCTCTTGAAATGAATTTGTTCCCTTCGCTCATTTCACCTTAAGAAATCAGTCATCGCTCTAAGAAACGACGGTGAGATGCAGAATAAGGACAAAATGGCATTTAAATGAATACATTTGAAAAAGGAAGTAGTCTGCTTTATTGGTTAATGGTTGAATCAACGCTTCTCTTTCCCTGTCTACAAAAATGAGGATGTTGGACTACATAGAGCACAGCTAAGGTTCCTCTAGTGTTTTAATTCTAGGACCTCTAAATTCATGCTTAGTAACATGTTGCTGCATAATGGAGATTTAACCTCATTAAATCCCCATCTCCCAGTAGTTGGTTGTCACTTTAGTTTTATTTTGCCTCTAACAAATAGTTAACTATTTTTGATACGTAAAGCTGCATGCAAGTGGAGATTCAATTACAGTACCCTCAGTCAGTATATGTATCAATGAAGATTTTAATAGTGTAAGGTCTCTTCCCTGAATTGTAAAATAGCTCATCTTTTCCACTGAACACTGAAATGAAAGACACTAAAACTCCTGTTAGAATTAACACCCTCTCTCTACTATTTGGGTGGAGGATGAAACATTAAACTGTTAGTATACTTGCACACCATAGAATAAAGTACCTTATTGTTCTGATAGGAGAAGTAATTTGACACCTGAAAAATCTACGGAAGGTGTAATACAACCATAAAAGCTTGGGTAAATTCAGTTTTTTTCCCCCTAAAAGCCCTGTTTGAAGAATAAGTCATTCAGATTTTTAAGTGTTTTGCATAGGGGTGGGGTGGGTGGAGAAAGAGTATTATATACCCAGTTCATTGAGATGAGAAATGAATTGGGAGAGGCTCAGGTTCCAGTTCCAGCTCTAGATAGTTGTATAACCTTGAACTGGTCACTTTGCCTGTCTCTTTTGCATCTGTAAAAGTGTCGCAATGGTTGGCAGGATGGTCCATGAGTCCCCCAAATTGAATAATTTGAATTCTTTGTTCTTACATTGAAAAAAAAATATGATTATATGATGCAGCTTGCATTAAGACTGTGCCATAAATCCTTAGTTGTACCGGTTGTTTAGAATGTTTTTCTTGAAGATCTGCATATACTACTTTGAATTCATATATACATAATTCTTAATTCATCCTTATCAAATGAATTACTATATGTGGAAGTCTACAAATTGGAGAGCATTTTATAAAAATCAGGTATTGTTAAATTCTGCTTGCAAGTGAAATGTGTGGTTGCTGCTTTTTAAAAAATGTTCATGACTTAGAAATTTGTAAGGCAATGTGTATATACTGCTTTGAAACTGGAATTGACTAGCAACTTCACAAGACTGCAGGCATCTCATTCATTCATTCGTTTGTTTATTCAGTTTTTCTCTTCATGTCACTCATTTTGTGCCAGGCTACCAGAATATGATGGTTAAGAAGACAGTCCCTACCCTATGAATATATAGTCTGGGATGGTGGGGATTGTGGGGATTGTGGAGAGATAGATGCATGTACAGTTTACTAACAGCAACAGTGAAATCCAGGACAGAAACAAAATTATGGAGATGTTAAAGCTTCATAGGGGAGGGGGAGATGATTGTATTAATTGTAGGCCATAGAATCTTCTTGGCCTTCCTTTTTCCCCCCATACTCCTCTCCTTGGCTTTCAATTGCTGAGACTTAAGCAAAAATAACAGCTTTTGGTTTTCCATTTCCGTCACTGGCTGGTCTCACAGTCTTTTTCTTTCTTTGTCTTTCAACTATTTATTTTGAGTTAGTTGTAGATATTCATACAGTTGTAAGAAACAATACCCTTTATCTAATTTTTTCCAATGGGAAAATCTTGTATCACCATAGTGTAATATCACAACGTGGAAATTGAAATAGATACTCTCCATCCACCTGATTCAGAGATCACCAGATTTAAATGTACTCCTTTGTGTGTGTGTATTTAGTTCTCTGCTGTGTTAACACCTTTGAATTCTTGTGACCTCCACAGTCAAGGTACAGAATGATTTCATCACCATGAGGATCCCTGTTGCTCTTTTATAGCTGCAGCCATCTCCATCCCTCACTGACCCCTGGCAACCACTAACCTGTGTAACATGCTTATACTTTTGTCATTTCAGGGATGCTATATAAATGGAATCATACAGTTTGTAACTTTCTGAAATGTGGTTTTATTTTTTTTTTCCTCCTCTTCCACTTGACGTAATGCCCTGGAGATTCATGCAGGGAATGTGTCTTGCATAGATAGTTCCTTTTCATTGCTGAGTTGTATTTCATGGTATGGATGTATTACAGTTTTTTTTAACCATTCTTGCATTGAAGGACGTCTGGCTGTTTCCTGTTTTTTTTTTTTTCAAACCTATGAGCATAAAGCTCCTGTGAACAACCGTGTAATGGATTTTGTGTGGGCATAAATGTGCATTTCTCTGGGATAGATAGATGCCCCAGAGTGCAACTGCTGATTGTATGGTAGTTGCATGTTTAGTTTTATGAGGAACTGCCAAACTGTTTTCCAGAGTGGCTCTGTCATTTTACACTCCTACCAGCAATGTGTGAGTGGTCCTCATCCTTGCTGGCATGAGGTAGTGGTACTGTTTTTTATTTAGCCATCGTGATAGATATCCAATGATACCTTGTCCTAGTTTTGATGAGCATTTCCCCTCTGGCTAATGATGTTGAACATCTTTTCATGTGCTTGCCATCCCTGCATCTCAGTTCATGTATTTTTTTTTCATCAATTTTCTGGATTTCTTTTGACCATTGAGTTCTGAGAGTTCTTTATATATTCTAAAGAGTAGTCCTTTGTTTGCTTTGTGGTTTGCAAGTATATTCTCCTAGTCTGTAGTTTGTCGTCATCCTCTTCACAGGATGAGGTGTCAGGGTGTCCTATGTACCTTTTTTATTTAACTTTATTCCTTGCTATTCTGTTTAATACCCAATATTTTTGTAAGGGGAAATATTTTTCTTTCAAAATTTTCTTTAGTCACTTTTTCCACAATTCTGGAGCTCCAATGTATTGTGTGAACAAATGGCCTTGATGGCTTAGAGTGTGAATATATACTCACACATGCTCTCACTGTAGTAAAATGGCTGCCATCCTTTTGTGCCTTAAAAATATAATCTCTGCCTTATCAGGTCGTCAAGTGAAATGCTAACATTTTAAAATTAAATTGACAAAAGATGTGCCAAGGAAATTTTCGGTTTCACTTTCTAAATTAAAAATATTTTGGCAAAGCTGTGTAGTTTTTTTATTAAGGTTTCTGGTAAGTAATCCAAGAACAAATTTATGTTCTCATTTAAATGTATTTTGAAAGATTACTTCTGCATCTTCAGTAGTGAAACTGAGAGTCATGACCATGTATTTAGTAGGCTTTTTATGCTCACTTGATTATCAAACTAATGAATAAAAGATGGTTGAATTTGTACGGCCAGACTGTATTTTCTTTTTATAGTAGCTACTCAATGTTCATTTTAATTATCTTTAAAAATGAATACTAGTTCTAAGGTGACTTAAAATTTTATATGTTGAAAAATGTATGTGCTCATGGTTTCAGAAGAACTAACAGGAAAAGGGTAGTGATTAATTTGGGGATTATTCATTTCTGTGAGGCGGTACTGAAATAACTACTTGTACTTTCAGTGTCACCATAGTTTCTCAAATAAGTGTACACCTAGGGTAGTGTATTCCTATTTGAAAAACATCAATTACCGGTGTAAGGCAAGGACCAGTGAAATACTGCTGGTGGCCAAATCCTGCCTACTGCCTGCTTTGTAAATAAATAAACTTCTTTTGGAACACAGCCATATCCATTCATTTATGTAGTGTATGGCTGACTTCAAAATAGAATATCAGAGTTGAAACAGAATTTATGGCTCTAAAAGCCTATTACACTCTGGTCCTTAAGAGAAAAAGTTGGCCCAGAGATAAAGCAGCCATATAAATTATTGAGTCTCTATGTTATAAAGGGAATCTAATGAGTTTTACCTTGACTTTTAGTACCTTTTAGTTCCATTTCCATGGGAAATTGTGGTTCGGAAGAGCATATTCATTTTCTTTACTAAGCTACAGAACACCGTGGTCTAGGAGCAGCATTAAGGAATGGATAGGGAGTTGGGAAGGTTGATTCTGTTGTTGATATGTGTGAGTTATTTCAGAGTAAATGTAAATTGACAGGTATGGCAACTAGTGTGATTCAGTATGAGGCCTATGCAGCAGTGATGTCCTTTGGGTATCATACTGTGACCCTGAGAAGTAATGACAGAGCCAGGTGTGTCAATGCTGTTGATCTTGCTCCCAAACCTTTAAATACACAGTGGTTTGAGTGTCGAGCTGAACTTAGACTTTTGGTCTATTATTTTATTTGCACAGCTTCTTTTGTCAGTTACAAGTTGACACTTAAGTTCTTTTAGATGCCCTATGGGTGATGTTGAAAATGGAAGTTGAGCTGGGACAGTTGGCTGTACATTTGGAAAGAAATGGCTCCCTGCCTCACATCATACACAAAAATAAATTAAGAATGTGTTTTAAAAATCTAAGTACACATTAAAAAAACTTCTTGAAGGCATAAGACAAGTGTAACAGTTAAAAAGGCAAGTGACTGATGGGGAAAAATAGCTTCTGCATATGAAGTGGAAGCATTAATTGACTTCCACTTAACTGACTCACCACATTAAATGATGCTCTTCATTTCCTTTGTAAAATACTCTTTGTACTGAACACTTGCTTTTAGTGCGTTGGTCTCCAGTATGCCAGTATGCCTGTGGACCCACCAGTACCACAGATACTTTTATTAGTGAACTTATGTATACTGGTGATTGTTTTTGTAAACATACAATTTGTTTTCATATTTCATAACTTGATAAAATGAGAACAGGAGTAACTTTAAGATACTGTGGATTCGGTTCCAGACCACCACAATAAAGTTATTCACAATAAAGCAAGTCAAAGTTGAGTTTTTTGGTTTTCCAGTGCATATAAAAGTTATGTTTATTCTATACTGTAGTCTGTACAACAGTATTGTCTAATGGTAATATGTACATGCTGTAATTAAAAGTACTTCATTGCTAAAAAATGCTAAACATCATCTGAGCTTTCAATGAGTTGTAATGTTTTCGCTGGTGAAGGGGTTGCCTGAATGTTGATGGCTGCTGACTGATCATGGTTACCGCGTTCGCCCCTTGTTGCGGTGACGACAGCGATACGTACACAGACCTGGTTCACTTCAGTTCTTTATTGTTGCTCGGAAGGCCGGGAGAAGGTGAGTGAGAAGAAGCAACAGCCGGGGGGAGCGAATGAGAAGAAGAATGAGGGGAGAGAGGGAGACAGAGATTGAGAGAGTGGGAAAGAGAGTGAGTGCTTCTTTCCTGCTTATGCCTTATATAAAGGAAGCTGGCCTATGGTGATCAAGCCTATAGGAGCAACTTCCTTATGCTAATGCCACCTAACCAGGCAGGGTGGCGCCCAGGAAGCGTGCGCCACCTTAGGGCATTGGTCAACTAGAGTGGAAGGGCGGTGTTCAGCCATAGTGGGACTCAGCCTCGGCCGTAGGCCGGCCCCTACATCTCCCCCTTTTTTGTTTTTTAGCACAATGAGGCTCGGGGACCATGCCTGTCTTAGGTTGTCAGGGAGGTGCAGCATCCTTACCCGTCATAAGGCAACAGACAGCTAAGGTCTGCGCCCTGTCTTAGGTTGGTATGCGTACCTCCTGATCTTACCCGTCTTTGACTACTGGTCCAACATATTGTGCTACACCCTAGGGGAGATGCCTTCTTCTATAGCTGCCATGGCCTGCACCAGAGCCATCCCCCGCACTTTCCGATGTTGCCATTGCATGGAACAGAACACCCATGCCTGACCAGGCTTTGGTGGCATTTAGCACGGCTTCAGCAAACTGAGCTACAGACAGCGCCTCTAACTTTTGGGGACTAACATTCAATATTTCTAGCCATAGCTGAGTGGTGAGCACATCAAACTCACTGGACCAATTGGTGGATAACATCTTGCCTAATTTCCTGGACAGATTGGCAGCTTTAGAGAGGTTATGAAAGGAATGCCAGTAACACATAGAGCTGTCAAAAGGCAGATATGGGAGATTAAGTGTACTATAGGTAGAGAAAAAGGCAGGAAAGGTATGTGCAGTTTCAGTCACTGGGAGTGGAATAGGCCAAGCCTTCACCAGAACCCATAGTTCTCTGTGTTCCGCTATCGCCTGCTGAAGAATCAGTAGCAGGATGAGCATCAGTGGCATCGGCATCTCGCACTTCCGGTTCTGGTCTTGCCACTCTCCGTGTCAGGCGTTCAGGCACCCAGATGGGATTGTTTCGGTCCTGTGGGAAAACACAAACAGAGCCTCGGCTCCAGATTAACACTGGATCCGGGCCTTTCCATGATCCTTCCAATACATCCTTCCACATAACTGCGGGCATGTCTTTAGGCCTGGAACGGCGATTATGCCGCTCTGCTGCACTGTGGCCATCTTTGTCCAATGTCAAAAAATTTAAAATGAACAATATGATGTTAAGTTTGTCTCTGGGGGATCTGAAGTCTGCCCCTATTCCCCCTTTTTGTTTATAGAGAACATTTTTAAGGGTCAGGTTGGCGCGCTGTACCACGCCTTGCCCTTGAGGGTTATAGGGAATGCCCGTGGTGTGGGTGATATCCATTGTTTTTAAAAAGCTGAGGAGCGATTGGGATGTATATGCTGGCCCATTGTCAGTTTTTAAATGTTTGGGCTTTCCCCAGGCCGAAAATGCCTGGAGGCAGTGAGATATGACATCTCTAGATTTTTCTCCTGTATGGCAAGAGGCAAAAATGATGCCTGAGCAGGTGTCTACAGACACATGGACATATTTCATCTTACCGAATTCTGGAATATGGGTAACATCCATTTGCCAAATGTGATTGGGGAGTAGCCCCTTTGGATTAACTCCTTCTGAGATGGAGGGTAGGAGTGTGACACACCATTTGCAACTGACTACTATGGCTCTTGCTTGGTCTCTAGTAATATTATATTTTAGGCGAAGGGTATGTGCATTGACATGGAATTGTTTGTGAAATTGAGCAGCTTGTTCTACAGGGTCAAATAGAGCTAAGATGTTAAACTCACGGGTCAGGGCATCGGCACGTCTGTTTCCCTCAGCAATGGGTCCTGGGAGGGAAGTGTGGGCTCTTACATGTCCAATAAAGAAAGGTTCTGATCGAGTCCATATTAGTTGTTGTAGCTTTCTAAAAATGTTGGCAACGGGGGAAGACTGGCTAATATAACTTACATTCTCTAAGATGGACACAGCAGTCACTACATACTGACTATCTGCTAAAAGGTTAAAAGGTTCCTGTGAGAAAAGCGTAAAGGCTTGTGCTACAGCCAACAGCTCTGTTTGTTGGGCTGAAGTGGTTGGAAAACTGAATGTCCAAGATTGGTCACCAGTGACCACAGTCCCAATGCCATTCTTTGACCCATCAGTGAACACCACCTTGGCTTTGGGTATGGGATTACATCTTGTGTTTTTAGGAAAGATGACGGGATTAGAGAGGCAGAACTGTAGCCAAGGATGTTTTGGGTAGTGGTTGTCAAAGGAAGCATTGGTGATGGTGTAAGCAACAGCCCATGCATCACAGCATGCAGTAAGACATTCAATCTGCTCAGCAGTATAAGGCGTTATTATCATGTTTGGGGGAATCCCAAATGTTTTTATAGCTGTCCTGATTCCCTTGATGATCAAATCAGCTATACTCTGAGGATACCATCTTAATGTTTTTCCTGGAGAGTGGGCCAGATATACCCAGAGAATTGGCCCTTCCTGCCAAAGTACCCCTGTTGGGCTATTATTACTGGGTATCACTATAAGGAATAGCAATTTGCCATAGTCTATTCTATCTACCTGGGCAAGCTGCAAGCGGGATTGGACTAGGCTCAAGGCTTCCTTGGCTTGCTTACTGAGAGAGCGCGGAGATGATAAATCAGAATCGCCCTTCAGTGTCTCATATAATGGACTGAGCTCTTCATCTGTAAGCTTTAGGAATGGCCTTACCCAATTTATATCTCCAAGTAGTTTTTGAAAATCATTAAGGGTTTTTAATTGATCTGTTCTTATGGTTATTTTTAATGGCCTAGCAATAGTATCTTCCAATTTAATTCCTAAATACTGTTTGGTGCAAGTTGCCTGTATTTTCTCTGGTGCTAGTTCCAGGCCCCATATCTTAAAGTGTGCTTGCAAGAAGCAGAGGGCTTCTTCTACTTTACTATTCTTTTCATGACATAAGAGAATATCATCCATATAATGATAGATAATTACATCAGGGAACTTTTTTCTAACTTCTGCCAGGGCCTCATGCACATACAACTGGCACATAGTAGGGCTATTTGCCATGCCTTGTGGCAACACTTTCCACTCATACCGCTCATCTGGGCAATCGTGGTTGATGGCTGGTACAGTGAAGGCAAACTTTTTACAGTCCTCAGAATGAAGAGGGATGGAAAAGAAACAATCTTTGATATCTATTACAATTGATTTCCAATCTTTTGGCAGGGCCATAGGCAATGGTAAACCTAATTGCACTGATCCCATGAGAATCATCTGATTATTTACAGCTCTTAAATCATGCAGCAATCTCCATTTTCCTGACTTCTTTCTTATGACAAATATGGGTGTATTCCATGGGGAAGTAGAACTTTGAAGATGCCCTGCGGCAATTTGCTCTTGCACTAATGTGTGGGCTGCTTCTTTTTTCTCTCTGGTAAGGGGCCACTGAGGAACCCACACGGGCTCCTCTGATCGCCATTGTATTTTTAATTGCTGTCTTCCCTCAATGGCCCCGAGGGAAAACCCAGTCCTGGGCCTCCAACCCTACTGGGTACCACTCCTGAAAGTGGGATAGGTGTCTCTCTGCCAGTCAGGTTTTTTCCTATGCCTCCGGCTCCTGTATAGCCCTGCTTCCTCATAATGGACTTTGCCTGATTACTATAGAAGGTTTCTGTTGTTAGTTTAAGATTCATCTGGGTTAGTATGTCTCTTCCCCAGAGAGACACCGGTATGTTCAGCACATAAGGTTGAATTACTCCCTCATGTCCCTCCGGGTCCTTCCAGGGGAGTGTGGCAGCACTACATAATGGGGCTTGGGCTATGCCTAGCCCTCTTAAAGTCTGAGCAGCTCGGTTTAAAGGCCAATCTTTTGGCCACTCATCTTCCCTTATAATGCTGCGATCTGCTCCTGTGTCTAATAGTCCTAAGAAGTTCCTATCTCTAATCTTTAGGACAAGCATAGGCCTGTCTCCCAGCTCTAATGTGAGACAGGTCAGAGGGGCCCCAGATGATCCAAATCCTGATTGACCTCTTTTCATGTTGTTATTCCCATATTGTCTATGCTTACTAGGAAGCATAAGAATTTGAGCAATGCGGTCTCCAGAATTAATGGCTGTAACGCCTCTTGGGGAGGAGACCATAATCTTTACTACTCCCTCATAATCTGGGTCAATAACTCCTGGGTGTACTATTAATCCTGCTTTAGTTGTGGAACTCCGGCCCAATAGAAGTCCCACTGTCTCTTTAGGCAATGGTCCTTTAAAGTCTGACTCTACTAACTGGACTCCCATCTCGGGAGTCAGTACGAGTCTGGTGGTGGCACGGATGTCCACTCCTGCGCTCCCTGAGGTGGCTCTCCTTGGTTCTTCAACTCCAAGCTGGATCCTTGATCTGTCAGATGAAAATGTGTCCTGGGAATTTGTTGGATCACCCCATACATTTGAGGGCCCTGAGGTGGGGGGCCCAGCCTCCCGTTTTTTGCCTGTTGCGGGGGTAGTGGGCGTCCCTCCACATCTACTACTGATCTGCACTCTCTTGCCCAATGGTTTCCTTTTCTACATCTGGGGCATAATCTCGGTTGTGGTTGGATGTTGGTTACACTGGCTCCTCCTCCGCCTAATTTCGGGCAATCTCGCTTTAAATGACCCATCTGCTTGCAATAGAAGCATGCCCTGGGAGGGGTAGCCCTGCTGCGCGCATTTTGCAGTCCCTGAGTTATGGCTGCAGCCATTACCTGTCCTTGCACTACAGTGTCATTGATGTCCCTGCAAACTTTGAGGTACACATTTAAATCTTTATTTTTCCAAGGTCTGATAGCCTCTTTACACCATTTATTTGCTTGCTCATAGGCCAACTGTTTTACTAGGGGCATTGCTGTGTCAACATCTCCAAATATACGGCCTGCAGTTTGCATCAACCTTGCCAAGAAGTCTGCATAAGGCTCATTTGGTCCTTGGAGTACTTTAGATAATTGACCCTGTAAATCACCAATGCCCTGGAGTGTTTTCCAGGCCTTGACAGCTGCTGTAGCTATTTGCATATACACAGCAGGAGGGTAATTTATCTGATTATGCTGTCCTAGGTAAGGTCCTGTGCCCATTAGCATCTCCAGGTTCCACTGATTGTTCCCTGCGGCAGCGTTGCGCCGGGCAGTGTCTTGAGAAAGCTCTGCCCACGCAGTTTTGAATAGCAGGTACTGACCTCCAGTAAGGCATGCTCTGGCTACATTAGCCCAATCATCTGGTGTTAGATTCTGAGTGGCTAATGACTCCACTATGGCCACAGTGAACGCTGCTTGCACTCCATAGGTGATGGCAGCTTCCTTTAGGCTTTTAACAAGCTTAAAATCTAGGGCTTGATGGTATCTTTGCTGGGTGTTTGGATCTTCTATTACTGGGAAGACTGCATTCCCCTCCATGGTTAGCCATTCCCTCCATCTATCCTTGCCCAATTGTTCTTGGCACCCCTGGCCACCACAATATGAGTAACTCTGGTAAAGGGGTGGCTCTGCTCTATAGGTTGGAGAGCAAAATGGATAATCTGGGGCGGTTGGCACAATCTCTTCTACCTTACTGCTCTTATTGGGAAGAGGGGCTGAGCTAGTCTCTCCTTCCTCTCTGCTTATTCTCAGTCGGCTCAGTGAGGAGCACAATGTGGGCCGATGTCCTCTCTGAGCAGCCCTAGCCTCTAACTCTTCTCCTGATAATTCTTGGTCCTCTTCCTCATCAGAGGACCCCCCCTGTGTAGATCCACTTTCAGATGCTCTCGCAGAGGCTCTTTCCTCTTTCACTTCCTCAAGAATCTCCTCTCCCTCCCTTATGGCTTCTCTACAACTAGGTTTATTCTCCTTTAGGCAGCTCTTAACCAGCCCCCATATGGGGAGCGTCCCAGCCGGGAGCGGCTCCCTGCGATCTGCGCTGCGCAGATCCTCGCCTAACTTTTCCCACACGGGGGTAGTGATTCTTCCTGCATCTAGGAACCACGGAGCATGCTTCTCCACCGTGTGGAGGAAAGCCCTTGCGGTTTTTGTTTTTAATGAGGTTCCGTTGGCCCTCAGGAGTGCTCTCAAAGGCTCTTCTACTCTAATTCGAGACTCTTCAGATCCCATGTTAGCGATTAAAGGATAAAAGGCTACTTCTAAGTTTATGGGTAAAGGGAACTCTTATCGCTAACCTGCATTCGTCGCTATACCGCGAACTTTCCTTCGTCGCTTTCCCGCGAACTTTCCTGGCTTCGTCGCTTTCCCGCGAACTTTCCTGGCTTCGTCGCTATCCCGCGAACTTTCACTGGCGCCCTAACTTTTCATAACATTTTTGACAAAACAAAACAGTACAACAAAGAACACTATGACGGACAGACAAAACAGAAATCCCCACCACAGCCGCTTGCTATCTCCTTTCCTACTCCTACATTTGCTTTGCTCGTTGGTCCACTCACCCTTCTCATCTGAGGCGCCTTCCCGAGCAATCCTTCCGAACGGGGTCCACAGGTACTGCTTCAGGGTAAGAAGCTCTATGGCGTCTGCGTCCACTAGTTTCTCCTCTGGGTGGTTGGAGAAAAATTCCCGGGTTTCGGCACCAGATACCGCGTTCGCCCCTTGTTGCGGTGACGACAGCGATACGTACACAGACCTGGTTCACTTCAGTTCTTTATTGTTGCTCGGAAGGCCGGGAGAAGGTGAGTGAGAAGAAGCAACAGCCGGGGGGAGCGAATGAGAAGAAGAATGAGGGGAGAGAGGGAGACAGAGATTGAGAGAGTGGGAAAGAGAGTGAGTGCTTCTTTCCTGCTTATGCCTTATATAAAGGAAGCTGGCCTATGGTGATCAAGCCTATAGGAGCAACTTCCTTATGCTAATGCCACCTAACCAGGCAGGGTGGCGCCCAGGAAGCGTGCGCCACCTTAGGGCATTGGTCAACTAGAGTGGAAGGGCGGTGTTCAGCCATAGTGGGACTCAGCCTCGGCCGTAGGCCGGCCCCTACAATGGTGGTGGTTGCTGAAGTTTGGGCTGGCTGTGGCAATTTCTTAAAATTAGACAATAAAGTTTGCTGCATCAACTGACTCTTACTATCATGAAAGATTTCTCTGTAGCATGTGATGCTATTTGGTAGCATTTAACCCACAGTAGAACAGTTTCCAAAAGAGGATTCAGTCCTCTCAAACCCTGCTGCTGCTTCATCAACTAACTTTATGTAATATTCTAAATCATTTGTTGTCATTTCAACAATTATCATGGCATCTTCACCAGGTATAGATTCCATCTCAAGAAACCGCTTTCTTTGCTCATCCATAAGAAGCAGCTCCTTCTCCATTAAAGTGTTGTCATGAGATTGGAACCATTCAGTCACATCTTTGGACTCCACTTCTAATTTTAGTTCTTTTGCTATTTCCACCACATCTGCAGTTACTTCCTTCACTGAAGGCTTGAACCCCTCAGAGTCATCCATGAGGGTTGGATCAACTTCTTCCCAACTCCTGTTAATGTTGGTATTTTGACCTCTTCCCATTTCTCATGAATGTTCTTACGGCATTTGGAATGGTGAATCCTTTCCAGATGATTTTCAATGTACTTTGCCCAGATCCATCAGAAGACTCTCTATGGCCCCTTATAGCCTTACGAAATGTATTTCTTCAATAATAAGACTTGAAAGTTGAAATGACTCCTTGATCCACGGGCTGCAGAATGGATGTTAGCAGGTATAAAAACAACATTAAGCTCATTGCTCATTGCCACCAGAGCTCTTTGGTGACCAGGTGTGTTGTCAGTGAGCAGTCGTATTTTGAAAGAAATCTTTTTTTCTGAGCAGTAGGTCTCAACAGTAGGCTAAAACTATTCAGTCAGTCATGTTGTAAATGGGTGTGCTGTCATCTAGGCTATGTTGTTCCATTTCTAGAGCATAGACAGTAGCTTTAGCGTAGTTCTTAGGGGCCCTAGGTTTTTCAGAATGGTAAATAAGCATTGTCTTCACCTTAAAGTCACCAGCTGCATTAGCTCCTAACAAGAGAGTCAGTCTATCCTTTGAAGCTTTGAAGCCAAGCATTGACTTCTTTATAATGATGAAAGTCCTAGATGGCGTATTCTTCCAGTAGAAAGCTGTTTTGTCTACCCTGAAAATCAGTTGAGTTGTAGCCACCTTCATTAATGATCTTAGCTAGATCTTCTAGATAACTTGCTGTAGTTTCTGTCCATCAGCACTTGCTGCTTCCCCTTGCACTTTAGGGATGGCTCTAGGGATGTTAGGGAGATGGCTTCTTTCCTGAAAGCTCATGACCCAACCTCTGCTTGCTTCAAACTTTTCTTCTGAAGCTTCCTCACTTCTCTCAGCCTTCCTTGAGTTGAAGAGACTCAGGGCCTTGCTCTGGATTAGGTTTTGGCTTAAGGGAATGTTGTGGCTGGTTTGATCTTCTTTCCAGACCGCTAAAACTTTACTCATATCAGGAATAACGCCATTTGCTTTCTTACCTTTGTGTGTTCACTGGAGTAGCACTTTTGATTTCCTTCAAGAACTCTTCCTTTGCGTTCACAACTTAGCTGTTCTGTGCAAGAGGCCTAGCTTTCAGCCTATCTCGGCTTTCAATATGCCTTCCTCACTAAGCTTAATCATTTCTAGCTTTTGTGCTGTGCTCCTTCTAGGAGTGCTCCCATCTAGAGCAGTCCCTGTAAGATGTTCTGTAGAGGTGGTTTGTGGAAAGCAAATTCCCTCAGCTTTTGTTTGTCTGGGAATTGTTTAATCCCACCGTCATATTTGAATGATAGTCGTGCTGGATACAGTATCCTTGGTTCAAGGCCCTTCTGTTTCATTGTATTAAATATATCATGCCATTCTCTTCTGGCCTGTAGGGTTTCTGTTGAGAAATCTGACGTTAGCCTGATGGGTTTCCCTTTATAGGTGACCTTTTTCTCTCTAGCTGCCTTTAACACTCTTTCCTTGTCCTTGATCTTTGCCATTTTAATTATTATGTGTCTTGGTGTTGCCCTTCTTGGATCCTTTCTGTTGGGGGTTCTGTGTATTTCCGTGGTCTGTTTGATTACTTCCTCCCCCAGTGTGGGGAAGTTTTCAGCAATTATTTCTTCTAAGATACTTTCCATCTCTTTTCCTCTCTCTTCTTCTTCTGGGACCCCTATAATACGGATATTGTTCCTTTTAGATTGGTCACACAGTTCTCTTAATATTGTTTCATTCCTGGAGATCCTTTTGTCTCTCTCTATGTCAGCTTCTATGCGTTCCTGTTCTCTGATTTCAATTCCATCAATGGCCTCTTGCATTCTATCCATTCTGCTTATAAACCCTTCCAGAGTTTGTTTCATTTCTGCGATCTCCTTTCTGGCATCTGTGATCTCTTTCCGGACTTCATCCCATTTTTCTTGCGTATTTCTCTGCATCTCTGTCAGCATGTTTATGATTCTTATTTTGAATTCTTTGTCAGGAAGACTGGTTAGGTCTGTCTCCTTCTCTGGTGTTGTCTCTGTGATCTTTGTCTGCCTGTAGCTTTGCCTTTTCATGGTGATAGGAATAGTCTGCAGAACTGGGACGAGTGACGGCTGGAAGGACTTCCTTTCTTGTTGGTTTGTGGCCCTCCTCTCCTGGGAGAACAGCGGCCTCTAGTGGCTTGTGCTGCGCAGCTGCGCGCAGACAGGGTTTCTGCTTCCTGCCCGGCTGCTATGGAGTTAATCTCCGCTGTTGCTGTGGGCGTGGCCTGGCTCGGGCAGCTAGTCCAAAATGGTGGAGTCGCGTTGGAGCAGGAGCTGCTGGGAGGCTATTTATCTCCGTAAGGGGCCTCCCTGCTCCCTGCAGCCCAGGGGTTAGAGTGCCCAGAGTTCCCGGATTCCCTACCTCTGGATTAAGTGACCCGCCCTGCCCCTTTAAGACTTCCAAAAAGCACCCGCCAAAACAAAACAACGACCACAAAAAAAAAAAAGAAAAAAATTTTTTTTAATTAAAAAAAAAAAAATTTTTTTTTAATTAAAAAAAAAAAGGTGGTCGTTCGTTTTTCTTTATTCTCCGGTGCCAGCCTCAGGCCTCTGCTCACCGGTCTTTCTGCCCTGTTTCCCTAGTATTGGGGTCCCTGTCCCTTTAAGACTTCCAAAAAGCACTCGCCAAAACAAAGCAGCAAAAAAGCAAAAAAAAAAAAATGGTCACGCGCTTTTCTTATGTCCTCTGTCGCCCAGCCTCCAGTGCCTGCTCACTGTTCTTGCTGCCCTGTTTTCCCAGTATCGAGCGCCCTGCACTCTGGCCCGGATGGCTGGGGCTGGGTGTTCAGCAGCCCTGGGCTCCGTCTCCCTCCCGCTCTGCCTGCTCTTCTCCCGCCGGGAGCTGGGGGGAGGGGCGCTCGGGTCCCGCGGGGCCGGGGCTTGTATCTTACCCCCTTCGCGAGGCGCTGGGTTCTCTCAGGTGCGGATGTGGTCTGGATATTGTCCTGTGTCCTCTGGTCTTTATTCTAGGAAGGGTTGTCTTTGTTATATTTTCATAGATATATGTTGTTTTGGGAGGAGATTTCCGCTGCTCTACTCACGCCGCCATCTTCCGCCCCTCTCCTCATTTCTAGCTTTTGATTGAAAGCGAGAGATGACTGACTCTTCCTTTCACTTGAACACTTAGAGGCCATTGTAGGGTTATTAATTGGCCTAATTTCAAGATTAACATGTCTCGGAATAGGGAAGAGACTGGTGAATGGCCGGTTTGTGGAGCGGTCAGAGCACACACATTTATTAAGTTCTTATTCTTAAGTGGGTGTGGTTTGTAGCGCCCCCTTCAAGCAGTTACAATAGTAACATCAAAGATCACTGATCACAGCGCACCATAACACATACAGTAATTATGGAGGACTGAAAAATTGCTAGAATTACCAAAATGTGGCACAGAGACATGGTGACCAATTGCTGTTGGGAAATGGTGCTGATAGACTTGGTTGATGCAAGGTTACCACAAACCTTCAATTGGTGAAAAAAGCAGTATCTGCAAAGCACAATGAAGTGAAGTGCAACAAAACAAGGTATGCCTGTCATGGGAAATTGAAGTTGATTTTACTGAAAATTTACAGATCAAAGGATTTTATGTCTGGGATTTACTTTAAATTATGTAGGGGATGATGGGTGGAGGTGTGGATTGCATAAGAGATGTAAAAAATAAAATTCATGGATTATTGGTGAAGCTGGGTGATAGTGATATTGTAGTTATAGCAAAACAAATTGTTTTAGAAAGAGTTGATGAAAGCAACTTATTACTGTCCAATTAGGTATAGGTAAGACAATGATAAAAGATTTGTATAAAATAAATATAAAAATCTAAAGGGTTCTTCACTCATTTGCTTTGCAAGTATCTTTTAATTTCTTTGAAGTTCTGCACTGCCTGAAGAATTCAGTTTAAACTACTTTACAATCAGTGGCCCTGGAGCTAAAGGAAAAGGTCTTGGCCTCTTGGCTCTGTATCAGAAGTTTGATGAATCAGTGCACATTTACTGCTGATAAAATGAAATAAAGATAAATGAAATGTTTGTCCTGTGCATTTTTGTGTGTGTGATTGTTCACCTTAATTGACCTTTTCAATGAACTAATCAACTTTTCCAAATACCATTAGATAAAAAGGCTTCTACTATATAATATCCGTAATATACAAAGGACTTCTAAAAACCAGTAAGAAAAAGACACCTACTACAAAAAGTGGCAGAGGGTTATGAATTGGCATTTCCCAGAAAAAGAAAGGTAAGTGATGAATAAAAAAGAAGAGGGAGCCTAATAAACATAATGTTTTTCATGTAATTGTAGATTAATGATACCAAAAGAAAAAAAAAGAGATACTCAAGTTCACTCCAGTTTTTAGGAAAATGAAACAACTTTTCACCAAACACATTGACTGAAACTAAATATATACCCATTTTTTAGCAAAGATGGGCACTGTCATACACTGTTAATGAGAGTGTAAATTGTATAACTTTTTGATAACAAATACCAAAATTCTCTCATTTTTAAATGTACATATATTTTGACCCAGCAATTCTGTTGAGAAACTATTCTAGGGAAATATCTGCACATGTGTTTAAAGTTGTATAATATTTTACTGGAGTGAAACTGGTCATAACAGTAAAAACTTGGCAGCATCCTAAATGTCCATCAATAGGGGAATGATTTAAATAATAATATGGTGTTGTATGGACTACCATAGGGCCATTAAAAGAAAGAAATGCCTCAGAAAGTCCTATATAAACTGATGTAGGAGTTCCAAAGCATATCCTTAAAGGGATGAGGGGAGGAGGAGTAGTCATAGAACAGTCAGTATACCGTGATTCCACATAACTAAAAAAACACAAAACCTTACCACATAAGTGGGTGATACAAAAAGGCCTGATTGGTACACACCTTAAGTAGTTAGCTCTAGGCAGAAGGGGAATGGTGTTGGAGGCAGTATAGATACACTTTCATTTTTTTTACCATACACAGTTCTTTTTCTAAATCTATAATTACTATTTTGATAGTAATTATACAGGGTAATAATATGAAACATTTACACATTGGAGAACATGTACAATGTGATTCCTTTATTGTACATTATACAGTGATACTAGAAATGTAGTGCCTTCTACTTAGTGAGCAGTCAGTACTTTTTTAATAATAATCTTTGTCCTTTATTAAAGTACTATTTGTATTTTTAAAAATTTCTGTACTAAAAATGTAAGTGTAAAGAAGAACAAAAGTGCCATAATCCCATGTCCAGAGAGATCTATTGTCAACTTGTGTGTACATATGCTTGTGCACATGTTGAATACACGCATGTATGGATACTTGCACATGTGCATGAACATTTGCAAATATGTATCTGATTTCAACAAAAATGAGTTCTTACAGTACATACCAGTTTGTTACTTGAGCTTCCTTCAGCTTGACACTAGTGTGAACGAACATTTTTCATGATTGGTAACTCTGAATAAGTAAAGATCCTGGTGGGAAAGAACCCTGTGCCATGTAAATATACTGTTCTAGTTAAAATAACTGGCTTCTAGGACAAACTAATCTTTAAAGAAGAAATGATAGTCACCAAAAGTAAATAATCAAGGAATTAAAAAATTCTCCATGTTGAATCAGTTCAGTTCTGTTTTGAATTTGACTATGAACATGTTCTTTAGAGTGTAGTTACTAGTAATGATATATAAGTGCAATATATTAAAATGTCATTAGGAATCTTTTGGGTGGAGTTGAATTTTACTAAGATTTTAAAACTGAGCTTGAACAGTTATGGCTCAAAGAAAAACCAACTGCTCATTTTTGGAAAAGGTGTGGGTTTATGTGTATCATTTTGACTTGTAAAAGTAAAGAAAATCTAGGTGTCTGTAGCGATGTGACTCTTTTGTCTGTGGTATCTCAGTTGATAGTATATGAAACAATATTAGAACTGTTGGAGGACCAAGTTTGATGAGGGCAACTGTGTATGTATTCTGCTCTCATGTCATCTAGAAACATTAAGCACATCTGCTGAAGACTCATTAACAACCTGTCCTGGGTTTATGCTGTGGTACTTAGAGGTGAAAATACATTATCTTACCACAAAGACTTTTTGATCCTTTAATCATTTCCCATGAATTCAGTAGAACATTTAACAAAAGATTCTACCTTGTAGACAGTGGTGTAAATGTGAAGGCCTGGTGGAGCTGCTCATGTTTTTGTGTGGCGACTGAAAGGGCATTGCTGTTTTCCGAGGCTGTGTGTGCATTTTGGCCTTTCTGGAATCGATTGCACAGTGTGAGAGTTTTTCTCTCGTCTGTGCTGGCACGGTTACAGATTTTATGGGGGAGTCAGGAGAGAGAGAGTCTTTATTTCTCCCTTGATTAATGAGAGATGAGACTGTTACAGAGGTGTCAAAAACATTAATTGTGGATTCTAGTGGTGGTTATGGAGTTAATGCAGTGGAAGGCATGGCGAAATACCTGTTTTCTCTTAGGCATTCTGTTCATTACCTTGAATATGTGTTTAAAGTATGTTAATACTATAAAAAAGGTAATGATAGGGATTTGAAGGACCACTCCCCTGGTGGGGGTTACCTGAGTGACAAGTCATCAAAGAACCTAGAGAAATGGGCAGAGCTGCTGCCGCTGAAATGGTATGGTGATCATTCATTATGCTCAGAATATGTTAGTCATTTCTGCTTCTCAAATGAACCGAGAGCTGCAAAACTTCCAGACACGAAACTGGAATTTGGTGAATGAACTTCAAATTCAGTTGTGGCTTAGAAAACCAGAGAGGACAGAAGTAACACTGATATCTCATAGGATGAATCCAAATAAAATTTGCTATGATCCACATGACCACTGAAGATACTAAGTTGAGAAGTAGCTTAAAAGAAGAGTTGAAAAATCCGAACTTGACTGAGGGGTAGAACTGGGCACAACTAGCTATAAGAACTCTCAGCTGATGAGTTTCAGACAAGTAGGGTAGAAAAGAGAAAAGCAGACCAGGGATGATGGTATTATACCTGGAACCACAGAAACCTTTAGGATTTCTAAGTTGCAAGGGTGGTTTAAAGTCTGGTAAAATGTTTGGGATTCACTCTGTGCCCAGACAATTCCTTATAGAAATAGGTTTGAGTTTCTGTGAACTTGGAAACTAGAAAAGGCAGGGTTCAGGCTCACTGTTGGTGAATTATAGCAATCTGCAGATGGAAGCTATGTTTTTCCCCAAATAGAAAATGTCAGCATTAGCATATTCATTCAAATATAGTTACATATTACACATTTTCAGGCAAAATGACTGAACTTGTAAGGATGTTATACAACTCAAATTCAACCCTAGAAACTTTTGGATTTCTTATGTATAAAGGCCAGGATTTTTACGTGGTAGCAGGTTTTTAGTTTATACACATACTTAAGTTAATTTTAATATTCTTGACTACGAAGAAATTGTTGAGTATTGAAATATTTGTAGGGGAGTAGTTTTCTTTAGGAAATGTCCCCCAGAGAATTTACTTCATTACAGGTGGTATCTCTTCAAGTAGCTTTAGAAGAGAAAACTGCAGAATGGAAACCTTCATTGTGAATTCGCTACCTCCTTTTTTATTCCTGTTTTGGAGTTCCCTCACTTCACTTTCACAGCATTTCTTTTGGAACTGGGTGGTAGAACCGGATGAGGGATGATTCTTGACTCCAGAAGTACAAAGTATTCAGTGGGGTTAGAAAGACCCTTGAACCTGCTCAGTGAGGTCGGCCTGGAGCTGCTGTAAGCCTAAGTGTTTTATAATAAGGTGGCACATCTAGCCCTTGGGAGGAGAACATTCCAGTGCTCAGATAGCTCCCCAGTCCCCATCTTACATCTCAGTGGTACCCTGCATTTATGCCATTGTTCTTTGGTTACATGAAACATTTGTGTGGAGTGAGCGGCTTATGGTTGCAGAAACATGTGGTGACACTGGGACAGTTGTTCTGAACACAACTTTGAGACAGTCCCTAACCCTGAAGACTGTAGTTTTTAAACCTCATACGAAGAAAGTGCTAGCTTACAGTCTTGTTTCTAGTTGTCCCTAACTGGGGGCATGAAGGGTCCCTAACTGGAATTGAAGGGTCATGTTACTTAAGGAAGGAAACGGGTGGCAGGAAAGAGGAGGTGGATGCTATACTAGGGCATTACTAGAAGAGTAGGAGCTGGCTGTGAATATATGGGCTGGATCCAGAGTGTTCCTTGAGTTTTCAAAACATGAAATCTCAACTCCAGCTTGTACTTTAGACATATTTAAAAACAAGTTGTAGCCTGTGGGGTTCCTTAAGCCGAGTACAGTAGTCCCTCTTTATCCATGTATCATCAGGAGGCCAATAGTAGCTTCATGCTGTGGCACAAATTCACCTCTCTTTGTCTCATCACTGAGCATTTTAGCATCTCACATCATCTCAAGAAGAAGGATGAGTACAGTACAATAAGATATTTTGAGAGAGAGAGATCACATTTGTGTAGCTTTGAGTATATGTTTTTTATTAGCTACTGTTAATCTCTTACTGTGCCTAATTTATAAATTAAACTTTATCATAAGTATGTATGAAGAGGAAAAAAACAGTGTATGTAGGGTTCAGTTATCCACGGTGTCAGGCATCCACTGCAGGGTTTGGAAGGTATTCCCTATGGATAATGGGGACTACTGTATATTGAGAACCCTTGCAGGGTTTGGTGATATCACAGTCTCCAGAGGAAATCTGCAAAATTGAGTCAAAACTGTCTTTTTCAAAGGCAGGATTATTGTTCGTAACATTTATTTGAATGCTTTAATGAGATGCAGGCTACTCATTTTGAAGCAGCTAATTTGAGTTGAAAATTGTTATTCAGACAATTGATTTCTCTATTTTGCATCATTCAGAGCTTATGTAGAACTAAAGTCATTTTATTTGTCTATTCTCTTATAGATATAACAATTTGTCATGAGATCATGAAGAATGTTTCTTTTTCATTGGGAGCAGTGATTAGGCATTTGTTTAGGATGGAAAATCATTTCTTAGATTGCTTCTGCTGCTGACCTCTACCTCCTGTGTGAAGGAAAATCAATGCCGTTTCGAAGTTGCATAAAACTGTTCTGTGGAATGATGTAAACTTCTAGAATCTGTATTGAGTTTGGTACTTGGCCAGGTCTTGGGCCATGTCCTGCTATTGCCAGGCCTTTTTTTTTTTTTGCTTTTACCCGCACTGCCCCATTGCTGCTGAAAGATCAGGATATGGCCTGGGCTTTGCTCCAGGTGCTGAACTTTAGTGCCTTTCTCTTCGACTTTCGGGCATAGCAGCCCTGGAAACCAATAGATGGAGGTGTTGGAAGCATTTTGATATGGTATTGACCTTTTCTAATTCTTTAAAAATCTGGCAAGACACTGTCACGTAACCATCAGACCTCAAGATGCATGGTAATAACTTTTGTTTTCAAAACTTCCTATGTGTTAACCTTTGTTGTGATTTTGAAGAAGAGTAAGCAGTAGATTGTCTCATATATATGAGAAGGCCAACCACTTTCTTGCCTTTTTTACTACTGCTCACATTGGTTGCAGATGCTTCAAAGAGGATGGAATTATAACCTAGCTTAAAGATATATTTTGGATTAAATAGTCACAGAAATCACTGCAAAGGGACATCTTAAAGGCAAATTGCAGTGCAGAGGCAGCAGAAGTTAAATGCTTCAGGGGTAAACGGACAGTAGTATCTACTAGTAGGAAATCTCAGCACTGTTGAAATTATAGCAGGTTTCTTGGCTGACCTTTGTATGGGGATGCATAACTCCCCTTCCTTAGGCAGTATTTCACTGAGATGGGAAAAAAGACTCTTGCTCTGCTGGGGGATTTTTTAGTACTCTGGTGCTTTTCTTTAAATCTGTTCTTAAAATTCTTGTTTTGGATTTCATCTTCTGCAAAAGTGCCTTATATTGAGGCATTTCACATACTTAAAAGTAATGAAACCTCCCAACTAATTAAACCTCCATTGGGTGTGTTCAACAGTGGAATTAATGTATTCCAAATTTTACACTTGCTGGAGTATTATTATAACCAGAAGGCAGTGTTGTTTGTAACAGCTGGCTAGTAGTCTGTAGATGAAACTGATCAAGACGTTTTAGTTAGTTTTCTGTGTGTTTTGGGTCTGCAGTTTTCTTTCTTTTTCAGAACCTCACTTTCATCCTTTGGCTTTACATACTTTTCCTTACCCCAATATTTGAAGGAAGTTTAAAAACCATAAATTTTTAGGCAAGCCAGATGATTACCCAAGCAGTAACAGGTATAATTAGTAACCCCAGAGGGCAGCCATTGCTATTAGCTGTTTAAAAAGTATATAATCATCTGGTTGGGCTATTACTATAGGGTTGAGGGTTGCCCCTTCTTTAGTATTCTCACTCTTTTTGTGTTGGTCTGATAGCTAGTTAAAATATTATCTCGAATAGTATGCTCCACCAGGACAGGGCATAGTATATGCTTACTAGATAGTTCTTGAACCAAATGCATGTGCCTGTAGCTTCTTCTCATTTGGGAAACTAGATTTTTAAAAATACTATAAAGGAAAAGAGTTGTTATCAGCTATACCTTTAAATTCCTTGTTATGGTGGTTAGTCTTCAGCAATGATGACTACAAAACAAGAAAATAGGGACTTAACCATTTGTTTCCCGTTTCAGAGGGTCTGTGCTCAATAGGGTGATACCACGTTCATATTTAAGAGAGGCCATAATAGTCTTTACAACTTTCTGTTACACTAGAAGCATAGTGATTGACTACCAGAGAAGTTTTATTCCAACATATTCTTGTTTCTGTGTAGGGATCTCTTAACCAAATGGATTCTTTCTTCCAGAGTCTTAATACATGGCTTATTTTTTAAAAGAAAGATTTCATTTTGGAATAATTTTAGATTTACAGTAAATTTGTAAAGATCAGAGCTCTTGGATATCTTTACCCCTCTCCCCCTAGTGTTAACATTTTACATAACATTGGTGCAGTCCTCTTAACTATAAAATTTATTTGAATTTCCCAAGTTTTTCTACCAGTCTTTTTTGTTTCTGTTACAGGATCCAGAATTGTTATACACATTTATTTTAGAAAAATAAAAATAGATAAAGAGGCAAAGTATGGGTAATCTCCCTACCCAGAGTCAGCTGATTTTTTTTAGTATATTTCCCTCTGTATTTTTTTCTATAGAGAATATAAATCCATTTCAGAAAACAACTGCATTTCCCTAAAAGACAGGTTACAAAGTGTGTTTAACATACCATTTTGTAATTTGCTTTTTTACAGTTAATACAGCATTTACTTTTTCTCTGAACATCTCCCCATGTCTGCTTTATATAGTTTAATCTGTTCCCTATCCTTAAGTACTTTGTGTTTCCATTTTTTTGCTTAGTTAATTCTTAATGACTTAAGGCCAAACTGTGCATGTGTTCTTAACCTTTTCAACAACAAACCTGAGAAATACGATACACCACAGTAACAATGGCTCATTAAGCCAGTGATTCTAAATATGTGGGTGTTAGGGTGAACTGTTTGAATTTGCTGTTTTTTGTATGTGTTTGGTTTTTTACTATTGGCAGTTTTATATGGTTCAACCTAATAGTTTAAAGTTTGAAAAAGCTTCCTAGGCTATTCAGATCCCTTTTTCTCCTTCTCACACCGGAATGCCTATCACTGCACTGAGAATCTCTGCATTATTATGGTGAGCTGGCTCTGAAACAGTTTGGCCAGGCAAAAATGTTGACAAACTCACCTTTCAGGTGTCTCTCATTAAACACTACTTCCTGAAGACCGATGCAGAAAGGTTGAACTCCAGTGAATTACATCTGCCCATCAGCATATGGAAAATAAGGCTTCTGAGCATTCAGCCTAAGCTCTGCAAGAGAGCCAGGGGCACGGGTGCCACCCAGTGGTGCTTTAAAGACCAGCAGCTTATGTTGCTCTACCCCTCTCCAACATACATACCAAATACTTCTCTTTCTTTCTCTTATGCTGGTCCATGTTCATGGTCTCACTTTCCTTTTCTTCTCTCCACCCATGCCAGCAGCACTTAATGGGTTTCATTGGGCCCAGCTGATAATATTCAGGGAGGTACACTAGCCATGTAATTTTGCTAGTAACCATATAATTTTAAATACCTTTATTTAAAGGCTTTGGAATATGAGACACGAAGAAGTGTAGACACACTGAATAGACTGTTACTTGCTATGCTTGTGTGAAGTTATGAGGCCTACCAAAAATGGGCATAAAGTTTATGCTATGTCAGAGTGTCATTTCTCATGTTTAATTTCAGACTTGAGATGTGAGAGGAAAGCGCTCCTGTATATCTCAGATGTGAAGAGGCATAAACTTCGACTTAGAGTGATAGATTTAACCCAGAAATCATTTTTTGGTTTCTTTTCTTTTCAGTATGACTTGTTATTTTATCCCACGTTCATTCAAGTACTATTTAGTAAGTACATACCTGTATTGTGCTAGGTTCTGGGTATTATCATGGTGATGAGGATAGCCATGACCTCTGCTTTAAGGAACTTGCAATCTACCAGGGGAACAGAAACGTGAACAAGTTTAGGTGCTGTGTGCTATTCGTGCTTGCAGAGCAAATAGCAGAGGCACCTGACATAACCTGGGGAGGTCAAGGAAACCTTTTTAGAAGTGTCATTTTAAGACCTAAAGGAAGCCAGGAAGAGGGAGAAGAGAATGTTCTTGGCAGAGGGAAAAGCGTGTGCTGGATGTAGAAGTGAGAGATTAAGCTTGGTGCTCTTGAGAAACTAAAGGAAGATTATGATGGCTACAGCTGTGAGGTCGACTCTAGGCTCTCCACAGTCCTCATAGGTAGTAGTCGTTGCCCCTCCATTTTAGAGTTGTGGCAAATGAGCCAAAGAGGTTATAGAACCTGCCTGAGGTCACGCTACTGTAGTAAGTGGCATAGCCAGGAATTGGACCCAGGTCACCTGGCTCCAGCACACTGGCTCCTCACTGCCATTGTGGACTGTCTCTCGCTAGGGCGTATTGTGTTACACTGGAGCGTCGTTGTCTACCTCCCTAGCCTTTGATGAAGGATAGTGCCTTATCCTGTTAATCTGTGGGTTTTTTTTTCTGATGGACCAAGTTAAATAAAACCATTCTTAGTAAACTGATTGTTAGACTGCACTAGGTACAAATTATTCCAAGAGCTGGCATTTATAAATATGTGAAGAATTGCTTAAGCTTTTCAGCATCTGGGTCAGCCCAGAAACTCCCCAGTTGGCTTTAGTCCTTTCTCATTCATTTGGAATAAAAAACCTCAGTTGAAATGCAATTCTACGGTTGCTAACCTGTGTGTTCCTTAAAATCATGGTTGGGAAGTTGTAATTGGTGGTGTTTTTGCGCAAGTGCATATAAGATACGCATTCCCCATGAAGCTAGAATGTTTGATTGCTGACATCAACTTGGCCATCTCCTTTTCTCTGATTTTTAAGTTAGTAAGAGGGCAAACACTACTTCATAAATAGGTTTATAGTTTAAGAACCTATGAAATAATTTAAAAACCAATGAATGGAGATAGTACTTTCTTACGGTGGATCTGATTTATCCTTTATGTACTTAAAATACAAGTGTATGTTTTGTAAGATGAGGAATTGAATTCAGTTTGAAGTTATCAATGAAGGTTTAGCCTAGATTTGAGAAGCTGGACTATAAATATCCAGTTGTACATGAACTATTTACGATTGTTGTGATTTCATATTGTTGAAACACTTGGAATAAAGAGTCGGGTGTGTGTTTGTGTAATGGCACAAAGCTGGTGCTTTCATTTACTTGCCCATTTATATATGACTGGATTCAATCAGGAGTTTAGTACATGGAAGGGTCTTGTAGTCAAAGTTGGTTTCTGCTCATGTAGCTACACATTCTTGCCTTGTTCTCTGTCTGACTGGTTAGGGTTATTACCAGAGTCATCACTAGAAATGTCTTTGCCAAAAAAGAAAGGGGGGGGTCTGATAACAGTTGTGCCAGGATGGCAGGGGAAACCTGGGGGACAGACCTTGGTGAGCTGGGAAATGTGATCTCTGTCGTTTTAACCAATTCATACGGATACCAAATTTGTGAGCTTAGCTTCAGAAGCACCGGCTCAACCCAGTTGAGTTAACCAGCAGCCACAGATAGATTTTCCTTTACTTTGGAGTAAAAACATTAATTTTCAAGTAAATGTGTTACTGTATATTGCAGTGTCAACCATATTCTTTTGATAATTTTTGGTCTTGGGAACTCTGTGCTGCCTAGGCCCCATGGAGGTTATTGCAGGACACATTTGTGGCTGTGTGGGCCTTAACAGGAAGTGAGATTACTTAATGAATGCTTCAGTGTTGCCTGAAACATTTTGAAATGAAAACTTTGAGGGAAAGAAATGATTCAGCCTTTTTTCTGCCACCTCCGTTTTGAAGTCAGCTAGTACGCATTTGTAACATGATGTCACAGTTGATGGGAATGTCTGAAGCAAGACAGTCTTAGGTAAGATGATAGCCTCTGAAGTTCCCCTAGAGTTCAGGTTGTAAATAAGTGGGTACTAATGGGTAAACTACCTGACATCCCCCTCGCTCATAATCCGTTCGCCTGTGTAGAAAGCAAAGAATTAATACCCATTTGGTGCTTTGTCCTTGTGATAACCTCTCCTGGGAACAGGCCCCAATTCACCCAGGGGCTGATTCTGCTCAGCTGAAAAACATTTTCTTTATGGAGCAGAAGAGTGTAAGGATTAAGTCTTCCGCAGATACCATCTGGCATTAGAGTTGTTTTAATAGGATAAGTGAGTGGAACACTGGGCTTTAAAGAAATGATTTAGATTCCGTCTGTGTGGAACCCCTCATGATTGTCTGGCCATTTGATACTGTCTATTTGCTTGCTAGTAATTGTCTCATTTTGATATAGGAGACCACAAGGAAGTTTAGCTTTAGGAAACATTATAGTTATAGCAAGAAAAAAGAAACTTAATTTTGTTTAGCTTCATAGATATTACATGAGCAAAAACATTTATTTTACTTGGAGTTTAATTTATAAACAGAAGTGTCTGTTCTTTCCACAGGGCAGTTTTGGCTCCTTTAACAGTATCACTTTGCCACTTGGCATAGGGTGTAGGGCAAAACACCTTATGAGGCCATGTGCACTGTCATTTACCAACATACACATACACAGACACACACTAGAATTAATTGAAAGACTGGTGCTATATTTTCTACTTATTTATTAAATGATAAAAGTTATGTTCTCTGTAGAAGTTTTAGAAAATGTAGGAGAAAAAAATACAAGAAAAAAACAAAATCACCTGTAATTGTACATCCCAGAGATTAACATTTCAGTTTGTAGCCTGCATGTATTTGAAGAAGTTGATACTGGAAGTTTCACCTTAAACCAATTTCACTTCATATATCTTGAGCATTTTCTCATATCCTTCAATATTCTTTGACAATGTTGCATTTGATGACTATAGTATTTGATCATATGGATACATCATTATTTTACCAGTTTCCTTTTGGGCCTTTGAAATTATTTCTAGTTTTTCTGTTGTCTACATCACAGTGATGACTCTTGTCTACATTTTTTGTGTGTGCACTTCTATTTCCTTAAGGTATTCCTAGAAGCAGAAAGTGAAATTACTAGGTCATGAGGTTTGACTTAAGGCCTCTTGATGCATATTGCCAAGTGGCTTTCTTTAAAGCTTGTACCAATTTATACTTCTGTCAAGCCGTATATAAAGTGCCTTTTTGTCTACATTTTGGCAGCATCGAATAATTTCTTTATTCTTAATTGACCCTCCTTTTGATGGAACCCAGTGCATTGCTGTTATTTTATTAAATTAAAATTATTTGTGGCAGAAATGGAAGTGAGGATGTGAATAAGCAGTAGTTCTACAAGGAACTGGTAGCCCCAGATGCTTTGAGGATCATGAAAACTAGCCACATTTTAGCTCTAAGAGCCTGTGTTACTAAAAATATACTTTCCTCTCTCAATTAGTTTATCAATCTCAACTTTAGGGGAAAGTGCTAATTTTTTCCTCCTAAAATTATTGTTCCATGAGTACTTATTGTTTATCATAGGTTAGTCCTTTCTGTGCATATATTTATTAAGACTTGTGTTTTTGTTATCTTTAAGAACAAAATACAACTTCTGGCAAAAATTGCACGGATTTTTGGGAAGTTTATACTGGAGTAATTTCTGATCAAGATCACCTAAAGTCACAAGCACTTATTTCAAGTATTGTTTTAATGAAAGCCTTATAAATACAGAATCATCCATGTATCAACACACTTGACTACACTTGGAAGAGATTTGGTTAAGCCCAGTGTTTGGTATTATGTAATCTATTTGTCCCAAAAGTTTAAAAGTCAGTATGGTAAGATTGTTGGTCCTGAGTCAAGATTTACCAGCGCAACAGCAATTTTAATCTTTTAAAACATTTTTTCTCCAGCAGTTATTTCATAATAGTCGTGATATATTAGGTGGACCTTGCAAGTGATTTATTGATGTTTGTGACTTTAAAAAAATTCTTATTTAAATGCAATTGGTATATTGAGAATTTTTAAAGAGAATGTATTTTTCCCTCTTGATACTGCTCATAGTTTAATCTTCGGTAACCAAAGGGATAGGAGTAGGAGTAGTATATGTTTTTGTTGTTTTCTAATATTCTCACATTCATCTTTACAATAAAACTAAGTTTTACTGTATGGGGAAAGCACATAAGATTCTTTCCTAATGTTCTAGAAAGCAGACCCTATTTTTGTTTCCATGGTCATTTGGAAAGGAGAGGGGGGAGAATTTCTTTTTAGAGACTAGTTCACTAATTTTATTTTAAAACCTATTTTGGTTCTGAAAGTCTACAACCTTGTACATGAAGAGTAGAATTTATATGCATGCAGTCTATCTTCCTGTCCCAGGTAAAGTCCAGTACTGACATTGTAGGCTAGGTGCTTGTTATTTATATATATGTATATGCACACAAAATTCACACATATATGCATACATACACATAGGTATACATAATATGCGTATATATATATGTATATATATATATATATATATATATTTAGTTTGCCATACTAATTATAGGGGGAGCAGTTATATAACAAAATGGGTGAAAACAGAATTCTTAGGTACAGTTGGAATATTTCTCTTGGCACTCAGACTGTCTTTCAGCTTGGGTAAAGACAATGGGCATAGTATAAATAAGCATTTATTCAAAACTGAGAAAGTGAAACAAAATACCCCAGAATACTGCAGGTTTAAGTATGCAAAGAAATATCCATTTTTGCCATGTATATGCTCTTCCAGCACTGAAAATAATTTTTGAATTACAATTAGAATGAATTCTGTTTGGCTAAAATTATCATCATTCTAAAATATAATGGCATTTTTTTGTTAAAAATACTTTCCCCACATATCTGCTGAAGAGGATAATGTAAAAAAAAATCCTATCTTAAAAAGAGTTACAAATGAAGTGGAGGCTGATACTGTGAAGGAAAAAATAATGATTTAAAACAGCTGTATTCTCTGACAAGTGTTAGGTAATTTCTCTTATCCATTCCAAGAAATATTTGATGCTATTTCTAAGCCAAAGGACATAGAGGTAATAAGACACAATCCTTGTCCTATTAAATAAACTTACTGTTTAGAAAAGTGATTAAGATAAATTCACATATGAGGCAATATAATACAAGTTTAGAGCTATTAGAGGAGACTTATAAGTTCAAAGAAAGGCTGGAAATTTTAGTTTGAGGTGTTAGGGAAGGTATCCCAGAAAAGGTGGCTTTTAAGCAGAATTTTGGGTAGAAAGAAGAGCATGAATAAAGTCTCTGAAATGAGAACTTTGGAGAATGTGAATATGACTTTTTTTTTAAGGCAATAAGTGGTTTATTTTGGGTGGAGGAGAGGTTGGGTAAATGTTCTTTTAATCTTGATTTAACATTAATATTAAACTTTATAGGAAAATATTTAATGCATACTAATGGAAGTATAATTAGGTACAGCCTTTCTGGAATGTAATTCTGTAGTATATATCAAGAGTTTTGTCCCACCCACCATTCCACACATACCAAAGAAAGATCTATTTTTGACCTGGTAATCACACTTTGCAGAGGTATGAGGGAATAATTTTTAAATTTTGAAGTAGGAAAATGACCCAGAAGCCACAAATGAGACTACTGATGCATATTACTGCTTAAAACTTAAAAACCAGTGTTTGGCCTAAAGCACCCAGAATGGAGAAAATGCTCTACTGGGAAAAATATTTATAATACATCATATAAATGTATTATATATATATAGGAAATGCTTATTTAATATATAACATATAAATGCTTATATATAAAGCATAATATATATGCTTATATATAAAAGCATAATATATAAATGCTTATTTCCTTAATATATAAAGGGCTTTTATGAATCACTAAGAAAAAGTGAATAATCAAATGAAAAAAATGGATGAAGGACTCGAACAAGTTATTTATATAAGAAGTTAAGATATAGTGAAATATTTTCTTAAGTTCATTGAAAAATACCAAGTTAAAACTGTTTTTGGTACCTATCAAACAAAGGTCAATCCAATCCAGTGTCTGAGGGGATGTGGGGAAATGGGCACATTAATATACTCCTGCTGGGAATGTGAAATGATACATTCTTTTTTAGAGCGTGTTCAAAAATATTTCTAGAAATTAATTTTAGACTTTCACAAGAGAGCTGCTTTAAATAGCACACCATTTCCATGGACTGTACACCTAGCTCCCCCTAATGTTAACATCTTACATAACTATATTATAGTACAGTTATCAAAAACTAAGAACTTAATGTTGGGACAATGCTATTCATTAAACTACAGACTTTATTCACATTTTATCAGTGTTGCTACTAACATTTTTTTTCTGTTCCAGGATCCAGCCCAGGATCCCACATTACATTTAGTTGTCGTATTTCCTTCATCTCCTCCAGTCCATGACAGCTCCTCAGGCTTTTTGTCTTTTATGACCTTGACAGCTTTGAAGAATACAGGTAAGTTACTTTGCACACCGCTCCTAATTTGGGTTTACCTAATGTTTTTTCATGGTTAGACTGAGATTATGCAGTTCGGGCAAAAATACCACAAAAGCGATGATACGTCCTTCTCAGTGCAGTATGTTGGGGTACTTGATGTTAGTGTGCCCTGTTACTGGTGATCATAACCTTGGTCACCTGGTTAAGGTAGTGTCAGCTATGTTTCTCCACAGTAAAGTTACAGTTTCTCTCTTTGCAGCTAACAAATATTAATACTTATATTTTATTATATTATATTATTTATATTATTATATTATTTATTATATTAATGCATATTTGAGGGAGCTACTTTGAAACCATGTGTATATCCAGTTCCAGCTTTGAGCTTTCACTCACCAGTGTTAGCATCCACCAGTGGATTTTGCCTGTATCAGTTATTACTGTGGCATTCTAATGGAGATTTTTTTATTTCCTTTATTTCTTCCATATTTATTAATTAGGATTCTTCTATAAGGAAGACTTGTCCCTTGTCCTTCAGTTAGTTGTTTCAATCACTTATTTGTATTAGCATGGACTCATATGCATTTATTTTGTTCTTTGGAGTATAATCTAATACTATTGTTACTTATTTTGTGCCTCAAATTGTTCCAGCTTTGATCACTGGGAGCTCTTTTGGGTTGGCCCCTATGTCTTTTCAACCTGTCACACCTTTTTTAAAGTACTTCCTTAGTTTCTGGCACCAGAAGATACCAGGCTCAACTTTTATTTATCCTGACTTGGCTCTGAATCAGCTACCTCTCCAAAGAGCCTGTTCCTTTCTGTTGGAGAATGGTAGGTAATTGGAAACCCAAGATTTTGGTGCTAGATATGGTCATCGCTATTAGGTGTCTTCTGCTTCTAGACCTGGTAGGCAACTTTAATAGACTAGAATCTAAAATAGTATGCCCTTTTGATCCAGCAATTCTGCTAGAAATACATCCTATAGAAGCACTGGCATAAATATGGCATTACTAAAGATGTTCATTGCTGTATTTCTAATGATGAGAAATTAGAAAAATGAAAAATGTCAATCAATAGGAAAGATTGGTTAGACTTAATTTGATATGGTCAGATCTGTGTGTTCTATCATGGAAAGACCATGTACAAGAGTAGTTTTTTTTTTTTAAAAAAAAGAAGATTGCAGGCCCTCAGTATGATTCAATTTATGTTTAAAAATTGTGTGTGCGTGTATTAGAAAATGCTTAGAAAAAGTCCCTGATGGTATCCACCAAACTATTAAAAGCTGTTATTTCTGGAGGATTGAATAAAAATGATACTTTCACTTTGTATTCTAATTGTGTAATGTTTGAATTTTTTGAAACTGCTTTATTGAGATAATGAATATTTTAAAAACACTTTCTGTTTTAGATTACCTAACTTGTAACTTGTTCGTGAAGCAATCTTCTAATCTATGACTCTCTGGAATTATCTCCATACTGTCAACACTATACAGGATAGATTTTTGGCAGTTTTACTTAGGTTATAACATTTCTTTAATAACATTTTAATTTTTATGACTCGAGTGACCCACAATCTTAAAAACATTTAAGACTCCTGGGCCACTCATACTCATGTATGTTCTTAAGAGGAAAACATTCTGCTGTAGCTTAGATTCTCAGCAGTCCCCTCCAGTAGTTTGGATGGTGTGGTTGTCTTTTAGGCCAGTTTTAAATGAGTTGTTTCCTTTTTTATGATTTTTAAAAATCAGTTTTTATGTAAATAGTTTTTATGGATATTCTGGAAGGTGATGATGAATCAGCACAAAGAATAGAAAAATCTTAAACATGCCAAAAACTCATAAAAATATTAAAACATAAAATTTACCTGTAGTCCTACTACATAGCAATAACTAGCATTAATATTTGGTGAGTATCTTGCTCATTTTTCTGTGAATATGTACCCACTCAAAATATACGTGTGTATAATGTAGTCATACATACTCTTCTGTACCTGTGTTACTTCTTGATTTCAACATTTGTAACCTTTGAATTGCATTTTAGTATGGCAGTTTTCATCCACTAAGTACTTAGCGCAATATATGACATACATATTTATCTAAAACAAGACCTATTATAAAAGATCATTACTGGGAATTGTCTTGTAAGGGACTCACCAGAATTTACTTTTAGATTTGAACACTAAGTGCATAGGACTTTGTTAATAGTCCTTTTCTGAAACATTCTCTTTTAAACTTAGTAAGATTGGTCCTTGAGACGTTAAGTATGGGGGTGGGGCATGGGGATTCATCGTGCTTGAAACATTTTGAACAAGTGCTATCACAAGTTTAGTATTGACTTCTGGAAGAATGTTTTCAAAATACTGGTTAACAGACTAACTTACTTTCAGTGAGGGCAAAAACTAAGCACATGAATTGTTTGTTTTTAAGTTTGTCTCAAAATATGAGGGTTGTTTGAATGAAGTTGAACAACATTGCCTTCTATCTGTATTGTTTTCCTCTTTGTCACTCTCCTGTTAGTGGCTTGGACGCTGTTTTGCTCCTTGGTGTTCAGTGAGTAAGGCTTTCTCAGTGCTGCCTCATTCCTTGATTGAAATATGATAAATTCTAGGTGCTGTATTATTTTTTTCATGCCACCAAGTAATTGTTAAGGAGAAACAAACCATATTAAATGCTTCAGTCTGCTTAAAAATTTGCTATGCTAAGGGTTATAAAAACTTGCATATCTATGAAAGTGAAAAGTATGTCTAAAATTTGCATTATAATTTTAGCTGAATCATTCCTCTTACCATTCCTCTGTAAATAGAACCTTCATGGTGATAATCTGCTTTGGTCTTTTATATTAAATTATTTCTGCAATTTATTTTAATAGGATAACTTGAAGAGGAGGGCCCTGTTTTGTAGGGGTGAGTAAGAGTGGCCATGAGAGAGGTCAGCACAAGGTCAGTTTTTGTGTTGTGTAGATAAACTTAATTAGGCTAGGTTAGGAAATGTGATTTGTTTGCCTTTTATCTGCTGGGCAGCTGTTTCTCTATCTTTTTTTATGATGAAAGAAATGACCTTTAAGGTTATAGGCACTGAGAAAAATGATGTCTGTCTTTTGTATTGAAGAACCTCTGAGAGTTGCTTCATCTCCATTTGGTCGAGGGCTGTAAGGCCACAAATAAGTAGAAGGTTGATACTGAGAGAATTCTCTGACAATTTTTATTATCCTCTCCAGCTTCTCCCTCCATAGTGCCAATAACCAAGTGTTAACTATCCTTTGCAAATATTTACTGATGAAATGACTTTACAAATTAAGCAAACTAGTGGTTTGTTTTTCACATCCCTTGCCCCATAGGTCTTCAAATGATTTTATAGAAGGTTGTTTTTTGTTATCAGTTATCTGAATTAATCTGTGAGGGAAATACATACATTTATATGTATATATTTATGTATGTACAGTTTTAGTCTCTTTGTGTTAATATCAAATGTTAGCCCTCTGGGAGAAAAAAAGAAAAGTGTTGAATAGAATGCCTTCTGTTTATAAATAGTCTTAACCATTTGTGGTTCATACATGTACTGACACTGTCACCAGCACCCTCTGCCCAAAAGTAGATTGTGGATATTAACTTGAAGTTGAAAAGTTGTTCTGTGAAACAAAACAAAAGGTATACTCAGTTAGTGATAGGCCTGGGTATAAATCATTCTTTACTTCATCCTTCTAATGGAAGCAAAGGAGAAAATTAACTATCTGAATTAATGCCAGCTAATTAGTGTGGTGATTAGTTATATGGTTGTTTGTTTTGAGACTTCCATTTGGGGTGTCTAGATTAAAAACAACAGTTGAAGGGTTATTCTCATAATCATATGCAAGTGATGCCGGGGTTCTTGTTCACAAAGCCGAAGAATGAGCTTCACAAATAGTCAAGGTAGGAGAGCAAGGTACAGGCTTATTTAGAGATAAAGTGAGAGGACAGAGCTCCTGGCTCACGCCTGGAGGGGACAGGAGAGTTCATAGTGGTGCGTGTCTAGGGGGTTTTATAGGCAGTTGAGGATTTTTCGAGAACATGAAAAAAACTTAGGGGTGTGGGTTTGTTAAGTGGTCCCTGAATATTTAGAATTAACTTAACACAAGCAACTTCCTCTGATGATTTCTCTCTGAGATACCAGCATCTTGGTCTGGGAGCATATGAAACAAGGCCACCTGCTCAGTCCCCAAGGTGGGCTGAGGTATTATTTGCTAAAGAGTAAGTTAAGAATTTCTAACGTTTTTACTTCTTGGGTATTAAAATGCAATCTTATCTTTAAGGTGGAATGCTTCTTGCCTTTTACTGTGTTGTTTATGCCTGTGCTTACTTGCTAAATTAGTTGCCCAGTTTGCAAAATCACTTCATCAGATCTGAAGGAGGAAAGACAGCACATAGGCCTGGGGCTTTTAGTATTCTAAAGTGAATCTTACACATGATTATAAATGGTTAGCATAATAAAACATTGCTACTCTTCTTTATCTGGGGAACATTAACTGATCTCACTGAAGAATGATTCTAGAGCTTAATGTTTAACGTAGAGTTTTAGTAGGGGGGTTTCCTTGCATGTAGTTACATTGCTCTGACTGCAAATATCCCGCCCTGCCCCCTCCGGAGGCCCTCACCCTACTCTGACTACATCCACAGTCCTTGTCTCACAAGTAGCACTGAGTACTACTGGATGAAAATGAAATCCCAGTTCTTCTTCAGAGTCATATACATAATATGCCCAGGGCGTTCATAGTCTTGAAATTTAAGTAAACAATATCAGATGATTGAAGCGCATTATTTTACTCCTCTGAGTATTCAGATGGTAAGTAGTTTTCTCCTACATTGTCCAAAATAAGTTAACCTCAACTGTAAACTGACCCTAAACCTTCATAGCATTTGTATCTTGAAGAACATCACAAAACGGAGTTGTGTCTTCTTTGAGGGAAGATGAGAATATCTCAGTTTCTCCCTAGACCAGTGCTGTATTTGAATTTGGAAAGAGCTTTGCATTATTTAAAGCAAATGATTCATTTTTGGTTTTAATGGGAAAATAGCAAGGTGCCTGCAGGCATTTGGGGGTGGTGATGTCTGGGAAGATTGACTGACCAGTTTCCTACTCCAGTTTCCTAGGTCTGACAGCCTTTGTCTTTGAAGTTGGCTCCTGTCCTGACTGCGGAGGATAAGAGGTATAAATAAAATCATTAAAAACATGATTCCTGCTTCTTGCCATTTTCTTTTCTTTTTTTATTGAGATATAATTGACAGATAACATTGTGTAAGTTTAAAATATATTGATTTGATACATTTATATGTTACAATATGATTACCTCTATAGCTTTAGCTATCACCTCTTATATCACATAACTATCATTTCTTTTTAATGGTGAGAACATTCAAGACCTAGTCTCTTTGTAACTTTGAGGTATATAACACAGTATTGTCGACTATAAACATTATGGTGTGTGTGTGAGCTCCAGAACTTACTTAACTTCTAGTTGCAATTTGTACCCTTTCACAACATCTCCCAAGTTCTCCCACCCTCCAGCCCCAGGAACCACCATTCTACTCTGTTTCTAGGACTTCAGCTTTTTGAGATTCCTTGTGTAAGTGCTAATGTTTGTCTTTGACTTACTTCACTAAGTATAATGCCCTCAAGGTCCACCCATGTTGTTGCAAATGGCAGGATTTCCTTCTTTCTCATGGCTGAATAATACCCCATTGTATTTATACCACATCTTTATCCATCTGTTGGCAGACACTTAGTTTGTTTACATATCTTGGCTACTGTGAATAAATATGGGATTGCAGTTATCTTTCTCTATCCTGTTTTCATTTCCTTTGGCTATATATCCAGAAGTGGGATTGCTGGATTATATGATGGTTGTATTTTTAATTTTTTGAGGAACCTCCAAACTGTTTTCCATAATGGCTGAACCAATTTAAATGCCCATGAACAAAAACAATGCACAAAGGTTCTCTTTTTTCCATATCCTCGCCAACACTTGTTATGTTATGATGATGGTCATTCTGACAGGTGTGAGGTGATCTCTTATTGTGGCTTTGATTTGCACTTCCTAATGATTAGTGACATTGAGCACCTTTTCATGTACCTGTTGGCCATCTATATGTGTTCTTTGGAAAAATGTCTATTCAGTTCCTCTTCCCATTCTTTAATCTTGCCATTTTCCTATAGAGTTGTTACTACTAGTTGTTATAGTCAGGCTCAGTTACTTTTCTGAGATCGTGCTAGAATTACTTCTGGTCAGGCATTCATGTGTAGTCCTTTCTTGTTTTTCCTTTGGTACCTGTCTCATCATGACTTAAGGTGTACAGGTAACATGAAATGGCACTTGAGTTTTTTTCTTCTTTTTTTAAATAAAAATATCATTGATATACAGTCTTATATTGGTTTCAAATATACAACACAGTTGTTCAACAGTTACACGTGTTACTATATCCTCACACCTAGTGTGATAGAATCCGCACACTCTAGTTTGGTCACTATCAGCATCATAAGATGTTACAGAATCATTAAGTGTATTCTCTGTACTGTACTACTGTTCCTGTGACCAGCTTATGTTGTGATTGTGAATTGAGTTTTTTTGAAGGGGTTCTTTTCTCATGTCACTGAACCCATAAATGTTGTCTCATTGCAGATTGAAATCACGAAAGATAAACGTGTTCTTCAGAGAAAAAGAGGAAATCTGTAAGTACTGCTTGAAAAACCTAAATTTGTCATTTTATCAACTTTAGTAGGAAAAAATTAAGTGGACATACTAACAGGCATCTTGACTATTTTTCTAGTGGGAAAAAAACCTGCCAATATTTCTGTCTGTTAGAAAGGCAGTGTTTGGAAAAGTTAAATAGGAAAACTTTTTATCCTGTGCAATATCCAAAATTTTAACTGTATGTCCTTCATTTATAAATGGGAAGTAATGATTAAAATCTAAATAAAATCTTTTTCTTTGAGTAATACCAAAAAATGAAGTCACAGATTAGAGATCCAATTCTGAGTACTGAGGCTTATAGGCTGTGTGTTTTTGGCAAGCTGTTTAGCTTTCCTTGCCTCAATTTCCTCATCTGTAAAATGGGCTTAATAGTAAGTGTCCAGTGAATGTCCAGTGAATGGTTCATTATTATTGATGAAGTGAAATCTGTACTAGTCTATACTTTCCCCCCAAAATTGAGGTTTATTCTAGTTACTCTTTCTCAAACTGATTTAACTGTATTCCTGACCTTCAAAAATTTAAATGTTAGCACTGTCTCCTTACTTAGGTACCCACACTAGACTATAGTATGGAATAAAAGAAATATAACAGAGGACCTAAAATTAGAATCATAGGGTTTCAGCCTTGAAAATTGCCTAATCCAGTAGTCTCCAAGCATTAATTTTTAGACTGGTGCTGGTCTCTGAAGAGTTTTTACTGGTCCATAGTAGGTAAAGTGAGAAAAATAAGGACAATAGGCCATGAGTTCTTCAAAGCTAAACTTTTTCCATTTAAAGGATTGTTTATTGTTACAAGATATATTCTTGTAATTTTGTGGAGTTAAATATGTTTGGTATTTTTTGAAATGATGTTGATAGTAAATGGTAGGTTTTAAAAAAAATGTTTTTACCTGACAAAATTGTCAGCTGTGCCATTACCCCCATGATCATTCTTTGTTTTAAAAACTTGATTGTCTGTGATATCTTAAAATCCAAATCCAGTTTTCTCATTTTACAGATGAGGAGATGACAAGGTATTAAATTTGCTCTGGGTCTTTACAGCTCAGCGAGCTGCTGAACCAGGACCAAAACTCTGTATACAGCGTTGGCTCTCTTGCATTTCTGGTCTTCTGAGAATCGCTTTCATTAGAATAGATCGTGAACCTGAAACAGAAGATCTAGTAGTTCTTATGTGCTAATAAATATTTTTGAATTCCAAGTATAAAGATACTCTAAAGACTTACTGTTCTGGTATAGCTAAGTGCTAAAGCCTGCTGATTAGCTTGCATTAGAAAAATCTTAAACATGGCAAAAGATTTTCATCAGCAGTTGACCAGAATTAGCTGCTCTGAATTCAGCTACTTAGGTAGCATGCTACCGTGTGGTTGACAAAGGAGGTAAGATACCAAGAAGGTTAACATTTCCTTTGACAAATAGACTGTGGTACCATTGTGAGTAGTATTCAGTCTTGTATAGTTAACTTACTTATCCACAGAGAGTCTGTTTCCTCTGTCTGTCACACAGGCAGGCACACACACATATACACACCCCTGCACACGCAGTTATACATAGCAATTGGCCTGCAGGCTCTCTAGATGTCTAAGAGACACACTAAAATGGTGAAGAGTAGCAGTTGCTGGAAGCATTAGCAGGAACATCTGGCCAGTAGTTCACAGATACTTTTGAGAGTCCTCTTCAATTGGCATATCCCAAAATACACTTCAGAACAGAAATACCTAATTCCCTTATTTCCCTCACCTTACTTACCTTAGTGATGCAGGCATGGGCCAGGTAAACAAATGAACATGAGAGAGAGAGAATAGAATGGAAAGTATTTCCCAAACCTAGCGTGGAGACATTAACTCTAGGAGTACTTTTCCATTTCTTGTATTTGGCTTCATGTGGCTTCCTTCTGTAGTTGAGACTTCTTCAATTTCTGAAATGTCACACACACCCATAATGAAATGTTAGGAGCAAAAATACATTTTGAATGATCTGCTGTCTTTGGAATATCTGTACCCATCTCTCCTTCATTAGTGCTAATATTTGAGAGTTGACTGAATGGCTACAAGATTTCTGTCTTTAACAGATTTATCAGTCTTTGAGGTCTTTTGTTGGTCTCGCTTATAAGGTATATTTAATCCTGAAGAGTAGAGCGAATTTTTGTTTCTTAACTCAGTACAGTTTTACATTATGGCGGCCAGGTGGCTGAATGGTAGTGACTAATTTGGCCATTTTGTAAGAAAATTGCTGTGAAAATAATTATTAACAGTGTGAAGAACTGGGAAACAACTTTAGCAAAAAACTAACCTGTTAAACTGGCTCTTCCTCAAGCAAGTGTGCAGGGTAGGTCATGTGGCAAAAGAGGTGCAGTTGCAAAATTCTCTCTGTAATACAAGATGTTTCTCTGGGAAGATATTCCTCTGCTGGTTAGATTTTTTTGAGCCTGCACTCACAGTTGGTAGCCCACAGTTGTATTACTTTATTATAAAAAATAGGTAAGGTGACAAGAGATGTGTGACAAATAAGTAAAATGACAGAGGACAGATACACAGTCTGGAAATCCCTCACTCATACAGAACACATTTATTCTAACTGTAAGTTAATTTTAAAGTTCTGTAATGCAGTTATTTGTGATCAACTTGTGTTAAAATCGTAACTGTGTTCCCATAGAGAAAAAAGTACCCAGTACATATAAGACTTTACAGACAAAATTTAAGTTTATACCATGCAATGGGCTAATTTAGCAGTAAGGTTTTATCTACAGGAACCTTTAGCAGTAGTTGTAGAACACTGGAATTGCTATTGTACTATGTACTCCCCTTCCTATAGCACTGAACCCTTTATATGTCTCTCCAAACTCAACTTTCATAACTTACCTTTTTTTCTCTGTTTTTGAAAGTGTCTATTTAATAAAGTTGGATTGTAACATCCCATGCTTTGTCAGTAGGTGCCACTTCTGAATATGATTTATTCATCTCAAAATTCCTTAAATAAAAGCTTTGGGTTAAATTGTGTATAATCAGCTTCTGACTTTAGAAAGCTACATATTTAAAAATCATGTGTGTTGTGATCACTTAAAATGAGAAGTATATAACGTAATTATCCGCAGTGTCTGTGGAGTATGTAGGCAGCAACATTGGCTCCTATATCTCTTCATTTCAGCACATTAAGTTGCCTCATTTCAACACATAGATAGGATCCTAATTATAAAAGGCTATGACCTAGAAAAAAAAACATTCTGATGCATGCTGGGAATGTTCTTAAGGCATTATGGGAGGGAACTTGTGCTAAAGCTTGGAAGAGCATCTTCAACATGGCAGCTGAGGTGTTTTCTTTGCTGGGAAAAGCTGGGAAGAGACTGGCAGGATGGCGACTTCAGGAGTTAATACCTTTCCAGGTGATGAAGTAAACAGGTTCTGTTAATCTTGTTAAAGACGCACCCACATATCAGTCATAGTTGTGAGACGCTTCTAGTTAAAGTAGCTGGGCACAGGTGCAATGCCATGTGTTGGTATCGGTATAGTTATATGTTCACCCTAGCTTTTATTCTCATTTTGCTTTTTTTCAGTTTTCAAATGTATTTCTTACAATTATTGTATGCTGGATTTATTTTTGATTTTACAGAGTTTCATATCGATCAGATTGGTCTAGCAATATGAGTCAGATGAGAATTACAAGGAGCAGATGGATATGTTTCACATGATCATTCAGTCTTGCAGACTGTGATAGCACAAAATCCTGCTTGCTACTCTTAATTCCTTTTATTATCTTCAAATATCAACATTTTAAAGTTTTTATATTAAAATATAAAATTCATATTGTAGCACCTGTGAAGTTTGATTTCTTTAACAAAATGGCAACCATTCTTTTTTCACGTAATATTTGAGCTATCTCCTATATGTTTTAAAAATCATTTGGAACTTTTTAATAGTGTATAAAAGAAAATAGGATTTTTAAAAAAGCACTCCACCCTTTACAAAAGTCTTGGTGATGCAACGTCTGTGTAGAAATATGATCTTTTGAAGTACAGAAGGTACGCTTATCTGTTTAATCTCTTGGAACTTTTATAATGGTTTTGTGATGTAATGTTTAGTCGATATAGTTTATCCTTTTTGGAGGGCAAATTACCTCTTTATTTGGCATTTAAATTACACTTGTCTGATGTGTGACTTGAAAATGTGATTTCTTAAAGTTATCACTTAACATAGTTAATCATTGATTTTCAGATTGATAGTTTTTACATTTTCATAAGGTCTCAGGTCAAGTTTTGATGAAGTTAATTTGCCCTTACTGTGTGTTTCAACTTGGCAGATGCATGGATCCTTGCTTGGTTTAGTCCATTTTCTGAAACTTTCAGAAAAAATGTCTTGGCATTAATTGACTTCAGTTTCGTAGTTTTTCTCTTTCTTTCTTAAATTGATGCGTGTCACATGCTTCTGGGGGAGATGATTAAATTGAGACTTTAATCAGTATTTATAGTGTGGTTTTTGTTTACTTTGTGTACTAGAGCTTAATGTATCACTAATGCTTTTTTGTGTTTAACCTATCAGAATGTTTGAAGTAACTGGAATGAAATACTTAATGTTAAACTTGGCCTCAACACATAAAATAAAATAAAATTGCATCTGATTTTTCACTAAAACTAGTACCTACTAGACCTCTAAAGGGCTTTTTTTTCCTCGTATAAAAGTGCCTTCGGAGATGAGTACTCAAAATTGTTGCCAGGATATCTTCATACACAAAGTTTATCATTCTCGCCCATTTAGATTATACCAGTATGGCAAGCTCACAGACAATATAGCCCAAAACATGGACTTAAAAATTGGATAGACCTGGGTCAAAATTCCTACTTAGTTTTGTTCTCTTGAGCAAATTATTTACTATCAGTAAAATGAGGGTACTACTTCAAAGGGAGGGTTTTTTTGGGAAGGATTAAATGAGATAATGTATCTAAAGGACTGAGCAGAGGACCTAACCCATAGTAAATGCTTAATAAGTGGTTATTAATCTGATTCCCGGGTGGACTTGTTAACATCGACAGGAGTGATGAACTATTCCATGACCGAAAATGATAGCCTGCCCTTTTCTGGCTGACATACAAAGACATTACTTGATTTTAGGGAAGCACAACTCAGGTTTCATGTCCTACTAATCATGGGACAACAGCATCACTCTTCATACCCGGAAGGATGGCATACCTTTGTGAAAGGCATCCATGGAAAAACACATGGTACAAATTATGTAACCTTTAAGTGTTTATAACACCAGTCTTTTCCTTCTGTGCAGCAGACAGTTTTTTCGGTTCCAAATTTTCTATTAAATTTAAGAGTATATCATTTCCTAGAATATTGGCATGGACAGGTGATTTTTTTAAAAAAGGACAACTGAGGTTGGTGGCCTTTAGGCTGTTGCACTTGTATACCTTTTTGCTAAATTATAGTTCATAAAGTTATGGAACTGCTACCAGGTGGAAGTACTGTTGTAGTTGCTGAGGATTCGGCAACCAACAATAAACTCTGCCTCAATGGAGCTTACATTCTGATGGGGACATTGATAATAAACATAAAGTAAGGCATATGATGTATTAGTGATAAGTGCTAGGAAGAAAAATAAAGTGAGAAAGGGATTGGGGTGCAGTTTTACAGTGGCTGGAGAAGAACTCACTGAGAAGGTGATATTTGAGTAAAGACAAAAAGGAGGCAAGAGAGTAAGCTATGCAGGTATCTTGGAAAAATGTTTTAAGGAGAGAGAATAGCAGGAACCAAGGCCCTGAGGCAGCAGGATCATGCTTGGTGTATTATGGAAACAGCAAGGAACAAATGAAACTGTAGCAGAATGAGCCAGGGGAAAGCATAGGAGATGAAGTCAGAAACTTAAGAAATAGGGGAAAAGTCCTCTAGTCTGAGTGGTCAGAGTAAGGACTGACTTTTCTTCTGAGGAGTCATATGGGGATTCTTTGAAAAGTTTTGGGCCGAGGAATGATACAATCTAACTTACTTTAAGTGTAATTTAAGCTGGATAAGACGAGGGTTTCTGTGGCAGCTGAGTGTCAAATTTATTATATAGGTGGAAGCAGGGGAGATCATATTGGCTATTGTATTTATCCAGGTGTGACACATGATAGAGGCTTGAACCAAGATGGTATTGGCAGGAGTGGTGAGAAATAGTTGAATTTGATACCTGTTTTGTGAATAGAGCCGGTAGGATTTGCTGATGAATTGGGTTTGGAATGTGTGTGTGAGAGAGAGTGAAGACATGAATTGCAAGGTTTTTGGTCAAAGCAGCTGAAGTTATGGAGACAGGCAAGACTTGGTGGGATAGATCTGTGGAAGGACAATTAGAGCTCAGTTTTAAACATACGAGGTTTGAGGTGCTTTAACTGAAATCTAAATGAATCTGTTGAGAAATAGTTGGGTATAGAAATCTGGTGTTTAAGGGAGACTTCCAGGTTAGGGGGAGAAATTTGGGAGTCTCTCTCTCTCTATATATAAATATGCTATTTAAAGTTGTGAGACTAACTGACATCACCATGGGAATGAGTATAGGTAGAGAAGAGGTTCAAAGACTGAGCATTATAGTGTTTAGAGGCTAGGGAGACAAGGAAGCAGCAGAGAAGATGGAGAAGAAATGGCCACGGAAGTCAGAAGAAAACCTTAAGAGCATGGTTTCCTGGAAGCCCAGTGAAGAAGTTTCAAGCAGGGAAAGGGTCAACTGTGTTAAAAGGCTGCTGGTAGGTAAGGCAGATGAGGTCTGAGCTTTAGTTGACCTTGGGATCTGACAGCATGGAAGTCATCAGTGACCTTGATCAGAGCACTACAATCAGAGCCAGAATGTAGTGGGTTCAAGAGCAAATAGGAGGGGGAAACTGGTAGATAGACAGCTCTTTTAAGGAGTCTTGAAGAAAAGGAGAAGAAACTGTAGCCAAAAAAGAAGGTAGAACAGGGAATGGTTTGTAGATGAAAGGAACAACAACCCATTATGGTGCTGGTGGGAACGATTAAGCAGAGCAGGAAAAATTAGTGGGTCAGGAAGAAAGAAATCAAGGAATTGGTAGAGCTGCAGCATCAGGCCTTTCTTGTATTGGCAAGGGTGTCATGCACCAGTGAAGGGGTTAGCTCTAACTGGGAGCATCACCAGTTCATCTGTAGTCACAGGGGAGGACAGAGCAGGTGGCTACTGATCCCAGCAAGGCGGGTAGATAGAGTGGCGGGCATCTGTGGAAGTTCTCTTCAGACTGGTTCCATTTTCTCAGGAAGATAGGAAGCCAGGTCAGCAGCTAAGAGCGAGGATGGAGAGGGGAGGGGCGTTGGTGGTCTGAAGAGAGAGAACAAAATGTGAAGCCCAGGAGAGAAGGCCAGTGAGCACACCAGAGCAGGGTAGTGTGGTTTCTGCGCCGTGAGGAGCAGTCACTGACTTGGGTGGGAGAGGGAGCATTCGGCACCAGGTTTTTCTCCAGCTGCACGGGTGCAGTTAGAGATGAGGTGGAGAATTGGATTTAACCAGGTCATGGTTTAGCCACGTAAGGACAACAAAGGGAGAGGGAGGCAAGAGAGATGAGGGTGTATTCCAGGGGCTGATTATTATTGCCCATGCAATTTAAGCTGGATAAGACAAAGGTTCCTCCCCACAGTACCATGAAGGAACTAACACCCTGTTTCACACATTATGCCACTGATACAAAGCTTTTAAGTGAGAGGCAATGCAACTTGTTCAAAGCCTCACTTAACAGCAGATACTGAGCTTAGAAGCCCAAATTTCCTCACTTGGTTTAGCCCATTTATCACCTGGGAAAATGAGGCTTTCTCTTCTTTAAAGAAGTATTCATTTTCCCTTAATACAGTAGCAGGATGTTTAATCTTTTTTGTTCTTTTACTTTTTAAAAATCAAACTATAGTTGACATACAATATTGGTTTAATGTGATTCAATAAGTATGTGCAAGACAAAATGCTCTTCACAATAAGTCTAGTTGCCATCTGTCACCATACAATGATATTACAATATTATTGACTATATATTCCTCATGTGGTGCTTTCATCCCCATGATTTATTTTAGAATTGGAAGTTTGTACCTCTTGATCCTCTTCACCTATTTTACCCATGCCTCCACCCTCCTCCCCTGTGGCAACCTACCAGTTCTCTGTATTTGAATCTATTTCTGTTTTGTTTGTTCATTTGTTTGTTTTGGTTTTTGGATTCCACACATGAGTGACGTCATGGTATGTGTCATTTGTTTGTTTTGGTTTTTGGATTCCACACATGAGTGACGTCATGGTATGTGTCTTTCTCTGTCTGACTTATTTCACTGGACATAATGCCTTCTAGGTCCATCCATGTTGCCCAGTTTAATCTTGAGTTGCCACAGCAGCATCTGCATGTCTCTTGTTGTATAGCTGCCTTCTAGTAAAGTTGACTCTGAAGGAATATGTGGAGAAACAGCAGAAAGTATCAAAGCATCTGCTAACCTGGCTTGCTGTTTTTTCAGATCCATCCTGTACTGTTCTGCCTCTGTCCATTAGCTTATCCATTTGTTCCCTCTGCTCAGACTGTCCTCATTTCCTAATCTTTCTTCTCTCCTTTTGAAAACATACACCCATCCTTCACACATACCTCAAGTACTATGATTTTGTGAAAACTTTCTGGATGGTTCTTCTTCCTCCCTCATCTTTTTTTTTTTTTTTCCCTCTCCACACTGGACACAATTTGCCCCTTTTTGAGTACCTTTAGCATTTTGTTATTGCTTTTCCACTGGGATTTATCATATTCTACCTTGAGTATTTGTTAACTGATCTCCCTGCCCCTTCCATACATATGAACGCATATGTACTTGCATACATGCATGTAAAGGAATAAGGACATGTTTTACTCATCTTTGTATTAAGTGCTCAAAACTTACACATAGTAGGTGTTCCAATCTTTTTTCAAAAAGAATTTATCAGTAGATGTGAATGTAACCCTGGAAAACCATTCACAAGGAAGGATCTTTATTTATTTATTTATCTATCTATTGATTTATTTACTTACTTACATATTTATTTATTTATCTATTCTTTCATCCATTCACTTATTCGCCCTTTTATTTATTCATTCATTCATTCATTCGTTCCTTTATTCCTTTACTCCTTCCCTCCCCTCCCCTCCCCTCCCTTCTTTATTTTTTATTTTTTATTTATTTTGGTACCATTAATCTACAATTACATGAAGAAGGGGAGCATTTTAAGATAGGCAAAACTGGGCAGAGGCTGGCTGGTGTGTTTGAAAGAACACCGGACATACAGATGGGCCTTGGTTACAATTTGCACTGTCATTAATTTACTTCCCTGTGAGATAAGCGATCAGACAATGTCAGTGGGTCAGGTACTCAGATGAACTGGGGGTCCCGACAGTCCCTTCAGGGGCTGTTGCAGCCTCCCCGACCAAAGCAGCTATGCTTTTGCTTTTTTCTTTTTTCATTTAAATTTAATATTTCTTTTACCACGTAAGACATTCTTATAGTTCAAAACAAAACTGAACACAAATTATATTGAGAAATCTAACTTGCGCCACTTTCTACATGTAACCTAGATAATCATTTTTCCTCATCTCCTCTGCATCCTCATCATATTTCTGCTAACAAATTGTAATAATGCTTTATTTATTTCACGTGAAAAAGCAATGTGGTTACTACATTCACCCATGTTATCGTGTCCCCTGCATTCCCCATTGCAGTCACTGGCCCATCAGTATAGTAAGATGCCACAGAGTCACTATTTGCCTTCTCTGTGCTACACTGTCTTCCCCATGATTCCCCCCACACCATGTGTGCCAATCATAATACCTCTCAATACCCTTCTACCTCCCTCCCCACCTGCCCTCCCCCACCCCTCCACTTTGGTAACTGCTAGTCCCGTCTTGGAGTCTGTGAGTCTGTTGCTGTTTTGTTCCTTCAGTTTTGCTTTGTTGTTATACTTCACAAATGAGGGAAATCATTTGGTCCTTGTCTTTCTCCACCTGGCTTATTTCACTGAGCATAATATCCTCCAGCTACATCCATGTTGCAAATGGTAGGATTTGTTTGTTTCTTATGGCTGAATAGTATTCCATTGTGTCTATGTACCACATCTTCTTTATCCATTCATCTACTGATGGACACTTAGGTTGCTTTCCTATCTTGGATATTGTAAATGGTGCTGCAATAAACATAGGTGTGCATATGTCTTTTTGAATCTGAGAAATTATATTCTTTGGGTGAATTCCTAGGAGTGGAATTCCTGGGTCAAATGGTATTTCTATTTTTAGTTTTTTGAGGAAACTCCATATTGCTTTCCACAATGGTTGAACTAGCTTACATTCCCACCAGCAGCGTAGGAGGGTTCCCCTTTCTCCACATCCTCGCCAGCATTTGTTGTTCCTAGTCTTTTCGATTTTGGACATCCTAGCTGGTGTGAGGTGATATCTCATTGTGCTTTTTGTTTGCATTTCCCTGATTATTATGATGTGGAGCATCTTTTCATGTGCCTGTTGGCCATCTGTATTTCTTCTTTGGAGAATTGTCTCCTCATATCCTCTGCCCATTTTTTCATCGGGTTATTTGCTTTTTGGGTATTGAGGCATGTGAGTTCTTTATATATTTTGGATGTTAACCCCTTGTCGGATATGTCATTTCCAAATGTATTCTCCCATACTGTAGGATGCCTTTTTGTTCTGTTGATGGTGTCCTTTGCTGTACAAAAGCTTTTTACTTTGATGTAGTCCCATTTGTTCAGTTTTGCTTTTGTTTCCCTTGCCTGAGGAGATGAGTTCAGAAAAAAGTTTCTCATGTTTCTATTTAGGAGATTTTTGCCTATGTTGTCTTCTAAGAGTTTTATGGTTTCATGACTTACATTCAGGTCTTTGATCCATTTCGAGTTTACTTTTGTGTATGGGGATAGACAGTAATCCAGTTTCATTCTCTTACATGTAGCTGTCCAGTTTTGCCAATACCAGTTGTTGAAGAGGCTGTCATTTCCCCATTGTATGTCCATGGCTCCTTTATTGTATATTAATTGACCATATATGGTTGGGTTTATATCAGGTCTCTCTGGTCTGTTCTGTTCATGTGTGGATCTGTTCTTGTGCCAGTACCAAATTGTCTTGATTACTGTGGCTTTGTTAGAGCTTGAAGTCAGGGAGCATAATTCCCCCAGCTTTATTCTTCATTCTCAGGATTGCTTTGGCTATTTGGGGTCTTATGTGGTTCCATATGAATTTTAGAACTATTTGTTCCAGTTCATTGAAGAATGCTGTTGGTATTTTGATAGGGATTGAATTGAATCTGTAAGTTGCTTTAGGCAGGATGGCCATTTTGACAATATTAATTCTTCCTATTCATGAGCATGGGATGTGTTTCCCTTGATTGGTATCTTCTTTAATTTCTCTTAAGAGTGTCTTGTAGTTTTCAGGGTATAGGTCTTTCACTTCCTTGGTTAGGTTTATTCCTAGGTATTTTATTCTCTTCGATGCAATTGTGAATGGAATTGTTTTCCTGATTTCTCTCTCTGCTGGTTCATTGTTAGTGTATAGGAAAGCAACAGATTTCTGTGTATTAATTTTGTATCCTGCAACATTGGTGAATTCAGATATTAGATCTAGTATTTTTTGAGGGAATTCTTTAGGGTTTTTTACGTACGATATGTCATCTGCAAACAGTGACAGTTTAACTTCTTCTTTACCAATCTGGATGCCTTTTATTTCTTTGTGTTGTCTGATTGCCGTGGTGAGGACCTCCAGAACTATGTTGAATGAAAGTGGAGAGAGTGGGCATCCTTGTCTTGTTCCCGATCTTAAAGGAAAACCTTTCAGCTTCTTGCTGTTAAGTATAATGTTGGCTGTGGGTTTGTCATATATGACCTTTATTATGTTGAGGTACTTGCCCTCTGTACCCATTTTGTTGAGAGTTTTTATCATGAATGAATGTTGAATTTTGTCGAATGCTTTTTCAGCATCTATGGAGATGATCATGTGGTTTTTGTCCTTTTTGTTGATGTGGTGGATAATGTTGATGGATTTTCGAATATTGTACCATCCTTGCATCCCTGTAATAAATCCTACTTGATCATGATAGATATTTTTCGTGTATTTTTGAATTCAGTTTGATAATATATTGTTGAGTATTTTGCTTCTATGTTCATCAGGGATATTGGTCTGTAATTTTCTTTTTTTGTTGTGTCTTTGCCTTGTTTTGGTATTAGGGTGATGCTGGCCTCATAGAATGAGTTTGAAAGTATTCCCTCCTCTTCTACTTTTTGGAAAACTTTAAGAGAGAATGGGTATTAGGTCTGCACTAAATGTTTGATAAAATTCAGCAGTGGAGCCATCTGGTCCAGGTGTTTTGTTGTTTGGTAGTTTTTTGATTACCAATTCAAGTTTCTTGCTAGTAATTGGTCTGTTCAGATTTTCTGTTTCTTTCTGGGTCAGCCTTGGAAGGTTGTATTTTTCTAGAAAGTTGTCCATTTCTTCTATGTTATCCAGTTTGTTAGCATATCATTTTTTATAGTACTCTTTTTTTTAATTTAAAAATACATTTTATTTAATAAATATACTCAAAATATTACCATGGCAACATGTAATAAAAAAATTATTTGTGAGATATTTTTGATGCTCTTTTTTTGTACTAAGTTTAGAAAACTGGTGTATATTTTATACTTACAGCACAATTCAATTCAGAATTGCTACATTTCAGTGTTCAAAAGCTATATGTGGCTAGTGACTACTATACTGGATGACAAAGATCTAGAGGACAGTCCATATGCAAGTTACAGATTCAAATGTATGATTTCCCTCCACCCACACTGCCTTTTTTTTTTCAAATGAGAACAATTGTTCATAAGTAGGCAAAAATTTTTCTAATTTTATCCATGTACATATTTTTTCAAGAAAAACTGTTTCACACTGTATACAATAACAATCTAATGTTTTATGTAACACATCATGAAAATATTCCCACGGCATCAAATCTTCCTCCATAGAATCATTATCAGTGGCTGCTAGTATTCCACTCTTTGTTTTATCAGTTTCTTTGCTCAATCCCCTTTTGATGGACTTGTGGGTCGTTTACAATTTTTCACCTTTGTTTTTTTTTTGAGAGGGCATCTCACATATTTATTGATCAGATGGTTGTTAACAACAATAAAATTCTGTATAGGGGGGTCAATGCTCAATGCACAATCATTAATCCACCCCAAGCCTAATTCTCGTCAGTCTACAATGTTCTGAAGCATACTGAACAAGTTCTTACATGGTGAACAAATTCTTACATAGTGAATAAGTTCTTATGTGGTGAACAGTACAAGGGCAGTCATCACAGAAACTTTCAGTTTTGATCACGCATTATGAACTATAAACAATCAGGTCAAATATGAATATTCGTTGGATTTCTATACTTGATTTATATGTGAATCCCACATTTCTCCCTTATTATTATTATTACTATTTTTTTAAATAAAATGCTGAAGTGGTAGGTAGATGCAAGATAAAGGTAGAAAACATGGTTTAGTGCTGTAAGAGAGCAAATGTAGATGATCAGGTGTGTGCCTGTAGACTAAGTGTTAATCCAAGCAAGATAAGGGCAATAAAACATCCACGGAGGCAGAAGATTTCTCTCAAAACAGTGGGGGTGAGGTTCTAAGCCTCCCCTCTGTTGATCCCCAATTTTTCACCTGATGGCCCCCCTGCGACTGTGCCTGTCTTAGGTTGTTCCTCCCTTGAGGAATCTTACCCGTCTCTGGCTAACCAGTCATCTTCCCGGGCCATACAGGAAAATGTAAAGTTGGTAAGTGAGAGAGAAGCAATATTGTTTGAAAAGGTTAGCTTTTTACTTCTTTGCAGATTTATGCCCTGTGGCTTTTGTGCCCAGTATTTGTCTTGAGGAATCTTTATCACTTGGAAGAATTATGATACTCGGTAAATTCGATTTGAGGCACGAATTCTATTTAAGGGTTATAATTAGGGAGGAAGAAGAAAAGCTATAGGAGTAGCAGATGGAAGAAAACATGGGAAGATTATTTCTTTGACAAATCTTCTTGTAGAGTAACTTAAGCATGTATAGGTTTTAAACTACTAAGTAACTTGCGTACACACATTAACATAATAGGAATACAGTTACATAACCAAAGCAGACCTATAATTACCAGCCATCTCCAGTGAAAGCAAGAAAACCAGTTAGGCACCCTAGGCATTTGTGAAAACTTATCTATGATATGGTGGATATTGTCCAACTGAACTTGAGCAGTCTGAGAGAAATCAGACAAATTAAAACAACCCATTCCTGGGGAATGTTCACATCCCATATATTCTTTTAACAGTAGATAGTCTGTAGTTGTAAGATTTTGGTGCGCTACAACTTGCACTTCCCCTAATTCTTCGTTGAGTTCCAACAGTATAGAGCCAGTCAAATTTGTTGTTTTACTGTATGCACAGGCCAGCTTAGATACCTCCTTCTTCATTCCAATGGCAAGTCCAGGAACCGGTGGGATGAATGCAGCTACAACTGCAGCATCGCCTGGATCTTTGTTGAGGTTTTTTGATGATCATCTTCTGGAATGACTCTTCCAGAGAGTGCTGATGTTAGAAGTTCTTCTGCATATCGTATCTTAGTTCATTTTCTGGATAGCCAAATTAGGCTTTGATCCTCTGTATAAACACAGACCCTTTGCCCACACTTTCATATGCCCTTTATACCATTCTGTAGAACTTATTGGAGGTCACCACACAGGAACTGCTTCGTTTTTTTTTTTTAAGAGAAAGGAATATTATCAGAAAAGTGTACCTCCATAGCCGATCATCTGACACCCTTTAAGTGATCAAAATTAAGGATATTTAAAGCATGCATTAATCGTTGATTTGCAGTTAGTTTTATCCTATCACGGAGTAATCCCCCTTTTCTTTCTTTTTTTTTTTCTTGTTATCTTTAATCTACACTTACATGAAGAATATTATGTTTACTAGGCTCTCCCCTATACCAGGTCCCCGCTATAAACCCCTTTACAGTCACTGTCCATCAGCATAGCAAAATGTTGTAGAATCACTACTTGTCTTCTCTGTGTTGTACAGCCCTCCCCTTTCTCCCCCCCCCATGCATGCTAATCTTAATACCCCCCTTCTTCCCCTGCCGTTATCCCTCCCTACCCACCCATCCTCCCCAGTCCCTTTCCCTTTGGTACCTGTTAGTCCATTCTTGGGTTCTGTGATTCCACTGCTGTTTTGTTCCTTCAGTTTTTCCTTTGTTCTTATACTCCACAGATGAGTGAAATCATTTGGTATTTCTCTTTCTCCGCTTGGCTTATTTCACTGAGTATAATACCCTCTAGCTCCATCCATGTTGCTGCAAATGGTAGGATTTGCCCTCTTCTTATGGCTGAGTAGTATTCCTTGTGTATATGTATCACATCTTCTTTATCCATTCATCTACCGATGGACATTTAGATTGCTTCCAATTCTTGGCTATTGTAAATAGTGCTGCGATAAACATAGGGGTGCATCTGTCTTTCTCAAACTTGATTGCTGCGTTCTTAGGGTAAATTCCTAGGAGTGGAATTCCTGGGTCAAATGGTAAGTCTGTTTTGAGCATTTTGATGAACCTCCATACTGCTTTCCACAGTGGTTGAACTAATTTACATTCCCACCAGCAGTGTAGGAGGGTTCCCCTTTCTCCACAGCCTCGCCAACATTTGTTGTTGTTTGTCTTTTGGATGGCAGCCATCCTTACTGGTGTGAGGTGATACCTCATTGTAGTTTCAATTTGCATTTCTCTGATAATTAGCGATGTGGAGCATCTTTTCATGTGTCTGTTGGCCATCTGTATTTCTTTTTTGGAGAACTGTCTGTTCAGTTCCTCTGCCCATTTTTTAATTGGGTTATTTGTTTTTTGTTTGTTGAGGCGTGTGAGCTCTTTATATATTCTGGACGTCAAGCCTTTATCGGATGTGTCATTTTCAAATATATTCTCCCATACTGTAGGGTTCCTTTTTGTTCTATTGATGGTGTCTTTTGCTGTACAGAAGCTTTTCAGCTTAATATAGTCCCACTTACTCATTTTTGCTGTTGTTTTCCTTGCCCGGGGAGATATGTTCAAGAAGAGGTCACTCATGTTTATGTCTAAGAGGTTTTTGCCTATGTTTTCTTCCAAGAGTTTAATGGTTTCATGACTTACATTCAGGTCTTTGATCCATTTTGAGTTTACTTTTGTTTATGGGGTTAGACAATGGTCCAGTTTCATTCTCCTACATGTAGCTGTCCAGTTTTGCCAGCACCACCTGTTGAAGAGACTGTCATTTCGCCATTGTATGTCCATGGCTCCTTTATCAAATATTAATTGACCATATATGTCTGGGTTAATGTCTGGATTCTCTAGTCTGTTCCATTGGTCTGTGGCTCTGCTCTTGTGCCAGTACCAAATTGTCTTGATTACTGTGGCTTTATAGTAGAGCTTGAAGTTGGGGAGTGAGATCCCCCCTACTTTATTCTTCTTTCTCAGGATTGCTTTGGCTATTCGGGGTCTTTGGTGTTTCCATATGAATTTTTGAATTATTTGTTCCAGTTCATTGAAGAATGTTGCTGGTAGTTTCATAGGGATTGCATCAAATCTGTATATTGCTTTGGGCAGGATGGCCATTTTGACGATATTAATTCTTTCTAGCCACGAGCATGGGATAAGTTTCCATCTGTTAGTGTCCCCTTTAATTTCTCTTAAGAGTGACTTGTAGTTTTCAGAGTATAAGTCTTTCACTTCCTTGGTTAGGTTTATTCCTAGGTATTTTATTTTTTTTGATGCAATTGTGATTGGAGTTGTTTTCCTGATTTCTCTTTCTGTTGGTTCATTGTTAGTGTATAGGAAAGCCACAGATTTCTGTGTGTTGATTTTGTATCCTGCAACTTTGCTGTATTCCGATATCAGTTCTAGTAGTTTTGGGGTGGAGTCTTTAGGGTTTTTTATCTACAGTATCATGTCATCTGCAAATACTGACAGTTTAACTTCTTTACCAATCTGGATTCCTTGTATTTCTTTGTTTTGTCTGATTGCCGTGGCTAGGACCTCCAGTACTATGTTAAATAACAGTGGAGAGAGTGGGCATCCCTGTCTAGTTCCCGATCTCAGAGGAAATGCTTTCAGCTTCTCGCTGTTCAATATAATGTTGGCTGTGGGTTTATCATAGATGGCCTTTATTATGTTGAGGTACTTGCCCTCTATTCCCATTTTGCTGAGAGTTTTTATCATGAATGGATGTTGAACTTTGTCAAATGCTTTTTCAGCATCTATGGAGATGATCATGTGGTTTTTGTCTTTCTTTTTGTTGATGTGGTGGATGATGTTGATGGACTTTCGAATGTTGTACCATCCTTGCATCCCTGGGATGAATCCCACTTGGTCATGGTGTATGATCCTTTTGATGTATTTTTGAATTCGGTTTGCTAATATTTTGTTGAGTATTTTTGCATCTACGTTCATCAGGGATATTGGTCTGTAGTTTTCTTTTTTGGTGGGGTCTTTGCCTGGTTTTGGTATTAGGGTGATGTTAGCTTCATAGAATGAGTTTGGGAGTATCCCCTCCTTCTCTATTTTTTGGAAAACTCTAGGGAGAATGGGTATTATGTCTTCCCTGTATGTCTGATAAAATTCCGAGGTAAATCCATCTGTCCCGGGGGTTTTGTTCTTTGGTAGTTTTTTGATTACCGCTTCAATTTCGTTGCTGGTAATTGGTCTGTTTAGATTTTCTGTTTCTTTCTGGGTCAATCTTGGAAGGTTGTATTTTTCTAGGAAGTTGTCCATTTCTCCTAGGTTTTCCAGCTTGTTTGCATATAGGTTTTCATAGTAGTCTTTAATAGTTCTTTGTATTTCTGTGGAGTCTGTCGTGATTTTTCTGTTTTCGTTTGTGATTCTGTTGATTTGTGTTGAATCTCTTATTCTCTTAATAAGTTTGGCTAGAGGCTTATCTATTTTGTTTATTTTCTCAAAGAACCAGCTCTTGGTTTCATTGATTTTTTCTATTGTTTTATTGTTCTCAATTTTGTTTATTTCTTCTCTGATCTTTATTATGTCCCTCCTTCTGCTGACCTTAGGCCTCATTTGTTCTTCTTTTTCCAATTTCGATAATTGTGATGTTAGACTATTCATTTGGGATTGTTCTTGCTTCTTCAATTGTGCCTGGATCGCTATATACTTTTTTCTTAAGACTGCTTTCGCTGCGTCCCACAGAAGTTGGGGCTTTGTGTTGTTGTTGTCATTTGTTTCTATATATTCCTTGATCTCTATTTTAATTTGTTCGTTGATCCATTGATTATTTAGGAGCATGTTGTTAAGCCTCCATGTGTTTGTGAGCCTTTTTGTTTTCTTTGTCGAATTTATTTCTAGTTTTTTATACCTTTGTGGTCTGAAAAGTTGGTTGGTAGAATTTCAATATTTTGGATTTTGCTGAGGCTCTTTTTGTGGCCTAGTATGTGGTCTATTCTGGAGAATGTTCCATGTGCACTTGAGAAGAATGTATATCCTGTTGCTTTTGGATGTAGAGTTCTATAGATGTCTATCAGGTCCATCTGCTCTACTGTGTTGTTCAGTGCTTCCGTGTCCTTACTTATTTTCTGCCCAGTGGATCTTTCCTTTGGGGTGAGTGGTGTGTTGAAGTCTCCTAGAATGAATACTTTGTAGTCTATTTCCCCCTTTAGTTATGTTAGTATTTGTTTCACATATGCTGGTGCTCCTGTGTTGGGTGCATATATATTTAGAATGGTTATATCCTCTTGTTGGACTGAGCCCTTTATCATTATGTAGTGCCCTTCTTTATCTCTTGTTACTTTCTTTGTTTTGAAGTCTATTTTTTCTGATATTAGTACTGCAACCCCTGCTTTCTTCTCGCTGTTGTTTGCCTGAAATATGTTTTTCCATCCCTTGACTTTTAGTCTGTACATGTCTTTGTGTTTGAGGTGAGTTTCTTGTAAGCAGCATGTAGATGGGTCTTGCTTTTTTATCCATTCTATTACTCTGTCTTTTGATTGGTGCATTCAGTCCATTTACGTTTAGGGTGACTATTGAAAGATATGTACTTATTGCCATTGCAGGCTTCAAATTCGTGGCTACCAAAGGTTCAAGGTTAGTCTCTTTAGTATCTTACTGCCTAACTTAGCTCGCTTATTGAGCTGTTATATACACTGTCTGGAGATTCTTTTCTTCTCTCCCTTCTTATTCCTCCTCCTCGATTGTTCATATGTTGAGTGTTTTGTTCTGTGCTCTTTCTAGGAGTGCTCCCATCTAGAGCAGTCCCTGTAAGATGTTCTGTAGAGGTGGTTTGTGGGAAGCAAATTCCCTCAGCTTTTGCTTGTCTGGGAATTATTTAATCCCTCCATCATATTTAAATGATAGTCGTGCTGGATACAGTATCCTTGGTTCAAGGCCCTTCTGTTTCATTGCATTAAATATATCATGCCATTCTCTTCTGGCCTGTAGGGTTTCTGTCGAGAAGTCTGATGTTAGCCTGATGGGTTTTCCTTTCCTTTTTCTCTCTATCTGCCTTTAAAACTCTTTCCTTGTCCTTGGTCTTTGCCATTTTAATTATTATGTGTCTTGGTGTTGTCTTCCTTGGATCCTTTCTGTTGGGGGTTCTGTGTATTTCCGTGTTCTGTTCGATTATTTTCTCCCCCAGTTTGGGGAAGTTCTCAGCAATTATTTCTTCCAAGATACTTTCCATTCCTTTTTCTCTCTCTTCTTCTGGTACCCCTATAATACGGTATTGTTCCTTTGGATTGGTCACACAGTTCTCTTAGTATTGTTTCATTCCTGGAGATCCTTTTTTCTCTCTCTGTCACCTTCTATGCATTCCTGTTCTCTGGTTTCTATTCCATCAATGGCCTCTTGCATCTTATCCATTCTGCTTATAAATCTTTCCATTGTTTGTTTCATTTCTGTAATCTCCTTTCTGGCATCTGTGATCTCCCTCCGGATTTCATCCCGTTTCTCTTGTATATTTCTCTGCATCTCTGTCAGCAGGTTTATGATTTTTATTTTGAATTCTTTGTCAGGAAGACTGGTTAGGTCTGTCTCCTTCTCTGTTGTCTCTGTGATCTTGGTTTGCCTGTAATTTTGTCTTTTCATGGTGATAGGAATAGTTTGCAGAGCTGGGATGAGTGACGGCTGGGAGAACTTCCCTTCTTGTTGGTTTGTGGCCTTCCTTTCCTGGGATTATAGCGACCTCTAGTGGCTTGTGCTGGGTAGCTGCGCGCAGACAGGGCTTCTGCTTCCTGCCCGGCTGCTATGGAGTTTATCTCTGGTGTTGCTGTGGGCGTGGCCTGGTTCAGTCGTCTGCTCCAAAATGGTGGAGTTGCATTGGAGGGGGAGCTGCCGGGAGGCTGTTTATCTCCGTAAGGGGCCTCCGTGCTCCCTGCAGCCCAGGGGATTAGAGTGCCCAGAGATCCCTGGATTACCTACTTCTGGACTAAGTGTCCTGTCCTGCCCCTTTAAGACTTCCAAAAATCACCCGCCAAAACAAAACGACCACAAAATAAAAAAAAAAAATGGCTGCTTGTTTTTCCTTATTCTTCGGCACCAGCCTCAGACACCAGCTCACCAGTCTTGCTTCCCTGTTTCCCTAGTATTGGGGTCCCTGTCCCTTTAAGATTTCCAAAAAGCACTTGCCACAACAAAATAACAACAACAACAACAACAAAAAATGGCCGCTCACTTTTCATTTGTTCTCCAGCGCCAGCCTCTAGTACCCGCTCACCGTTCTTGCTGCCCTGTTTCCCTAGTATCCAGGACCCCACGCATGCACTGTCTGCGCTCTGGTCTGGATGGCTGGGTCTGGGTGTTCAGCAGTCCTGGGCTCCCTCTCCCTCCCCACTCTGACTCCGCTACTCCCGCCCGGAGCTGGGGGGAACGGCGCTCGGATGCCGCCGTTCCAGGGCTTGTATCTTACCCCTTTTGCGAGGCGGTGGGTTTTCGCATGTGTGGATGTGGTCTGGATGTTGTCCTGTGTCCTGTGGTCTTTATTCTAGGAAGAGTTGTCTTTGTTATATTTTCATAGATATATGTGGTTTGGGGAGGAGATTTCCGCTGCTGTACTCAACGCCGCCATCTTGGCTCTGCCTCTGCCTATAATACTCTTTAATAATTCTTTGTATTTCTTTGGCAACCATAGTGATTTTTCCTTTCTCATTTTTGATTCTGTTTATATGTGTAGACTCTTTTTTTCTTGATAAGTCTGGCTAGGGGTTTGTCTATTTTGTTTTTTTTTCCTTGAAGAACCAGCTCCTGCTTTCATTGATTCCTTCTATTGTTTTATTCTTCTCGGTTTTATTTATTTCTGCTCTAATCTTTATTATGTTCCTCCTTCTACTGAGTTTGGGCCTCATTTGTTCTTCTTTTTCTAGTTTAGTTAATTCTGAGTTTCGACTGTTCATATGCGATTGTTCTTTTCTGAGATAGGCCTGTATTGCAATATACTTCCATCTTAGCACGGTCTTTGTTGGGTTCCACGAGATTTTGCGGTGTTGAATTATTGTTATTTCTCCCCAAAGATTGCTTGATCTCTGTTTTTATTTGGTCATTGATCCATTGGTTATCCAGGGTCATGTGTTTGTGGGCTTGTTTGTTTTCTTTGCATGATTTAGTTCTCGTTTCATACCTTGGTGGTCTGAGAAGCTGGGTGGTACAATTTCAATCGTTTTGAATTTATTGAGGCTCTTTTTGTAGCCTAGTATATGATGTATTCTTGAAAATGTTCCATGTGCACTTGAGAAGAATGTGTATTCTGCTGCTTTTGGGTGGCGAGTTCTGTAGATGTCTGTTAGGTCCATCTGTTCTAAAGTGTTGTTCAGTGCCTCTGTCTCCTTACTTATCTTGTGTCTGGTTGATCTGTACTTTGGAGTGAGTGAAGTGTTGAAGTCTCCTATAAAGAATGAATTGCATTCTATTTCCCCTTTTAATTCTGTTGGTATTTGGTTCACATAATGTAGGTACTCCTGTGTTGGGTGCATATATATGTATAATGGTTATGTCCTCTTGTTGGACTGACCCCTTTGTCATTATGTAATGTCCTTTTTTGTCTCTTGTGACTCTTTATTTTAAAGTCTAGTTTGTCTGATACAAGTGCTGCCACAACTGCTTTTTTCTCCCTATTGTTTGCATGAAATATCTTTTTCCATCCCTTGACTTTTAGTCTGTACATGTCTTTGGGTTTGAGGTGAGTCTCTTGTGAGCATCGTATAGATGGGTCTTGTTTTTTAGTCCATTCATTGATTCTATGTCTTTTGATTGGTGCATTCAGTCCATTTACATTTAGGGTGATTATCGATAGGTATGTACTTATTGCCGTTTCATGCTTTAGATTCGTGGTTACCAAAGGTTCCAGGTTACTTTCCTTAGTATCTAAGAGTCTAACTTAACTCACTTAGTATGCTGTTGCAAACACAATTTAAAGGTTCTTTTCTATTTCTCCTCCTTTTTCTTCCTCCTTCATTCTTTGTATATTAGGTATCAAATTCTGTACTTTTTGTCTATCCCTTTATTGACTTTGGGGATAGTCAATTTAATTTTGTATTTGCCTCGCAATCTGCTGCTCCATCCTCCCTACCATGGTTTAACTACCTCTGGTGACAGCTATCCAGCCCTAGGAACACTTCCATCTATAGCAGTCCCTCCAAAATAGAGTGCGGAGATGGTTTGTGGGAGGTAAACTCTCTCAGCTTTTGCTTATCTGGAAATTGTTTAATCCCTCCTTCAAATTTAAATGATAATCTCGCCAGATAAAGTAGTCTTGGTTCCAGGCCCTTCTGCTTCATGGCATTAAATATATCATGCCACTCCCTTCTGGCCTGTAAGGTTTTTGCTGAGAAGTCTGATGTTAGCCTAATGGGCTTTCCTTTGTATGTGATCTTATCTCTGTCTCTGGCTGCTTTTAACAGTCTGTCCTTATCTTTGATCTTTCCCATTTTAATTACTATGTGTCTTGGTGTTGTCTTCCTTGGGTTCCTTGTGTTGGGAGATCTGTGGATCTCCATGGCCTGAGAGACTCTCTCCTTCCCCAGATTGGGGAAGTTTTCATCAACTACCTCTTCAAAGACACTTTCTATCCCTTTCTCTCTTCTTCTGGTATCCCTATAATGCGAATATTGTTCCGCTTGGATTGGTCACACAGTTCTCTCAATATTCTTTCATTCTTAGCGATCCTTTTTTCTCTCTGTGCCTCAGCTTCTTCGTACTCCTCTTCTCTAGTTTCTATTTCATTTATTGTCTCCTCCACTGTATCCAACCTGCTTTTAATACCCTCCATCGTGCTCTTCAACGATTGGATCTCCAACCTGAATTCATTCCTGAGTTCTTGGATGTCTTTCCTTACCTCCATTAGAATGTTGATGATTTTTATTTTGAAGTCCCTTTCAGGAAGAATCCCAAGGTCCATATCATTTAAATCTTTCTCGGGAGTTGTATTAATAATTTTACTCTGGACAAGGTTCCTGTGGTGTTTCATTTTTGTATATGGCGCCCTGTAGTGTCCAGAAGCTCTCTTCTGGAGCTGCTCAGCCCCTGAAGCAATGTTTGGGTCGCAGGGGAGTGGTAGTGGTACCTGGGGGGAGGAAGGAGCTGTTCCCCGCCTCCTGGCTGCTGTGCCTGTCCCTACTGCCTGAACCAGTGGTCCAGTCACAGGTATAAGTTTTTGTCCCAGAGAAGCCGTATATGGTTCCCTGCTTTCCACAAGCGGCCGGGATCCCAGTCTCCCCAGGAACTCTGCCTGTATTAACTTTACAACACAGAGTCATAAGAGTCTCATGAAAGCACCATGAAATGTAGTTTTGTGCTCCCAGAGCAGATTTCCGGAGCTAGGTATTCAGCAGTTCGAAGCCTTCCACTCCCTCCTGCTCTGTTTCTCTTCTTCCCACTGTTGAGGTGAGGTGGGGGAGGGGCTCGATTCCCGCAGAGCCACCGCTCTGGTACGTTATCCTGTTCGGTGAGGTCTGCTCTTTTCTCCAGGTGTATGCAGTCTGATGCTGTCCTCTTTCCTTTTGCTGTCTCAGGATTAGTTGCGCCAACTATATTTTCTAATTGTATCCAGTTTTAGGAGGGAGCCTCTGTCTCTCTTCTCATGCCACCATCTTTAATCTCCTCTCTCAAAGGTGTTGTTTTTTATAGGGTTGAGAATTTTGGGTCTCAGCTCTGTACTCAGGTGTTTAGATGTTTGGAAATCAGGGGTCCGAATTGAGAGGGAAATTACAAAAAGGAAAGGTTATTGAGGATTGGGTAGTCATTAAATGTCTGATGGAGGAGAGAATTGTTAGAGGTGATTTTGCATATTGAGGACCAGGCCTATGATGGATGCTTGACATACCTTATTTCAAAGAAGTGAATGACCAGACATGTCAGAGAGAGTGAGAAAGCAATTTCTAGGTAGGGTAAGTCATAAAATTTAAGTTGGAAGGGCCCCCCATAAATTGTCTAGGCCAGAAATTCTTAGTTCAGGGTTGGTGGCACCCTTTGAGGTTCATGGATAGATTTCCGGGAACTCATGAATTCCCGGAAATCATGTATATTATTTTGCTTACCTTTCTGAGGGGAATTGGGATCATAGTTCCTATTAGATTCTCAAAGGGGTCCAAGCTTAAAAAGCTAGTTAGTGACAGATATGGAGAATGACACCCAGGCCTTTTTATTTGTAATTTCTTACTTATTGCAGTACCTTAAGTTGAAGGACATGGAACAAAAATGGAGACTGGATTAAGCTACCATGTTAGTAATTGGTGTGAAAGTGAACAACTGTCCTGGGGCCAACAGTGTATTTCCACACCAGTGGCAGAAGGATGACCTTCAATTTGTCTCTTCACAGTGAACCATTATTTTAAGTTTTATAGTTGAAATAATGCTACCACTCACCATAATAGCTTTCTCAGTTGAAACTCCTCGAGAGAGATGATCCGTGACACAGTTTCTGCAGTTCCTTTCCAGTTCACACCTTTTCTGACCTGCAGTGGCCCCCAGTTTTCTGCCTAATCAAATCAAAACTCTTTTGCCTGATTTGTCAGATGCTATGCTGCTATAGTCTATTTAGCCAGCATATACTCTGTTCCCGTCAGGCTAGTGTCCTTATGATTGGCTCTCCCTACTCTCCCAAGTCTGTCCTTCTCCCCTACCTCTGTAACTTTTCTCATGTGGTTCCCCTGCCTGGAAAGCCCTCCATTTATTCTCTTTCATTTCCACATCCCCAGCAGGGGTCCAGTGCAAGTCTGCTCTCCACAGAGCCTCTCCTGGTTGGCCATTTTGCACTTCCTCTGAACACCTACTGCATTTATTGCTTGTACTGCACACCATAGTGCTTCAGTATTTCCACCGGACTTTTCATTGGAAATGTTTCCATGATCACCTTGGTAGTGGGGTTCAAGGATGTCCTAGGTGGGACTCTGGACACCCTCAATCCCTGCTTTAGCCAGAGCAATTCCACTTTAGTTTTATATATAGGAAGTCTGTGAATTTTTTTTTGAAGAAATTTGCCCCCTGTCCAGCCCCCCACCGAAGCTTGGAAGACACTGGATCTGTCTTGTGTGCTGACTGTGTCATTATTGTTAACTCGTAATGGGCAAGGACTAGGACTTACACTACTTTGGACTTAATATTACTACTCCCAGGCAACTGGTTCAATTTTGAGCATAAACTGGACACTTAGGAAATGATATTATTGTATTGCTCCCATTTTGGGGATAGGAAATAGTGAATAACCTTATATCAGAAATTTACCTTAATGAAGCACTCAGAATAGTATTTCTGGGTTGATCTTTGAGAAAGAAACTTAAATTAGTGGTGGTCTTTCCCCTTTTGGATACAAAACTTCATTCTATTTAAGCTGCCTTACTTATGTATTCATGTTTAAGAGAAATGTCATTATTGGTATTCCCTATCTTCAAAAGTGAGCCAAATTTAACTGTCACGTTCATGCTTTCATATAAGCATTATGGTAGCATTGTGCAATTGACTTACAGAATGATCAATATCAGCATACCTTAAAATCTAGAAAAAATTAAATCAGAAATGTATGGCAAGAAATGATTAAAAATGGAAAATGACAGTGTTTCAGACCAGTTATTTCAGCTTTCTGAATCAAATCAATAATATAAACCAATAAAGACTTAAGTATTTAAATCAGTGGTACTATCAACTTGTTAATGCTCTTTTGTTTTGTTTTGTTTTGTTTTTCCTGCTCTCTGCCTGGTTCATTGTCTTTACCTACAGGTGTACTTTATTGTCGGCTTCCAAAGATTACTAACTTTTATCTGTATCGTTAAAATTGAACTGCCTTGGCTAAACTGCTACTCTTACCTGCTGCTTCCATTATTGCCTTCTTCAGCAAAATAAGGCTCTCTGAAGCCCAAGAATTACAAGAAATAAACACCATTTTAGAAGCCTTGCCACTATGAAACTTAAGCTAAATGTGCTCACCATTATTTTGCTGCCTGTCCACTTGTTAATAACAATATACAGTGCCCTTATATTTATTCCATGGTATTTTCTTACCAATGCCAAGAAGAAAAACGCTATGGCAAAGAGAATAAAAGCTAAGCCCACTTCAGACAAACCTGGAAGTCCGTACCGCTCTGTCACGCACTTCGACTCGCTAGCTGTCATAGACATCCCTGGAGCAGACACTCTGGATAAATTATTTGATCATGCTGTTTCCAAGTTTGGGAAGAAGGACAGCCTTGGGACCAGGGAACTCCTAAGCGAAGAAAATGAAATGCAGCCAAACGGAAAGGTTTTTAAGAAGGTAAAGCGTATTTGTGCTTTTTAATTTTTTTTTAAAGGGGCAGGTACATTCTACTTTATCATAAATCAAGTGAATTTTAAATATGCTGGCTTTCCATGACAGTGCTGTGTAACTAATTCTCAGAAGGAGGTCATAGCTTCTGCATATTCTTAAGGGCAATTTTAGAGTTCGACACTTTGAACAGTATTTCAGTTGCTTGTTTGAATAAATATACTGATCCTGCAGAATGTCTCCCTTTTACAGTTAATTCTTGGGAATTATTTATGGATGAACTACGTCGAAGTGAACCACAGAGTGAGTAACTTTGGTAGTGGACTCACTGCTTTGGGATTAAAACCAAAGAGCACTATTGCCATTTTCTGTGAGACCAGGGCTGAGTGGATGATTACAGCACAGACCTGCTTTAAGTACAACTTTCCTCGTAAGTGTCTTGTTTTTTTTGGCAAGGGCTTTAGTTATGTATGAAAATGTCTTGAGAGCCTCTTGTTTTCAAAGTTGGTGTTCTTTTTTTTCTGCACAATTTATGTCCATAAAACAGTATGTAATGTAGTTAAAAGATGTCTGATAACTCCTGTTAAAGATAGTGACTTCTAATTGCTACTGTGAGTATTGGCAACTTAATGGATTGAATTAAGAATTTTATTTTTCATTTGGAAATCAACTGTACCTGAACAATTTGGGGTTTGGGATCTCTTTTAGGCAGTGACATACAAAATAATGGTTTCAAAAAAATTGTGGTTTAGGATAATTCTAGTTCATTGCTTCAAGGCCTCTTATTTGACTTACTCCATTTTACATGTGAAATAAGTTTGTGGCAACTTGAGCTGTCATTAGATATGTCAGCCAGAATATAAAAATGGGTATATTTCTGATTTATAAGCATTCATTTTTGCCACTGTACAAGAAATTATTTTAAAAAATCAGAAGTCCAGAACAGTGCCTGTCACATACTGAGCACTCAGTTATTTGTTGAATGAAACAGGACACTGTAGGTATAGTGTAAGAATCAAGAGCATGCATTTCTTTTTTTAAAAAATTTTTTATTAAGGTATTATTGATATATACTCTCATGAAGGTTTCACATGAAAGAACAATGTGGTTACTACATTTACCCATATTATCAAGTCCCCACCCATACTCCAATGCAGTCGCTGTCCATCAGTGCAGCAAGTTGCCACAGATCCACTATATGCCTTCTCTGTGCTACACCGTTCTCCTAGTGATCCCCCACACCAAAGAGCATGCATTTCTAACAAAAATGGATAATATGAAATGCTGCCCTATGTAACTTTTGCCCAACTTAACAATCAACAGCTTGTGAAAAGTGGCTCTTGAGCATGTAACTGTTTTGGTAACCAGGCTAGAGCTGAATTTTCAAGTCTAATACAAATTTAGCAGATGTCTTTTGATTCTAACTAATCTTGGTTTTAGTTAGGTTTCCTTTGTCTGGTAGCTTCTGAAGAGTAGATCTCCTTGACTCCTCCAATTAAGGCTTGGAGGTCTCTAGTCAGCTTGGACACTGGTCCCAAGAAAGCTTTCTGGAAGGAGTTGGGAATCTGATTCTGACTTGAGATTCTTAAAATTTGAGCAATTTCAATGACTTATCCATTATTCGGTGCTATATGATGATGATCAGTGAAAGTCCTGTCAGGTAGAAACTTCCATTTCATAGGGGAGTCCTAGCAGGTAGTTCTGATTTGTATTATCTGTTCAGCCAGAACCTATTGACCTTGAGAATATTAACTGACTTTTGACCAGTTGTGGCACTTCAGTTTTTCTGGGTTTCTTTAGGTTTAGAAAGTTAGAATACTGAGAATTTTTAAGGAAAAATTGGGTCTACCACGAAGTTTGAGACAGGGTTGAAGGGAGACTATGAAGTCAAGTTAAATTACAAAATCTCTTTGCATCTGTGAATGTACCTATCCTTAAAGGCTGACTTAATGTATCTAATAAATGTTTATCATTTAATTTTTGTGTTTATTTTTTATTATGTAGTTGTGACTTTATATGCCACACTTGGCAGAGAAGCTGTAGTTCATGGGTTAAATGAATCTGAGGCTACCTATCTGATTACTAGTATTGAACTTCTGGAAAATAAGCTTAAGGTAAATACGAAGTTTTCTTTTAATTCATGTTAGTGTTATCTGACAGGATAGAAAAATGTTCAATAATTGAGTTTATTGCAGACCCATACTTAATAGTTGGATTTTCTTTCTGCTCAACAGGCTGCATTGTTAGATATCAATTGTGTTAAGCACATCATTTATGTGGACAGTAAGACTATCAATAAAGCAGAATACGCTGAAGGATTTGAGATTCACAGCATGCAATCAGTAGAAGAGTTGGGATCCAAGCAAGAAAACTGTAAGTAACTCAGTTAAAACAAATTGATTCATCTAGTCAAGGTTTGTTATTTCAGTAGGTTAGGAAAAGAAGTAATGTAAGTGAAAACTGTAAAGTTCTTTGATTTAAAAAAAAACTTAAAAATGTTCAAAAACTATCAAGACCGTGTTTGATTAAGGTTTTTCCCTCCATTTCTCCTCAAAAAGGTAACCACTGTTTTAAAATTTACTAACTATTTGAGATGTGTTCAGTGGTTCACACTTAGAGCAACTGCTATCAATTTCCTTTTTTCAAATAACCTATATTACAACCTTCTAACTTGGACCTTCCATGAGGAAAAGATCTCAGGCCTTTCTATTCAAATAAACTTTTTTTTTAAGGCTCAATGCTAGCGAATTTAATGATGTCTCAGAGGATGCAAAGCTGTTTGCCAAGATCATGCTTGAATTTATTGTACTACTGAGGTATGGTAGTTGGTATATAATTTAAATCAAGTAAATGGAACTTGTTGCAAAATGTCAGTTGGTCATCAGACAGAGGGCTGTGGAAATTAAATACTCCATTTAAATAGTGTTTTTTCCCTCATGTTTAATGTGAACATCATAGTACTGTACTAGATGAAGAAAGGATTCATTCTGACAGGATAACATACTGGTTATTAGCTTCTGATATTTGACTAGTAGGGACTGAACACATGCTTGCAATAACAGGTATAGAATATAGCTCTCTACTCTATGTGGGGTATGACAAAGAGGTTGAGATTTTACCTACTTGCAAGCAAATATATGAGCTGGCCACAGTTTTTGGGAAGCACAAGATTCCTGGGTCAGAGATGAGGAACAGTTTTTTATGCATAGCAATTACAGTAGGCAGAGTATCAGCATTTATGTTGCTTCCCAGCATCCCTGTTTCCACCAGGCAGTGCCAAGAGGGGTAGATGACACCTGTACACGCAGTGCGTTATGTTAGAGGAGAAGACTGTGCTTAGGGAAACCCAACCTTTTCTAATGAGCAGTAAGTATGCCTGCCCTTTGCTCTAGAAGGAGAGATTATCTCTACTGTACTAGACAGTAAGCATGCCTGCTCTGTGTGCTGGAGGGATGCACTATATCTTCCAAGGCTGTTCACTATGCAAACATCCTTGAAAAGATAGTCTAGAGCAAAGTCAGTGCCTGTGCTCATAAGGTGTGCAGAAACTCAAGAGACTCATGGAAAATAGTTTCTCAATGCCAGGTTGACCCTGTAAGATTGAGGTAAACTTGCCTGTGAAGTCCTGATCACGAGGGATCTCTTGCTCATTCTGCTGGTTCACCAAAGGATATTGGCACAAAACTATGGGAGTTTTGGTCTTCATCATTTTGTGTGAACGGTAACATGATAGACCACATATCCTCCGGGTTCCATTCATTTCTACAGTAGATAAGACATATTTTTGTGAAACTTTACCTGAATAGAAAGTTGTTATGATGATAAGAATGAAGTGTCACGTTGTGAACATAGACTGAGAAAAGGTTAACGTATCTATTGCTGCTGCTTCCATTAGTCACCCAAGAAAGGATGTAGTTCCTATTTGCTTGGTCTATAACCTGTGACAGTAGATCTCTTTAAAGAGCATTAGCATTAGCCAGTTTAAGTATAACTTTATTTTTGGTTATTTAAATGGTAAATCACATTGAAGTTTTAACTGGCACATAAAAATGTAATTCATTCTTGTAAACTGATTTTTTAAAAAGGGTTTATTTTGTATAGAAGTTTTAAGTTTATGGCAAAATTGAGGGGAAGGTAAGAGATTTCCCATATACCTCCTACCCCTACAATGCGTAGCTTTTCCCATTTCCACCAGAGTTGTACATTTGTTACAACTGATGAACTTACATGGACACATCATTATTACCCAAAGTCCGTAGTTTGCATTAGGGATCACTCTTGGTGGTGTATGTTCTATGGACTTGGACACATACATAATGATATGTATCACTATTATATTATCGTAAAGAGTATGAACTGATTTACTAAATATAAACTATCTTAGTAAATTTATACTTAATTCTGATAACACATCTGTAGATTCTTGGCCATTTTGGTGTATTCTGGAAAGGAAAGGAGGTTACTAGGTTAGCACAATACACTGTCTTGAATTGGAAGTCTCAGCACGATGTTTAAAACTTAGGATTTTAGAATTTTAGAGTTGAAGTTGATTTAAAGATCCAGTCAACAACAACAACAACAACAAAGAAGCACAAGGACACTTAGGGAATTGATGGATATGTCTGTTACTGTGGTTGTGGTGATGGTTTCACAGGTGTTTGCATATGTTCAAGTCATCAAATGGTATACATTAAATATGTTCAGTTTTCTGTATATCAATTATGCCTAAATAAAGCAATTTAAAAAAAAGGAGCAGTTTAGATACTATCTCTTTAAGGAGCACTGTTGTCAGTCTGGCCCAGATTACATAAATGAACAGCAAGAAACAAATTTATGTCACATTAAAAATTTTAAACATAGATATATACAGCATTTTTTTAGAGTGTGCATATAAGCATTTAAATGAGGAGTTGCAGCTTCACTCAACTTTGTGTTAGCATTGTGAAAGGACGAAAATTCTGTAATAGTATTTCTCTTTATTAATAGGCTAGAAGATATTTTCAAGTAACAGCATTTGCAGTTTTTAAAATTCTTTTTCCGTGTATGTCTATTCTATTTATTGATATGTAATTTGTTGTCTGTGTAATCTGAACATGTTAGGTTCATATTGTCTTTTTTATTTTGTTTTTCCAGTAATGCATTTTTATTCTATTTTACAAAAGCATCTATCCATAAATTCATTGAGAAGGAAAGAAAACATCCTCACAACAGATAGTTCGAGAAAGCATAACTGTAGTGCACAGGTTAGCAAACTATATACAGCCTGCCATCTGTTTTTCCAAAATAAAGTTGGATTAGAGTCCAGTCACATCCATATCTGTAACATATGGCTCCTTTGATTATAGAACGGCAAGGTTAGGTAGTTTCGGCAGAGACCATATGGCCTTCAAAGCCTAAAATATTTACTGTCTGCACCTTTTGCAAAAAAAAGTATGCTGACCGCTGCTCAAGATGGCTAAATATGATCTGCTGGGAAGACCTGACAGGACAGCACTGGGGCTTGGGACCTTTAAGATGATGATTCCTACCTTCAGACAGTGAAGTTCAGACACTGATTAAATACTACCTTTGATAGGAAATGAAGGGCATTTAAACCGCTCTACAGTATCTCTGTCTCTTGGTATCCTAAAATTCTTGTCTAATTTTGATTAAAAAGAGTCACTATGGTCTCATCCAAACAGGGGAAGAACCTGTAATTATAGGAGTGTGTGTTTGTATGTGTGTGTCTGAAAGAGAGAGAAAGGACCTCCTGCTTTAATTTTTATTTAACTATACTTTGAATACTTTGAAAAATGATTTCCTATATAGATTTCAAGAAGCAACAATCAAAACAGTAGAGAAGATAATTTTGGTTTAATGTCCTTCGGATTTTACTTGCTATTTGGAATCTAATCTTACATGTGTTTAATGTATAATGATGTCATTCAGCGCCCATGGTTCAATAACTTTAAAATAAAATGACTTCTGTAAAAACTTAAAAAAAAATCCAAGTCCAGAGGTTATCACTCAGGAGTGTGTATGAATGTCACCTGTGAATACTTTGATCCATCCCAGACATAAAGGATAAGAATTTTCAGAACTAGGGTTGAGAGAGAGACTATTTTGTTGAAGTTGTAAAGGTGATTCTCATGCCTACCCGTGGTTAAGAACCACCATCTAGTCAAACCATCTCATTTTAGAGATGAAAGATCTGAAGCCTGGGTAACTTAGGCTCTGTCTTCCTGATTCTCCAAAGTCCTAGAAAACTTTCCCCAACACCTCTCTGTATGCAAGACTGGAGAGGCATGAGCAGACAGGGATTAGGCTCAACCTGCAGAAGATGGGCCAGATGGATCTTAACATTCTCATTGCAGACCACCAGAATTTGATAACTGTTTTTGTGTTGATTATCAATAGAGAGTATTTGTTTTAAATCGTTTTATCATTATGTACAATTATTATCTTTGTTTAGTAATTTAACTTTTACACTGAAGAAAACCTGGTGCTTTCTCATTCAGTGAGCATTCCTCCAGCTAGACCAACTCCTTCAGACCTGGCTATCGTCATGTATACCAGCGGTTCTACTGGCCGACCTAAGGGGGTGATGATGCATCATAGCAATCTGATAGCCGGAATGACAGGCCAGTGTGAGAGAATTCCTGGCCTTGGGTAAGATAGAATTTTTCAAATTGCTTCTTAGAAATCAGAGCTCATGTCTGGCATTCTCTAAACTATTTAATTAAAATGTTAAGGTATTGACCTTTTTAATATACAGTGTGTTTTTAAGAATGGCTAAACTGTTTCTATTTTGTTTTAGACCAAAGGACACATATATTGGTTACTTGCCTTTGGCTCATGTATTAGAATTGACAGCAGAGATATCTTGCTTTACCTATGGATGTAGGATTGGATATTCTTCTCCACTTACACTCTCTGACCAGGTGACAAGCTTTTCAGTATATTGGCATGAGCATATTAACTTATATTGTTTGGCTGTGAATGTCGTACTGCTAACACATGAGATACTTTAATTTAGCTAAAATTTTCTCCTTAGCTTGAAAAATAGGTCCCATGAGCAATATGTAGCTGTTGTAAATACCCTTGTGGATTTGTTAGGATTGCTTTATCTAAATATTTTAAAAATATTTTTAAACACAGTTATTTTCATCTTGTCTCTATTAGATTTTTACTTTGGATAGCTGGCATAGAGAATATAAATACATTGAGCCTTTTTGACATATTACCCATGAACAGTGGAGTTTTTTTTAAAGGACATGTAAGATTTTCACCCAGTTTTGCTCTGAGTTTTCTCTAGAGCCATGCCATCCAATATAGTAGCCACTAGCCACATACTGAAATACAGATTAATTCGTCAGATTAGGAATATTCAGTTGTTCAGTTTCTCCAGCCACAGTTGAAGTTCTCAGTAGCTATGTGTGACTAGTGGCCGCCATATTAGACAACACAGATAGCAAACATTTCCATCACCATGGGCAGTTCTGTTGGCCAGCGCTGCAGCATGTGTAGACGCAGCCCTCAGCTTTCTACTCTTGAGTCAGGGTTCTCCGTTCTCCCTGTCTTTCATAGCAGGAAGCCGAACATTGGGTAAGGCTAATTCATGTTAATTTTGAGCCCACTTGAAGTCACACATCTAATACCTCTTGTGCACAGTTCTGTTTAATTTCTTCTTTGGAGTAGTTACTATAGAAAAGCTTCAACTAGACATTGTGGGGAAAAAAGAGCTCATAAGGGAACCATGGGGTTCAGAACGCTGAAAGAGAAAGCGAGTATAGGTAGGAATGACATGATTCTCTGTGTGGCTGCTCCCACTGCCATCACTGGAGGCCTGGTGGTTATTTTTCGGAAACCTAGCAATACTGCCTTTTCTGGGGGAGTCTTGACAGGGTGTGGATTTGGTAAGAAGATGTGCCTTTGGTGTGCACACTTAGAAATTATAATACTTTTTTCTTTTCTTGTAGAAATACCATTTTAAGGAGAGGTTAGGTAGGGTGTGTAATATTAAGACAAAAAGTTAAATACATTTTTTTGGATTTATTTGAGATTCCAACCATCTTTTTTTCTGCATGTTAAAGTACACAGATTTTAAGTATAGTGCCTGATTCAATTTAATATACACATACATATGTAGACTTCTGTGATCATCACTGTCTAGATCAAGAAAAAAAGAACATTTCCAGCACCCCAGAATATCCCTTGTGTCCCTTCCTAGTCATTGCCACTCCCCTCCCCAAGGAGAATCTAACTATCTTTTAAAGTGGCTTTTCCATAAGAAAATGCTCTCTGTTCTAAATGACTACCTACTTTGTACTTTAAGGAACACAACCTATTTGTAAGACGGAGAGCTGCTGTACTTAACCATACCACTCAGCTAAAAGGACACAGTTAAAATCCGCTAGAGTAGTACTGGAGGGAGTAAGTAAACTGTCAAGTAAACTAATAAATAGGACTTGATCTACTGTAAAGTCAAAACAGACCTGTGAATAAGAGTGGGGCTTAAATTAAAACAAAATTTTTACAAAGATCTGTGGATACATTCTGATGCCTCATAGTGAGTTTTATGTTCAGAGATGTTTTCAAAATGTGGAAAACATTTCAGTAAGCTTTGAGCATGATTTTTTTTCTCTGTTGGCCAAGTTCAGAGGCTGGAGAGTAGCAACCCTTGTTCTCATTGCCTTTCTGAAAACAATAGCTAGTTCAGTGTGGGGGAGGGGCAATTGAAGTTTGCTGCTGTTTGCACTTTCATCCTTGCTGGTCTCATAGGCCAAGTAATACATTAGAAGCCTGTTACAAAAATGTTGGGGGCATTCACTCACACTTGCCTTTTTAGTGAATTTGATAATAAAGAGTCTCAATCATACATAAGAATCTAAAACCCAGGAGTCTCATTCACGTAGGAAATCAGTAAAAAGGTGGGAGACTCAAAGTACCACATTTGAAATCAGCAGATGATAGCTGTGTTGTTATAGCTAGAGTTACTCTCATAATTAGGCAAGAGAACTGATAACATTATTAAGAGTGATAGAAAAAGCAAGGAAGGGTTTCTTGTAGCTACTGCTACTCTGGAACTTCTCTATATAGTAAAAACTAGCCAGCAGCTCTGGCTTGAATTTGAAGGACATGAAAGCCCATCTTTCTCTACAGGGCACTCCGCCCCTGTGTGTAGTGGGCATGTGAGGGTGTAGGTTTCCACTCAAAAATGCACACGCACTTGCACATACATAAAACACAAGGAATAGGGTAAAAGCAATTGAGTTCTACCAGCAGAACCTTCTATAGGGCAACACTGGTGGTACTGGTGGATCACGCAGCTTCTTAAGCTGGTTTTCTTTTTGTCTGTGTTAGTCATGGCTAACGCATGATACAGCTAAACTTACACTAAGGAAATGCATTGTAGCAAATTCTTATTTTGTCTACCTTTTTCACTAGGTGACTTCATCAATTTTTCTACCTACTGATTTAATATTTGAAATCCCAAATAGTATTTACATGTATAAGAGAAAATAAATGCGTATGCATTTATGTATATATATGAATATCCCCACGTGGTCTCTGTCCATGTCTTTAGTATTCTGTCAACCAAAATGTTACCAAATTAATATTTCTGTATCATATTAATTGGTGTTCATAGTGGTGACTTTGAGAGGTGGCTTTGCCTTTTGGTTATTCAGAGAAAGTTAAAAATTTCAATTTTGTTTTGCTGTTAAACCTACCTTGAGATTAGTTTTGTTTTGAAAATGGATAGTTTGTGCTATGTTTGATGAAATGTTAATACGAAAGCTCAACTTACCAAAATATATCATTCTCCTTTATTTTGGATCAGAGTTTCTCCTCTAAGGAAGGCTGAAATGTGCTAGAAGAAATAATCTATAGGATAAGGCACTAAAGCACTTACACTTCAGACTTGTAGGTTATGATAGGACAGTTAACAGGCAGAGCAGTAAAGGATCAAATTCCATGTGTAAATTTTTGTCTTAGTTATTCTTAATACTTGAGTTAGACATTTTTACTAAGGTCAGTTTTCCTGATCCTGTTTATTTGTTCTTTAATGTAGTCCAGCAAAATCAAAAAGGGAAGCAAAGGAGATTGTACTGTACTGAAGCCTACACTCATGGCAGCTGTTCCAGTGAGTAGAATATAAATGTCATTTATTGCTTACACTTGGAGTTTTTAAAAAGTAATACTTTTAGATATTTGTGTACGTTTTAAAATAATTTTACTTCATTGTAATTATGGTAAATGTGTTCTTAAAATCTTAGGTAACAAAATGAACAGAATTGCAGTAGACTTATAGATACTGAGAAGTGACTGGTGGTTACCATGGGGGAGGGGTTGGGATGGGTGGGTGGGGAGGATGAGGGGAATAAAGGGGCACAAAAATTCTCAATCCTAATATAAGTTGGTCAGTATGAGAAGGGGATGATAGTACAGCATGGAGAATATAGCCAAATAAGTTCTGTAACATCTTCCTGTGTTGACACACAGTAACTGTACTGGTGGGGATGAGGATTTAATAATATGGGTAACTGTTGAACCACTGTGTTATATACTTGAAACCAATATAAGATTGTGTATCAACTAAACTTCAATTAAAAAAAAACTTAGGTAAGTGTTGGGAAAGATGAAATGGCCAACTTCAGATATGTATGCCTATTAGTCTTTGCTAATACTTGAAAATCGGTAATAAAAATGACCTAGTTCAAATTACCTAGCATGAGAATTGGTCATAATATTTAAAGGTAGAACATACTTTAAGGATCATTTTGTTTAGTCACTTAATTTAAAAATGAGGAAACCATCCTGGTGAACTGAGGCAGCATAGCCAAGGTTACAGAGCTGGTTAGTGACAGAACTGAGTCTAGAATCCAAGCCTCCCGACCCTTATGGTGACTAAAAAAACTCATTGGAGAGTGCTCCCAAAGAAAAAAGTTTCATTCTAAATATTCAAAATCCTCAGGTAAAATACAACCTTTTACAAAAATAAGCTGTTAACATTGCATAGCCTTATGATGACAAATTCAAAATCATTTTATGCAGTGTTTCAAATGTGTATAATCAGATGCATTCTTATGCTTTTATGTTCAAAAACTCCAGTGGGACTGAGTGTCACTGCTGCTTGTATTATGATCAGATTAAATCTTGTCCTAATATCTCATAAAATTAGCCCATGTCAAGTCTGAGATTAGATAAAATGAAGTGTTCAGTCCAGGTTTCTCTAAGAATTACAGATGGAAGACACTTTGGGTTTTTTTAGCTTTTAATTACAAAATTACCAAATAACCAAAGAATCGAAATAGGTCAGAGTAGCCTTTGCCTTTTTATTTAGAGGTGCTACTAGAGTTCATTAAGGTTACACACTGAAAGGATAATCTTTTGATTAAAACATAACAATGTGATGTTAATAATAGGTAACGCAGTATACTGTTTTCCAGGCACTGTGCTAAAATGCTTTAGATAGATATCTCATTTAATCCTCCCTGAGACTTTGCAAGGTGGGTCCTGTTATTCCCATTTTATAATGAGAAAAGTTTGCCTAAGGTACAGAGCTCATAGGTAGTAGAGTGTAAAGTTTGAATTTCACCAGTCTGAGCCCAGAGTCAAACACTGTGGTTGTCTCTAGGGTTTTTGTTGTTTTGTTTTGGGAAACAACATATTGGCTTTATTACCCAAAGTACAAGAGTACCTAGTAAACCATATCAGAGAACACAGGGAGGGGTAAAGGCTGAGGAGACTAGGAAGTAATGTCTGAATGTGGGCCTGAAGGATAAGCAGGTGTCCATTCTTTACTTTGTGCCTTGGGAGGCTGACTTCTGTGGGTGAAATACCTGGGCTTGTTTGCTTTCTGATCTCTGGTTAGGTTCAGCCAATTATTGGCACTCCTGAGAGATCAGTGGGTGGAGGGAAAAGAGAGACGTCTACATACTTAACTGCCTTCGCTCCTTCCCTGCTAGGCTATGATTTTTGGCCTCTGTCCAGTGCCCATTGGACAGGCTCTTACCCATTGGCTATAACCAGGTTTTTCCCATGGCTGTAGTCCTCCCCACATTCCAGGAATACTTCTCTCCTCTTAGCTTCTTCAGGCCTAGGGATAGTAAATGACCTCCCGTGTTGCTAGTTCACTGATGCTCCACTGAACTTTGTTGACTCCCTTGGCATCTCCCACTCCTCTTTAAAAAGATGTTTTTATGGATATTGTTTCTGATACATTCTGCTTCCTGAGTTTCTTTTCTGAGTCACAATAAAAGATTCTTTTAGTATTGTAATATTCACATACAGTGTATGAATTCAGAATAAACCACAACTTCTTATAAGCAGTGACTCAATTGAACATCATATAATAATAGGTTGAGATAAAGGGTGACTTTAATGTGCTAACAATAAATCCTGCCAACATGTTGCAGCTGTATTGTGTTCTTACTCTTTGAGGCCTTTCCTTGTCTGTGATTGGTATCTAGTGTTGGAAGGAGCAGTGGAAAGGGTCTCACCCATCTGTGTCACTCCCATATAATTTTTTTCCATAAAACATACCATACATTTTTAAAAGAGGGATAGCTTTAGCATGTTAAAGTCCTTTTGGGATTTCTCAAGCACAGATGTGGACAAATATTTCACTTATACAATAGTGATTCCTTTTGTGGGTTTTGAGAAAACAACATTGTACCATGACTGAATGGGGCGGTAGCCTTTCCCCCACCTAGCTTTACTGAGATATAATTGACATATAATATTGCGTCAGTTTAATGTATACAACCTGATGATTTGATGTATGTATATATTGTGAAATAACTACTGCAGTAATGTTAGTTGGCACACCCATTAAGTAACATAGTTAACCATTTGTGTGTGTGATGAGATTTAAGATCTATTCTTCAGCAATGTTCAAGTATACAGTAGTCTTGTTAACTATAGTCACCATGCTGTATATCAGAGCCCCAGTACTTAACCTTCTACCTGGAAGTTTGTTCCCTTAGACCAATATCACCCCATCCCTTCCACCCGGTGCTCCTGGCAACCACCGGTCTACTCTGTTGCTAAGAGTTTGGTTTTTTTGATCCCACATATAAGTGAGGTTATTTGTCTTTGTCTTTCTCTGACTTACATCACTTAGTGTAATGCAAGGGGTGGTTCTGCTGTCCTCATTTGTGAGTGGCTTTATTCTACTATTGAAAGAGCCATCCATAAAGTTATTAGTTATAGCACAACTGAATTTATACTAATTTTTATACTAATTGCTATTTTAAATATTTAAGACTAGATATTTTTAAATAGGTGTGCTTTATGTGTAGTAGTTTTTGTTAATTTCTGCGAAGTAATCATTTAGTAATAGTCTGGGCTCTGTTTTTTTGTTTTGTGTGTATTAGCTTGGGAGTCAGTATATCCCAAACCTAGTCCTACTTCTAATTTTCCAAAGAGCTATGAGCAAGAATCCTCTTCTTTAAAAAAAAAAAATTTTTTTTTATTATTCTTTTGCTTTTATTAAAGTATCATTGATGTACAATCTTATGATGGATTCAAATACACAATACAGTGGTTCAGCATTCACCAATATTATCAAGTCCTTACCCCCTCCAGGGCTGTCACTGTCCATCAATATAGTAAGATGTTAGAGTCATTAACTGTATTCTCCATGCTGTACTACCATTCCCGTGACCAACCTATATTGTGACTGCGAATTATTGTGCTCCTTAATCTCCTCCTCCCTCCCCTGCCACCCTTCCCAGCCCCTCCCCTTTGGTAACTGCTAGTCCCTTCTTGGTGTCTATGTGTCTACTGCTATTTTGAAGAATTCTGTTCTTTTCGTTATTGTTGCTATCTTTAGCTTATATTAAAATGGAATAGAAATGCCTAAATTACAGGGACATAAGAATTTATAAGAAAATATAAAGTTCTCTGCCATGCTTTAAGAGTCACAAGGTAGTAATAATAAAGAGAAAAACATCAGGATTTAGATTCAACATAGTTGAGTGTTTTGGTGCTCTCTGAGAATAAGTGAATATATTTGAAAGAAAATAATTTTAAAAAATCTTCATGTGAGAAGTGAATGAATTGTTTGCACTCTCGTTAACATTTTCAAAAGTTTTAGATAAACTTAGTATATCGATGGGAGTGCAGCAACCTCTGTACTTCTTGGCCTTAGTCTTTTTGAAATAGTGAATGAGTAAAGTCAGTGAAATTAATTATGTAATAAACTAAATAGATCCATTATGTTAAAGACTTCTACCTAAGATGTTCTAAATAAGGTATTTTAACTGGACTGTCAGAGTTGGTGTAATTCTTTTCAGATTATTGAATATTTTGCTTACCTTTTAGGAGATCATGGATAGAATTTATAAGAATGTTATGAGCAAAGTTCAAGAGATGAATTATATTCAGAAAACTCTGTTCAAGATAGGGTATGATTACAAATTGGAACAGATCAAAAAGGGATATGATGCCCCACTTTGCAATCTGTAAGTACATTTCAAAGACTATAATGTGAGCCTTTAAATCTTTTTGTGTTTTTACATCTGGAACATGAGTAAGTAAATGGCAAGTTAATGTAATTTGAGTTATCACCACCGTGATCATAAGGTCACACTTCTAAGTCTTCTACTGTAAGCAGAGGACCCTACACTCTGATCTTGGCAATTTACCAAATTTTAATAACAGTAAATATTTAAGATTTATTACAATATTTGGTCTCATGAAGAAAAACTAGAATAGACCTTTGAATCAAGACATTTGAGTTTAAAAAAGTATAATTTCTGACTAACACTGATTTCCATGATTCTGTATGAAGTTCTCTGATTTATTGTATTCATACAATAGTGTAGTAAGTATATGAATATAACAGTTACTTTAAATGCAGTGCTGGGCAGTGGAGATGAATTTTTCATTGGAAAGGAACTAAAATAGATGACTCAATATTTCAAAGATAATTAAAATTTTTTTCTTTGACTCATCATTTTCTTTCATTTACTGTGTGACAAAGCAGTTTCCTGACAGGGCACCTTTTTTTTTTTTTTCATTTTAAAGAGTTTCTCTGGCATTTCTTCCCAAGGTGTTACTAGTTGTTGCTTCTCATTGTCACCATGGTTCTGAAATTTTAGATGTTCAACTAAAGCTGAAATCTTTCCCAGAGCTTATAATTTAGTGTATCACCAGGAATCATGTATGCATGTATTAAAATAATTTATCCCCCTTTTTATCAAGGATACTGTTTAAGAAGGTGAAGGCTTTGCTAGGAGGGAATGTCCGTATGATGCTGTCTGGTGGAGCACCACTGTCTCCTCAGACACACCGGTTCATGAATGTCTGCTTCTGCTGCCCAGTTGGTCAAGGTTATGGACTGACAGAATCTTGTGGTGCTGGGACAGTTACTGAAGGTAAGCATTTTGAATGTGGCAAATAATAGTTGCTACTAAACAAATCTATTTGCATTAACCTTGGGAGCTATTGTAATTGTATACCTCTTAAGTAATATTAGGCTGAATGCAAACCTACAGTTTTAGTTTCAGAAACTTTATTAATAGAGTATCATGTATACCCCTTTTTTTTGTTTTTTTTTAATTAAGGTATTGTTGATACACAATCTTATGAAGGTTTTGCATGAGCAACATTGTGGTTACAACATTCACCCATATTATCATGTTCCCCCCACCCCCCCCACCCCATTGCAGTCAACTGTCCATCAGCATAGTAAGATGCTATAGTCACTACTTCTCTGTGCTATGCTGCCTTCCTCATGACCCCACTACATTATGTGTGTTAATCATTATGCCCCTTAATCCCCTTCTCCCTCTCTCTCCACCACTTTCCCTTTGGTAGCCACCAGTCCGTTCTTGGAATCTGTGAGTCTGAGTCTGTTTTGTTCCTTCAGTTTTGCTACGTTGTTATACTCCACGAATGAGGGAAATCATTTGGTATTTGCCTTTCTCCTGGCTTAGTTCACATGCATAATACCCTCCAGCTCCATGCATGTTGTTGTAAATGGTAGGATTTGTTTTCTTATGGCTGAATAATATTCCACTGTATATATGTACCACTTCTTTATCCATTCATCTACTGATGGACACTTAGGTTGCTTCCATTTCTTGGCTATTGTAAATAGTGCTGCGATAAACATAGGGGTGCATATGTCTTTTTGAATCTGGGATCTTGTTTTCTTTGGGTAAATTCCTAGGAGTGGAATTCCTGGGTCAAATGGTATTTCTATTTTTAGTTTTTTGAGGAACCTCCATATTGCTTTCCACAATGATTGAACTAATTTACATTCCCACCAGCAGTGTAAGAGTTCTCTGCATTCTCTCCAGCATTTGTTGCTCCTTGTCTTTTCAATGTTGGCCATCCTAACTGGTGTGACGCAATATCTCATTGTGGTCTAATTTTCATTTCCCTGATAATTAGCAGTGTGGAGCATCTTTGCACATGCCTGTTGGCCATCCGAATTTCTTCTTTGGAGAAGGGTCTTCATATCCTCGGCCCATTTTTTAATCGGGTTATTTGCTTTTTGGGTGTTGAGGCGTGTGAGCTCTTTATATATTTTGGATGTTAACCCCTTGTCAGATATGTTGTTTACAAATATATTCTCCCATACTGTAGGATGCTTTTTTGTTATGCTGATAGTGTCCTTTGCTGTACAAAGCTTTTTAGTTCGATGTACTCCCATATGATCATTATTGCTTTTGTTTCCCTTGCCTGTGGAGATGTGTTCAGTAAAAAGTTGCTCATGTTTATATTCAAGAGACTTTTTTGCCTATGTTTTCTTCTAAGAATTTTATGGTTTCATGACTTACATTCAGGTCTTTGATCCACTTCAAGTTTACTTTTGTGTATGGAGTTTGACAATAATCCAGTTTCATTCCCTTACATGTAGCTTTCCAATTTTGCCAACACCAGCTGTTGAAGAGGCTGTCATTTCCCCATTGTATATCCATGGCTCCTTTATCATATATTAATTGACCATATATGGTTGGGTTTATATCTGGACTCTCTAGTCTGTTCCAGTGGTCTATAGGTCTGTTCTTGTGCCAGTACCAAATTGTCTTAATTACTGTGGCTTTGTAGTAGAGCTTGAAGTCAGGGAGCATAATCCCCCAGCTTTAGTCTTCCTTCTCAGCATTGCTTTGGCTGTTCAGTGTCTTTTGTCGTTCCATATGAATTTTAGAGCTATTTGTTCCAGTTCATTGAAGAAGGCTGTTGGTATTTTGATAGGGATGGCATTGAATCTGTAGATTGCTTTGGGCAGGATGGCCATTTTATGCCCTTTATTTTTAAACCTTATACATATATATGCCACATTGTCCTTCCTCAAAATTCTGCATCCTGCTCCTTTAATCTTCTGACTGTACATGATCACTTCCTTGGAGAATTGCACTGTTAGAATCAATTGTTGTGCTCCCCCTTGAGTCTGTATTCCTGGCCTGACTTCTTGTTTGCTTTCTCTGCTGTTTCATTCAACTACCTCTGGCAGGGTTTCTCAACTTGGGTGCTGTAGAAATTTGAAGGAGGTAATTCTTGAATGTTGGGGACTCTCCTCTATACTGTAGCATGTTTGGCAGCTGGGCACTTGCAGTAACCTGCATCCCTCAGACATGACAATGGAATATATCTTCAAACATTACCATATATCTATCTCCTGAGGGGCAAAATCACCCTGGGTTGTGAAACACTGGGATATGGTAATTATTTGAGAAGTGTCCCACTTTCACTTCAAGCCCATTCTGTCCAGCACCAATGCTACCATCCCAAGCCAAGTTGCTTGTGATAGTGGTATTACCATCTGTAAAGTAATTCAGGGAGTTTTCTTGGAAGTTATCTGATTGTTTATGTTTAGTATGTTTAACTTTCATCAGATCTTCCTATTTCTTCTTTGGATTGCTCCCTCCCCTGCATGCCACCTTTGGCATCCAACCTTTTATTATTTCACACTGCTCTGAGGTAGCAGCCTTCCAGCTGCTGTGTCTGCCTGCTCCTGTTACATCAGTTCTGATTGATCCTGTTTGCCTGTTAGACAGACACATGCACCTCAAACAGTGCCTCACACCTGGCAATCCTGGCTTTCAAGACATCTTTCTCCAGCACCATTATATCTGTTCATTGTTATTTTCTGTTATTTGTCACATATATACAAACACCTGGCTCTTTTGTCCAGACAAGCCAGTCTCCTCACTCTTTTGCATGCCAGCATTCTTGCTGTCACCTCTGCGTATTTTCTGTTCCCTTCTCTTAGAATACCCTTTTTGCTTACTGGACACAGCCATCGTTTAATGCCCAACTCTCCAATTCCGTCTTTCCCAACTATTTCCTTTTACATTGAGCATTCTGGTTTTTAAGGCACTGTCCTGTTCACCATTAGTATCATGTAGCTTAGTATTTAAGTGTGTGCAATTCTTCCCAGGTAGTTTGTAACTCACTGAGGGTAGAGTCTCCTTATCCTTTATGTGCTTTGCTCAGAAGGCTTAATATAATGCTAGGTTGTCTATATAAATACTGCTTGATTATTGATAGCAATAAACAAATTATAAAAGGATAATATAATCATCATGACCATGTTTGATAAGAGCAGCTATCATTTATTGAATACTTAGTTTATGCTAAGAAGTGTTACTGTCCATGTGTCATCTCATTTAATCCTCAATGAAATAGGCTCCCTCACTATCCGCATTTAATATATGAGGAAATGGAAGCTTAGAGAGATTATGTAATTTGTCCAATTTGCACAGTCAATTGATGAGTGGTAGAGAAGGAATTGCAATCAAAATGTCTTACCAAAATTCCACGTAGATAGCGGTAGAGCCAGCGCTCCCCCTTTAACAAAGATTTCTGTACTTAATAATCTGAAATATAGCCATGAGAAGTAAAAATGACCTAACAACATTGAAACTGATGCACTGTTGAAGTGATGTTGAAATGTTGAAAAATGATCACACTGCACTCCTCTCACCATGGCCTCGTCTTTTGTCATATGTCAGACTCTGGCTCTCACTGTTAATGCTAATCAAACATTGGTGCAAGTCTGAAATGTGGTATGCTACTACCTTTGTTGTGTTTTCCTTCATAGTTACTGATTATACTACTGGCAGAGTTGGAGCCCCTCTTATTTGCTGTGAAATTAAACTAAAAGACTGGCAGGAAGGTAAGAATTTTATGAGAAACACTAGTGCTTCTGTATACACTGAAAACCACTGTGAGCCTCAAGCGTCCATCTACAAAGTGTATAGCAAGTGGGCTGTTGCTTTTTCTCTGTGTGTTTTTTTCCTCAGTAACATCTTTAGGTTCCCAAGAGGAAAAGAAGAGCCTTAAAATCTAGGCATGATTATTATGAATTTGGGATACTTGATAGGAAAGAGGAAAAATCTTACTGGTGCTTGCCCTGGGATCGGAGAAGGATGTATGTCCTATCTTTGAAGCTCGGATTTGCTAGTGAGGAAGTTTGAACTGGGAAATGAAACCCCAGATTTTCAGGGACTAGATGACTGACTAATCACCTCCCCCTCCCCCACCCCAACTTCTTAGCTCTTGAGCCCAGCAAACATTTTAGTAGTTGAAATTCACCTGTCCAGCTATTTGTATACTTGAACTTTTATATGTAACTATTTTAAAGCAAGCCATTTAGCGGAAACCCCTGTTTTACAGACATTGGTGATAATCCTTTTTATAAATGAGCTGAAGGCAAAAGTAAACCAGTCTTCCTATTGTGAAATTATAAGAAGGACCAAACATATGTATTAGGTGCAAAATAAATAATTAACAGCCTAGCCTTGCCAGACAAAAGAATAATAATTAAAAAGCTCTTGAGATTTTAAAAGGGAATTTTCATTTTGGGATGGAGCCATAGACTGAATGTCCATTAACTAAAGGACCCGTTAGTTCTCCGAAATGACCCATCGCTTAGGTTGCTAAAACTCAAGAAAATGAATGGGCTTTATCTGACATAAACTTGAAATTTCTAAGTTTTTCTCCTATATGACTTTGTTATGTGCATTGTTGTCAGTACTCTATGGGCAAATGACCATTTCATTTGAAAAAATACATTTAAACATTAGTTGCATTCCCAAGAGTTTTACATCTTGGGAATAAGTCTCCTTTTTTCTCCTAGTAATCCTGTCCAGTTTTAGAGTGAAAAATCTGAAGAAAATTTAAAGAGTATGTCTGTGTGCATTAGGCATCAGCATCAAAATTGTTTTTTTGGATGGGTTATTTTTTAGGCAGTGGAATCAGAGAAACAAGGTATATACCACAAACTTGGTAAGGAGAATTTTGCCTTTAATTTTTATTTTCTGATTGTTTGGTATTGTGCCTTAATGTCAGTTTTGGGAAGTGGGTCCGTTTTTGGAGATGTATTTGGAGGGGTTTTTTTGCTATGAAGGAAACTTTGCTGTATATAGTAGGAATGGATCTTAATGTTTTCCATACAGTAGGTTTTGTCATATTAACGTATTGAATAGTTTTAAATTTATAAGAACAGCTAGCAGCTGAAAGCCATCTGCTTTTAATCCTTTTATGACCTAAAATATAATCAACATCTCAGTTTATAAATTCAGATTTTTAAATATTTTCCTTAAAGTAAACTCTATTCAGTAATAAATAGGTAATGAGTGGTGATAAAATATTTTAGTAGTTATTGTCAATTATTTGTTCTAACTTTTATAGTCATGACTGGCCATTTTAAGAAAATAAAATTTCCCTCCTGTTTCCCATAGCCTCCCTTTCCCATTCACTTAATGCTGGTAAATGCTGATGCCTTTGTAGGTACCTACTTTCTGCTCTTTCATGAAAACCTCCTTAGAAGAAATCTGAAATACATTGATGTCAACATACTAGTAATTTACTTATAACAGCTTCTAGTGTTACCTTCTTGGGGGGTGTTTTTATCTTAACAGAGCTCTATGAACCCTAAGCTTTAAGGATGTTCTAAGTGTGAAATTTTATGGTCATGGGAAGGCTTGAGATGGGTAGCACTTGGTGATTATCAGTGAGCCTTCCCTGGCACTCCTAAAATCATAGTCACCCACCATCCTCACATAAATCTTAGTAAATATAAACTAATATTCTCCCATTAACTGATGCAAAATTTGATCAGAAAAATATTAGCAAAGTATCTTTAAGAATTAACAACTAATTTTGTTTTAGAACAATAAATGATTTGCTATAATGGCTTCCAGGTGGTTATACAGTTCACGACAAACCAAACCCCAGAGGCGAAGTCGTAATCGGTGGACAGAATATCTCCATGGGGTATTTTAAAAATGAAGAAAAAACAGCAGAGGATTATTCTGTGGATGAAAATGGCCAAAGGTGGTTTTGCACTGGTGATATTGGAGAATTTCATCCCGATGGGTGTTTACAGATTATAGGTCAGTGCATTCTCTTTCTGTGCTTTTCTTTACTTGTTGTTACTTCAACATATATAAAAGGTAATATTGGTCAAGGCACTGATAGGGTTATGATTCCATTGGTTTAAACTTTGGGCAAGTTATTTAACTTATGTCTGCACATCTCCATTTGTAAAAGAGGGACAGTACTACTGAGCTGGTAGGGTTTTTGTTAGGATTAAATGAGTTGATCTATGTGAAATGTTCAGAGCAGGGCAAGGCCTGTACTGGTAAATGGCAGCAGTGGCAGCATTGAGAGGATGGGCAGGAAAAGAGCAGATTTGTAATGAGGAAACAAAATCAGAAGAGGTATTATTTTGGGGGGAGGGGCACTTCCATGTGGTTCTATAAAACCATCTACTGTAACATACCCAAAGCTAGGTCTTCCTCACCATTTACCTCCCTAGCCAAGAGGCAGTATGGAGCCCTTATTTTCCCTAGTGACCATTATAGCATTCTAACTAACCTTGAATCTTAGAAAATTATAATATCAATCCTCAACATGAATCTGTTCTTCTGAAAATATCAGTTGATTTGGCACTGCCTTTATTGAGCCTACTGAAGTAAGACTTTTAAGTTCAAAAAGGTCCTTCTGCTATTCACTTTAATCAGGCAGAAGTTAAAATAAATTGACTGGCTTTTAAGGACCACCCTTTAGGGCCCACGTAGCTCCTTTTCAAGCCATAAAATTTCCTCAGTTATTTCTCTGGTGGTCCATTTAAATCTGTCTCTGGACCCATATCTGACCTGAATATAGTTAGAGATTTCCTGGGAGAATTGGTTCTTCATCTAGAAGTTTGATCAGCTAGGGAAATTTGCAGGAAACATGGCTCAGGCTAGAACCAGTTACCCCCAACTCCCACCCCCGCCTTTGTTTTTCCTGGTCCTTAATTGCATGGGAATCAGTGGTTGTTTCTGTTGGCAAGTGGAATGGGTTCCCAGGCTATGGGTACACAAATCAGCATTCATATGAAGGCTATAGGCAATCTGAATATTATCCAAGCTGGGGCATTCTGTGCCAGCAGTGTCATTTTAACAAGATGTCTTCAACTATGGTAAATGGAGAATTAACATTTATTGACCATGTCCTGTATGTCAGACATTGTGCTACTTGCCTGTATGAGGTAGGCATCATTATCCCTGATAAAACTGAGGGCTGGACAGGTCAAGTGACATTCCCAGGATCACATAGCTAATGCTCCAGAGTCCTCATTCCTTCTACTAACTTCATGATAATATTTAAGATTATAATAAGTCACTGAAGCTTTTGGTATAGGATGTAACATTTCAGCCAGTACATTTTTAATTAGGTGTTTTCTTTTAAACTGAACATGTATGGGCAAGCATTATGTATAACAAGATTTTAGACGTATCTTTGTAATTAAAGATTAAGGCAATGAGGTTGAAAGAAAGAATTCTGCATACTTTAAGAAGACAGACCGTGGATAACAACATTCTCCATGGCTTATAGATCGCAAGAAAGATCTGGTGAAGTTGCAAGCAGGAGAATATGTATCTCTTGGGAAAGTGGAAGCTGCATTGAAGAACTGTCCACTTATTGACAATATCTGTGCTTTTGCCAAAAGGTAATTTTAAAAGGTGCCTTTGTGTTTATCATATACTTAGAGTAAAATGATAATTGGGAAACAATTTCAATTACATATGATCATGAGGGAAACAATGAACTTTCATCAGAGTCTGGGGAGTTTGGGAGTTTGTTAAAGATTTCTGAAAGTTCTTGAATTCAGCAGCTTGAAGATCTTTTGAGATAACCCAGACATTTCAGTTATTTTTTGGATACTTACTATATCTTGCTATTAAATACTTAGCTATGTCACAAACTGAGACTTAGGATAAGTAATTTTTTCCAAGAAGAAAACACGGCTAATAAGTTATCTAAATCAAAAACATGAGAGATAGAACAATTTTCTGTTAATATGCCTTATTTTTGGAGCTCTATTAATCCCTTAAATTTAATTTTAAAATACGTAAGACATAAAATTCACCATCTTACCATGTGTAAGTGTGCAGTTCACTAGTGTTACATATATTCACATTGTTGTGCAATCTCCGAAACTTTTTATCTTGCCAAATTGAGACTCCGTATCAGTAAACAATTCCCTACTTTACCCTTTCCTCCAGCACCTAGCCACCACCATTTACTTTCTGTTCCTGTGAATTTGACTGAATTGTTAAAATGATTTTAGATATGTCATGTAAATAGAATATAATATTTGTCTTTTTGTGTCTTATTTCACCTAGCATAAGGTCCTCAAGGTTCATGGATGTTGTAGCATGTGTCAGAATTAATTTCCTTCCTTTTTAATGCTGAATAATATTCCATTGTATGTATAGATCACATTTTGTTTAACCATTCATCCATTGATGGACAACTGTGGTTGTTACTGCCTCTTGATAATGATGAATACTACTGCTATGAACATGGATGTGCAACTCAAGATCCTGCTTTCAATTCTTTTGGATATATACCCAGATGTGGGATTGCTTGATCATATGGTAGTTTCAGTATTTTTTGAGGAGCCTCCATACTGTTTTCCATGGCAGAATCACCATTTTTACATACTCATCAGCAATGCACAAAGGTTCTAATTTCTCCACATCCTCAGCAATGCTTTTTTTTTATAGTGATCATTATAATGGGTGTGAGGACATCTCTCATCCGTAATGATTAATGATATTGAGCATCTTTTCCTGTGCTTGTTGGCCATTTGTATATCACCTCTGGAGAAATGTGTAGTTCAGCCCTTTACCCGTTAAAATTTTTTTCTCTTCTTTTCAATTAATACTGTATTCACTGTGTTTTACATTAGATCCTCAGATCCTGTTCATCTTATAGCAGAAAGCCTGTACTCGGTTTTATTAACCTCTCCCTTTTTCCCCCACCCAAAGTCCCTGGACCACTTTTATACTGTTTCTATGAGTTTGACTCTTTTTTTTTTTAAGATTCCACTTCTAAATGATACCATGCAGTACTTGTCTTTCGGTCTGATTTATTTCACTGAGCATAATGCTCTCAAGGCTCTTCCTTGTTGTTGCAAATGGCAGGATTTCCTTCTTTCTCTCATTGCTGAATATTCCACTGTATGTATGTGTGTGTGTATACACACACAGCCCACATCTTCTTTATCCATTCATCTGTTGATAGACACTTGGGTTGTTTCTGCTTCTTGGCTAATTTATCTAGTTTTTCCTTTTGTTGCCTGTGCATTTGGTGTCATAATCCAAGAGAGCATTGTCAAATCCAGTGCCATGAATCTTTTCTTCTGTGGTTTCTTGTAGGCATTTTATAATTTTAGCTCTTACACGTTTAGGTCTTTGATCCATTTTGAGTTAATTTTTGTATGTGGTATAAGGTAAGGATCCATCTTCATTCCTTTGTAAGCAGATATCCAGGTCTCTGAACACCATGTTTAAGAAACTGTCCTTTCCCCATTGAATCATCATGGCACCCTTATTGAACATCATTTGACCATATATGCAAGGGTTTATTTCTGGGCTCTCTATTCCATTGGTCTATATGTCTGTCTTTATGCCAGTACCATGGACTTTATTACTCATTAATGAAACTGGCAAATAAGAGAAATATGTATTTGGATTTTCTCTATTGTTTCATTGAATAGTTTATGAATAATTGTTCTTAATGTTTTAATTTCTATTTTATTTTCTAATTTTTTTAGTGACCAGTCCTATGTGATCAGTTTTGTGGTTCCTAATCAGAAAAGGTTGACACTTTTGGCACAACAGAAAGGGGTGGAAGGAACTTGGGTTGATATCTGCAATAACCCTGCCATGGAAGCTGAAATACTGAAAGAAATTAGAGAAGCTGCAAATACCAGTAAGTAAGAAATTGCTTGTCTGTTGAAATCCCCAAAAGTCATTTAATGATGTCTTGTGCATTAAGTTCTTCATGATGTCTGTTATTTGTTTAATAATAAAATACAGAGTTTTAAAAACCTGCCTCTTGCCTCTTGAATGAATATATAATATATATATTATATGTTGGGGGAGCATTGTGTATTTTCCTCGGTTCTTGTCCCTGCCGCGACAAAGAATTGAAGGGCCGAGACACAGTAGTGAAGCAGAGTAAGAGAAAAAAGTACAGGCCACCTCAGCAAGGAGAGGCACCCTGAAAGGTTAGAGAGAGAAACTTAAGATTAAAAAGTTTAGCACTCAGAAAGTGTGGGCGACCTCAGAGAAAGGTCCCTCTCAGAGGTTCCCCATTTAAGGATTCTTCAGGAATGTGACCACAGGCTGGGGGTGCAGACTTGTTAAGTGGCCTCTGAATATTTAAAATTAACTTAACACAAGAAATTTACTGCTCTGATTTCTTGCTGAGATACTGGTGTCTTGGTCTGGGAGCATATCAATCAAGACTGCCTGCCCAGCCTCCAAGGTGGGCTGAGTTAATTGTCTGTTTGCTAAAGAGTAAGTTAAGAATCTTACTTCTTAACTTCCTGCCTTTTACTATGCTGTTTACGGCTGGGCCTGCATGATTAACCCAATAAAGACATGGGCTATGCTGAGGGTACTCTCCTTTACCTGGGGAATATTCAAACATTCCAGGCTAAGTTGCTCCTGGCTTTTTGAGCTTTAACTGATAAACTCTGGGTCTTTTTAGTGGGTTTTCCTGGCCTTATTCTCTTTCCTTCCTGCTCATATCTATTTTCCTGCCTAGCATATATATGTAATGAATTTCTATGTTGGAGGGATCCTTAAATGTCATATAGTAGAATAACCTAACTAGTTATTTCTTGCATGTCACAACATCCCTGCATCAGCTAGCCTGTGTTGGAATTGTCCATCTGTTCTGATAGTTCATAATGATGTGTCCTGGTGTGGATCTCTTATTGCATTGTCTGTACTTATTTAGTGTGGGCCCATTCAATCTAGAGATCTCTGCCCTTCAGTTCTTGGAAATATCTGTTTATCTTTTTTGTTTGCTTTTTCATAGTTTGTCTCCTCCAAGTTCTGTGTTTATGCTTTTATCTGTGTCAGTCCGGGGAAAGGAAATCCCGGGGCAAAATACCCCTAAAAACCAAAATCAGTCAAAGGGAGAAATAAAGTTTAAAACCCGTTTATTTCTCACAAACTGCAGTCCCAGTTCATCTTTCTTCTCTGCTCTAGCAGCAACCACACCGGCCCTCCCCCTCACCTCTCAGGATCAGATAAGCCCTCTGTTGCCCAGGTAATCACCCATTGATATGGAAATGAACTCCACCCCTGAGGAAAGATGCAAATGCACTAAAGCCATACTTCTTTCCACCTCAGAATGCCTGTTAATATGCTGATTCACCAAAGCCAGGCGAGATATTCTGGAAATGTTACAATTATACCCACAATCTGGAACTTTTATATGGTTGTTGGGCCTCCTGCTTTTAGCCTCTATTTTTACTAATTTTTATTTGGCTTTCTATCTCACCCTTTTCATTTTATATTCTGCCCAGTTTATCATCTCTTCTATTGAATTTCTAATTTCTAATATCATAATTTTAATTTTCAAGAGCTCTTTTCCTGCTTTCTCAGTGTTCTTTTAGTAGCATCCTGTTGTTTTTCATGGATGCAGTCAATGTGCTGCTTCTTATTTATGAGGATGTTAAAAGGATTTCTTTCATGAAGTTTTCTTGTTACTGTTTCCTCCAAGTTCCACTTTCTGCTTGCTTTGGTAATAACCTCTCCTGTGTCTGCTGATCCTTGTCTGTCCATTGTCTTTAAGAATGAGGTACTAAAAAACTCTATTCACTAAAGTTATTCAAATGTTAATGTCTTGGGTCATTCCATTTCTCAAAAGACTTCTCCAGTCTCTTGCCTGGGGGGTATATTAGCCTGACTGCCAGTATTATTCTGACAGCCAAAAAAAGGAAATAGGAAAGGGGGTTGGGCTGCATGGGTGTGCCACACCCTCACTGAATCCTTCTCTTCGAGCTGTACTCCCTCCATCTATTGTACCTAGTGTCCTTGAGTCCAGAGTCTCTGTAGGGCAGTTTTTCCAAACCGTGTATCTGTCTCCAGCCAGTTGAGGAAGAGCAGGATGAGGGAGAACTGAGAAGTGTCCTTTGAACAGGCTGGGGCCAGCTTTCCTGTTTTCAGTGTACCCCTCTGTCTTCAGAGGCGTGGGCTCAGGAGGTCAGTTTGCTTCTTGTTGGTGTCCTCTGCTGGCCATTAGCTTTTAGCTCTCTTGGCTCCCAATCAGTTACTGCTAATCTGTTTATTTTTGGTCTTCCAACGTTTTGTTGTACTGCCTCATATAGTGTCCTGTTTCTGTTATTTCAGTTTTTTCCTTGTGGTGAAATACCTTTTTAATTTTAAAAATATTTTAGTCTGTTTAAATTATTTTTTTCTAGGGGGAGCAGAGATAAACGTATACTCTTCATGTTTAATTGGAAGCTGTTAGCCTAGTTTTAATCTGTTGCTTTCCCTTCTAAAAAATGAAAATACCATTTTTCTGATTATAGATTAACTATATTTACTGTAAAATATTGAACAGTACAGGAGATTATAGAGGAGGAAGTAAAAATCACTTGATAGTAGTTACTTTTGTGTGGTGACATTACATTCTGGTGTGTATACTTAACCGATCAACATCATTGAGATTTTTCTAAGTCAATAGATAAAGAATTTGCATTATCGTTTTTAATAGCTAACTAGTATTTCAGTATAGGAGAATGCACTTAAGTTCCTGTTCGACTTTTAGGGTAAGTTCCACCTCCGCCACACTGTAAACAAATACAACACAGTTTTTATATACTCAGTTTCTTATGTAATTACTTTCTTAGTATGAATCCCTAGAAATAGAATTTCTGAGTCAAATAAAATGTTTATGTTAAAAGGCTTTCCCCCGTTATGTCACCAAATAACTCCCTCTTCCCCCAGAAAAACTGGATGAGTTTATACTCTTGTCAGAGATACACAAGCCACACATATTCCCCTACCACGGTGCTCCTATTTATTTTTTAAATTAATTACTTAGGTTACATTTTGTTTTAAAAATGTAATTTGTAATATTAGTTAGCAAGTTGAATTTGGAAAAATATTTTTTCCCAAGAACATTCTTATAGTTAACTCTGAACCTGTGAAGTTTTAAGTAAGTTGCCAATTGATATAATCAGATTCAAAAGTAAGTTACTTGTAACCATAAAGACAGTGGCTTAATGTTTTTTTCTAAAAGATGGCTTTGGTAGTTTCGTTGTGGTGATGTATTGCAATTTTTATGTTAATGTCTCCAGGCTTCCAGAATTTTCTTTGATACAAATTCTGATTTTTTTTCTTTAAATGTCATATTGATGCTGGGGTTCTTGTTTGCAGAGCCAAAGAATGAGCTTCACAAACACTCGAGATAGGAGAGCAAGGTACAGGCTTTTATTTAGAAATAAAGTGAGAGAACAGAGCTCCTGGCTTATGCCAGGAGGGGTCAAGAGAGCCTGGGGTGGTACATTGTCTAGGGGATTTATAGGCAGTTGAGGATTTTTAGAAATTGAGGGCTTTGGGTGTGGACTTGTACCATCTGCCCTGCCCTCAGGGTGGGCTTGGTTGTTGTCTGTTTGCTAGGGCTGTTTACAGTGAAGTCATGGGTTATGCTGAGATACCCTTGTGGAACACTCAAACATTCCAGGCCAAGTTGCTCCTGGCCTTTTGACCTTTAACTGATCTCACTGAAGGTGTCTATATTCTTAGTCTAGTATCTTTACCCTAGAACATTAGTGTGACCTTGAGTTTGCATAATGCTGAACACAGAGTTTTGATAGTGACTTTACATTGTTACATTGCTTTGACTGTAAATATCTTGCCTTGCTTTTTCCAGAGGCCCTTACCCTACTCTAAGCCCATGGTCCCTGTCTCGATATTTCAAAAAGTATTTCAGCTAATAAGCTCTTTTTTTAGTCACTCTCTGAATATACTAATGGAGTAGAATCTGACTTGAATAATTTGTCTTTGCATATTTCGTTGTGTAAAGCAGTGTTGGGAAGAGACAAGCTGGATCACAATCAGATGGAAAATGGAATAAGGTTATAGGACTTGCTTGGCCCCAGAACTTTCCTGTGCTTGAATTGAGGCATGAAAATGAGCAATTCTTAAATGTGTAAATCATAAGCTTTTCTGTATCTCAAAAGATTTATCTTGCTAACTTACCTTTTGCTTCAAATTATAATTTCAGACTTATGCAAAAAAGCATAAAATAGTCTTGATTATGTTGAGCTAAATCTCTGAAATCATACATCTTTCATAGCAGACCTTTTCATGTTTTAAATGTAAGTGCTAGGTATAGGTAGTTATCATAAGAATACAAAGTATGGTTAATCTTTGAACAATGCAGATGTTAGGGGTGCTGACTCCTACAGTTGAAAATCTGCATATAACTTTTCACTCCCTCCCAAAAACTTACTGTTAGTAAGTAACCACTTACTAATAGCCTACTGTTGACCCTACCTTTAACAGTCAGTTAACACATATTTTGTATGTTATATGGATTACATACAATATTCTTACAATAAAGTAAGCTAGGAAAAAGAAAATGTTTTCTCAAATTGTTGCACATCTCCAAAAAATTTTCCAATATGTTTATTGAAGAAACCCACATATAAGTGGACCCATTGTAGTTCAAACCCGTGTTGTTCAAAGGTCAACTGTAGTTGTTATGGGGTGATTTGATAACTATCAGTGGCTAGGAAAATTGACATTTGCTGCCACCTGCAGGTCACATTTCATAATGTTCTAGGTAATTTAGATGATAATGCCACCAGTAAAATCATATCTGTGTTTTCTTCCATTAATCTTTCATACTTGTCAGCAGTTTATCCTCTATAGCAAACTGCATGATTGACCATTGCTGTCTATAGCTTGTGGTACTAGATAATGTTTAGGAGTCTAAAAATGAAACCTCAAATATAGCCTTTTTTTTTGCATTGAACAAGAATTTAGTTAGTAAAGATTAAATATAAATATAGGAACTTCTGTAAATACACTTCATTTGCTTGTGTGCAATTGAAAGAAGGTATCTGCCGTGTCCCAAGTTTGTTAGCATTTCTGGAATAGGACCTGTTAAGTAGGGAAAGTAATATGAAATAAAAATTATGGATCCAAATCTGTAGTTGAGAATATAACTGTTTGCTTGACATTCAAATGTGGCCTTGGGATCAGATGGGCTTATTTCAGTCATTTCTGCATAACTGAGCTATAGTATATCAGCTGTGTAGACAAGGTTAAGTTGAGCAAGTTTTATGTTCCTTTACTAACTGTTCAGGCATTACTTTTAGGAAATTGGTTCTAAGAAATTTGAGAGATTGTTTTCCACATTCAGCTTTACATTTTTCTCTCATTTTAATGAGTAGTTCACTAATTTGACCAAGCTTTCATAAAGCTCAGACTAGTATTAGAATGAAAACTTCCATGAATTTGAATTCTTTGTGCTTGTCATTGAGTCAAGTTGTTTTATAAAGTCAACTACGCTATTTAGCAGTTTTTAAACATATAGATGTTTGCTTCTTTGAAATTCCTATTTGAAGTGATTCTTTATAAAATAAAGCTCATCTTTAGATTAACATTACTATTAATGGGCCTTCAGAATTTCAGAGATGACCATGTACTAATTATTAAGTAACTTGATGGGATATAATTTATTGAATTTAAAATTAATCAAATGCTGTATTGATTGTTTTTGTCTTTATTTTCTTGCATTTCTTGCAATGTGTTGTCTAACTCATATACAATGTGTGTTGTATCAGTTCTGATGCCACTTAAAAGTATGAAATTCATGACCCCCCTTTTGATTATTATTTGAATGTAAAGTTTATTAAGGACAGTTATCTAGGGGCTTAATTTGCTGTAGAATGAATTAATAAATGTGCATGTATTTATTGAGGCCTCAGTATAGACATATGACTGGCAGTGGGAAAAAAAACAAAGACCCTGCTTTCACGGAACTTACACTTTAGTAGATGAAACAGATAATACAACATGTTGGGTGGTGGTGAGTATTTTGAAGAAAAAGTAGTGTACAAGGATATAGAGAGACAAAGGAAGTTCTGTTTGGTTTCGAGTGGCCAGGAAAGTCCTCTCTGAGGAGGACTTTGAGCATTTGAGCAGACACTGGATGAAGGAAGGACGTGAGCTGTGCAGCTGCAACAAGGGAAGATCTTCCCAGCCAGAGGCAACAACAAAAGAAGGACTCTGGAGAGGAGGGTGTTTACGTGTATACTACAATAAAAACTGCCTAGACTAAAACTATCCAACTGAAACAGTTTATATATACTTTAAGAAATACGAATTGAAATTGTAAGGTAGTAGTATCATTAGTTAACTAGCATACAGTTAAATAAGTTTGCCTTATAACCTGCACCATCTAGGTGAATCCTGCAAAATTCACATCTTATTGTTTCTCCCCCTCCTTCCCACTGTCCCCCCCTTTCCCAAACCTCCCCACTCTGCCTCTGCTTTTCCCCTCTCTCCTCTCTGCTGCCTCCCCGCTTCTCATTGCAGTGAAATTGGAGCGATTTGAAATTCCAATCAAGGTCTGCTTAAGTCCGGAGCCATGGACCCCTGAAACTGGTCTGGTCACTGATGCTTTCAAACTGAAGAGGAAGGAACTGAAGAACCATTACCTCAAAGACATTGAGCGGATGTATGGGGGCAAATAAAATGCTGCTCTCTTACTTACACTTGTACAGGAGGTGGCGTGGAGGTTTTTCAGTTTGAGAGTTTTAAGCCTCATTGAGCTGTCAGAATGTAAGGTTTATCATTTTAAATACATAAAAAAAGACCCAAAGTGATTAAAATAGCTGTCGAGTCTACTTTAACATAGTTTGCATAGTTGTAGTGAAGCTGAATGAAGTTGGAAAGTTATTGCCCTTTAGCTGTGTTAATTTTAGAGCAAAAATTCTGTTTTTAAAAGTTAGCCTAAGGTATACTTGTTCTCCTTTCGCTGTGTCCCACAGAAGTTGGGGCTTTGTGCTGTTGTTGTCATTTGTCTCCATATATTGCTTGATCTCTATTTTAATTTGGTTGTTGATCCATTCATTGATTATTTAGGAGCAAGTTGTTAAGCCTCCATGTGTTTGTGAGCCTTTTTGCTTTCTTTGTACAATTTATTTCTAGTTTTATGCCTTTGTGGTCTGAGAAGTTGGTTGGTAGAATTTCAATCTTTTTGAATTTACTGAGGCTCTTTTTGTGGCCTAGTATGTGGTCTATTCTGGAGAATGTTCCATGTGCACTTGAGAAGAATGTGTATCCGGCTGCATTTGGGTGTAGAGTTCTATAGATGTCTATTAGGTCCATGTGTTCTAGTGTGTTTTTCAGTGCCTCTGTGTCCTTACTTATTTTCTGTCTGGTGGATCTGTCCTTTGGAGTGAGTGGTGTGTTGAAGTCTCCTAAAATTAATGCATTGCATTCTATATCCTCCTTTAATTCTGTTAGTATTTGTTTCAAATATGTTGGTGCTCCTGTATTGGGTGCGTATATTGTTATAATGGTTATATCCTCTTGTTGGACTCAGCCCTTTATCATTATGTAGTGTCCTTCTTTATCTCTTGTTACTTTCTTTGTTTTGAAGTCTGTTTTGTCTGATACAAGTACTGAACATCTGCTTTTTTCTCCCTATTGTTTGCATGAAATATTTTCTTCCATCCCTTGACTTTTAGTCTGTGCATGTCTTTGGGTTTGAGGTAAGTCTCTTGTAAGCAGCATATAGATGGGTCTTGCTTTTTTATCCATTCTATTATTCTGTGTCTTTTGATTGGTGCATTCAGTCCATTTACATTTAGGGTGACTTTTGAAAGATATGTACTTATTGCCATTGCAGGCTTTAGATTCGTGGTTACCAAAGGTTCATGGTTAGCTTCTTTACTATCTTACTGTCTAACTTAGCTTGCTTATTGAGCTATTATAAACACAGTCTGATGATTCTTTATTTCTCTCCCTTCTTATTCCTCCTCCTCCATTCTTTATATGTTATGTGTTTTATTCTGTACTCTTTTGTGTTTCCTTTGACTGCTTTTGTGGGTAGTTGATTTTATTTTTTGCCTTTAGTTAGTATTTGGTTGGTCTGCCTTCTTTGCTGTGATTTTATTTTCTCTGGTGACATCTATTTAGCCTTAGGAGCGCTTCCATCTAGAACAGTGCCTCTAGAATACCCTGTAGAGGTGGTTTGTGGGAGACGAATTCCCTCAACTTTTGCTTGTCTGGGAATTGTTAAATCCCTCCTTCATATTTAAATGATAATCGTGCTGGATACAGTATTCTTGGTTCAAGGTCCTTCTGCTTCATTGCATTAAATATATCATGCCATTCTCTTCTGGCCTGTAAGGTTTCTGTTAAGAAGTCTGATGATAGCCTGATGGGTTTTCCTTTGTAGGTGACCTTTTTTCTCTGTCTGGCTGCTCTTAATACTCTGTCCTTGTCCTTGATCTTTGCCATTTTAATTATTATGTGTCTTGGTGTTGTCCTCCTTGGGTCCCTTGTGTTGGGAGTTCTGTGTGCTTCCATGGTCTGAGCAACTGTTTTCCTCCCCCAGTTAGAGAAGTTTTCAGCAATTATTTCTTCAAAGACACTTTCTATCCCTTTTTCTCTCTTTTCTTCTGGTACCCCTATAATGCGGATATTGTTCCTTTTGGATTGGTCACACAGTTCTCTTAATACTGTTTCATTTCTGGAGATCCGTTTATCTCTCTCTGCGTTGGCTTCTCTGTTTTTCTGTTCTCTGATTTCTGTTCAATTAATGGCCTCTTGCATCTCGTCCATCATGCTTTTAAGTCCTTCCAGAGATTGTTTTATTTCTGTATTCTCCCTCCCAACTTTATCCGTTAGCTCTTGCATTTTTCTCTGCAGCTTCATCAGCATGGTTATGACCTTTATTTTGAATTGTTTTTCAGGAAGATTGGTTAAGTCTATCTCCCAGGTTCCCTCTCAGGGGATGTCTGGGTGATTCTGGTCTGTATCAAATTCTTCTGCCTTTTCATGGCGATAGAGGTAGTCATGGGTAGTTGGCGCATGTGTCAGCTGAGAGAACAAAGTCCCTTCCTGCTTGCTCGTCGCCTTTCTCTTCTGTGAGCACGGTGACCCCTAGCGGCTTGTGCTGGGTAGCTGCGCCCTATCGGGGTCTCTGAGTCTGGCCTGGGTGGCTGTGGAGTAGGCTCCGTACGGCTGCTGTGGGTGTGGCCGGTCTCAGGCTGTTGCTCCACTATGGCGGGGCCACGCCAGAGGGGGAACGGGCGGGAGGCTGTTTATCATCGTGAGGGGCCTCAGAGCCATGCTGCCGCCCAGGGGATTAGGGCGCCTAGAGTTCCCTGTGATTCCCAGCTGCTGGGCTGAGTGCGCCGGGACGCTTCCATCCAGCTGTGAGGCTCCTGTCCCTTTAAGACTTTCAAAAGGCACTAGCTTTTCTTTTGTCCCAGGGGTGCTGGCTGCAGGGACTCGTTCGCAGATTTTATAGTTCCCTTTCCCTAGTATCCAGCACACCATGCAGTGTGTGTCTGTGCTCCCGGTGCAGATGACTAGGGCTGGGTATTTAGGAGTCCTGGGCTCCCCACTCTGACTCCTCTCCTTCCCCCTGGGAGCTGGGGTAGGGGTGGCACTCAGGTCCTGCCAGGCCGTGGCTTGTATCTTACCCTCTCCGTGAGGTGCTGGGTTCTCACAGGTGTAGATGTAGCCTGACTGTTGTACTGTATCTTCTGGTCTCTCTTTTAGGGATAGTTGTATTTGTTGTGTTTTCAAAAGATATATTATTTTGGGAGGAGATTTCCGCTGCCCTACTCACGCCGCCATCTTGGCTCGTCCCTCATACTTGTTCTCCTAAACACAAATATTTAATGTTGAACATAATAAATTGGAGTTGGAGTAGAATGTAGTTTAAAGAAATTTGCAGCTTCCATTTGTCTGTTGTCTTCCTAGTTCAGAAGAAACTTCGATATTAAGCATGAAAATAGTATGTATTAACACTATTCAAAGCAGAATGCTGCAGGGCTTCACAGTTTTCTTCCAACAATTTATCTTGAAGGGACAATTCAATCGTAATATAATAGAATTCAATAATACCTTGGAAGCTGTTTTAGGATTCATAATCGTTGCATAGGTTAGACATAGAAACGTTGTAATATTGTGAATAATTACAGTGCCTGAAATTAGATAAAAACCACAAACACACCAAAAAAAATCTAATAATGTATTTAAAGGGAAATTGAACTGCTTTTGTTTTTGAAACTTGCAGGTCTAAAATCAGTAACTATGATTATTGGAATGACTTAAAAGTAAAGTACAATTTAAAAAACGCTGAAAATTGCCATTCTAGGTTTGTTCAAAATAAAAAACTGAGACCAAGAGTAAAATGATAGTTTATAAAATTTTAACAGGAAGCATTTTCTTTTAGAAAAGTGACAAACTCGTAAGTATTTAGAATTACAACCCTTGCACAGCACTGAATCTGGGAAAGGATGTAGACTCTGAATTTGAATTTATCTTTGATAACAGGGATTGATTTTAAGACATACTTCTATTGAATTAACACTTGTAATTTAAGGTCCATTTTGTTGCTGATTTGATTCTTGATCAGTAGTTTGTATTTCAGAAAGCCTTTCATTTTGCTTTAATTTTAGCGAAGCGGGTTATAATGAATGACTTTCCCAATATCTTGTTTGAATCCTTGCATGATTCATGGACTTGGATGAGTTTTGGGAAGTTAAAGGGAAGAACACACCATTACCACTTTTTTCCTGTTTGTGAGAAGATTTTAGAAACTGGAAATGCTAGATTTGGAAAAAGAGAAGTTACCTGATGCGGGACTGATTTGTGCAGTAACTTGGCACATGGGCTTCTTTTTGAATCTTTAATTAAAATCTGGGATTATATATCCCTGAGAGATACTCACTCTTGAACCACAGTTACTGTAAAGCAAAAATTCTTAATACTGTCATTCTTTGCACTTTTTTCTTAGTCATTTTAAATATATACATATATATATATGTGTGTGTGTTTTGCATACATTGCTTTGTACAGATGTGGGCCACTACTGCAAAAAAACACAATCTTTTTGCTCTAAAATATTTATAAAGAATATTTAAATGTTATGTATATGGTGGTAAAAAGGAAAAATATACCTGGTGTTACTATAAGCAAGAATGAAGGTTTTTGTAAAGATTTCTGTTCAGTGTTTTGCAGTGTAAAATTCAAGGCAGGTTGTCCCTGAAGTTCTGTGTATTGTGAGTATTCTCATTCCTCCCAACTTGCCTTTGAAAAGTGAAAAAAAGCATTGTTACCAAGTAGACTACTGTTCAGCTTCTACTGTTCTAGCCCACTGGTGATCCTTTAAGGATGATTTCCTTAGACTTTTTCAATATGTGATTTTTTTCCCCATTTGGATGGTGATTTTTATGTGTGAGTGCATACATACTCAGATATTTGCACCCCCACCACTCCCATCTCCCAGAAGCTAGAACACTGCCAACTAATCTGTTGTACAGGTCGTTTAGAAACACGTGATTAACACTTACGGTTGGGTGCTGCTAATTCTCTGCAAAAATCCAAATATTGTTACGGGACCAGGGAGATGCCACTACCCCTTGATTTTTCATCTAAAAATACGTATGTTTATGTAAACAGATCTTTCCATATTCATAGTGACTTTTCAAGTATTTAAGCTTAAAGATTTTAATCCTACATTTTTATACCTGTTAAAATTGTTCACTGTTATTATTATATGTCAGCCATCAAATAAAGTTGTACTTAAAAAATTCAGTACAATTCTGTACATTTGTAAGTTGAACACTTGTGACTTTTGCTTTAATTACATGAAAGTATCTTGCCTCCTGGACATTTGTATTGATTGCTTTTTCTTTTCCTAGAGTGGAGATACAATTGTATAGCTTTACAGAACTGAGACACAGCTGAATGATGAAAAAAGTCAGAAGTTAAGGAGAGTAATGTTTTTTTGGTCATAAAGACTGACTAATGATCCTTGCCTTTATTTTCCTGGTAGCATGACAAATGCTTCTGAGGTAAAAAGATGAGAACAGGTCAAAGATTGTGTGGTATTTGGTATTTGGAGAGAGAGATTTAAATTTTCAAATGTAGTGACAGAGTAAAATATTCATATTTATACTTCTGTTAAAATGCACGATCGCAAGATTGTTTATGTTTTTGTGTTTATTCTTGATGAAAAGCTTTGTTCTCGTTTTTAAGTTTGCACTCAAATCTTAAGAAATAAATCCACCCATGTTATCAAGCCAATTTGTGCTTAATTGTGTGCCAATATAAAATCTCCAAGTTCGAAGAATAGCCAGACTTTTAAACACATTTTTAAGTACTCATCTCTAGGTTTGTGGAATTGTGTTAACCAGTTAACCTGGCTTGTGTGAGTCCCATCCATTAGTTCAGAGTATTTGAACCCCAAGCTGTTACTCTGATATAGTTAATAGAGTAGAACTCCTTTGTAGCACTGATACTGTAGGAGAAAACATAGTCATGTTGTAATTAGTAGGTGCTGATGACTTTAATGCTGATTAAAATTCAGGGAGAAGTTAATTTATCTGAGTTCTATGAGGGTGTATGTAAAGTAGTGTTTGTTCTGGAAACAGACTGCCTCATTCTGTTTCCTGACTTTGCTGCTTACCAGCCGTGATTTCTCTATCTGGAAAAATGGGGTTGACAGGTAACAGTATCTACCTCATAGGGTGGTTGTAAGGGTTAGAAAGTGTTAATCCATATAAATGTTTAGAACATGGAAAGCTTATGTTAGCTATTGTCATCATCCTTGCTTGTATCCAGACAATAGTCACCAGTCATGTTGTTAAACAAATGGGCTTATACACTTAAAGGATTGCCTGCCCCTGAAGACTTTGTGGAAAGAGTTCTGAATTTAGAGGTGAGGAGACCTGGGCTCATTCTGTCGCTAGCTTTGTAACCATGGACAAATCTTGTAATATCCTCTTTGCCTTAGTTTCTTCTTTCCATATTGAAAAAAAGACTGGGCTTCAAAAAAGATACCCTTTTCAAGAAGGGAATGATGAATGACAGAAGAAATTGGGGGTGACTCTAAGGGTCATCGAACCTAGCTTTCGGTATTGTGATTATGCTGTCCCAAGGCATTTTGTTATTCAGGTGGAATATAGTTGATATACAGTATTAGTTTCAGGTGTACACATAGTGATTTGACAATTATATACATTACTAAATGCTGGCCGTGATAAATGTATTTAACATGTCACCATACAAAGATAACTCCAATATAATTGACTGTATTCCCTTTGCATTCATCCCTGTGATTATTTCATAATTGGGAGTTTATTTCCCCTTACCCCCTTCACCTATTTCACCCATCCCTCTACCCCTTTTGGTCTTATTTTTTTAATGACACCCTAGATTCCAAGTTTCTTATGGGGATACAAGGCTGTGGCTGATTCCATCCCAAGAAGTGAGGACCCCACTAGGTACAAGGAATCTGTCTCATGTTCTGTTTTTTAAAAACCAGGGTCATGCACACACATGTTTAAAGCACTGCTTTCAAACTTCATTACTGTGATCCACAACACTGTGCTTATATGCTTATAAACTGTCATAAAATACTGTTTTACACATGTGAGAAAATACTAATGAGATACTGACATTCTATTCAATTTCATGTATTAAGATGCTGGTTCTCATTTGCAACAACATGGATGGAGCTGCAGGACATTATGCTCGGTGAAATAAGCCAGGCGGAGAAAGACAAATGCCAAATGATTTCCCTCATTTGTGGAGTATAACAATGAAACAAAACTGAAGGAACAAAACGGCAGCAGACTCAGAGACACCAAGAAGGAACTAGTAGTTACCAAAGGGGAGGGGTGTGGGAGGGTGGGTGGGAAGGGAGGGAGAAGGGGACTGAGGGGTATTATGTTTAGTACACATGGTGTGGGGGAATCATGGGGAGAACAGTGTATCACAGAAGGGACAGTGGATCTGTGGCATCTTGCTGCACTGATGGACAGTGACTGCATTGGGGTATGGGTGGGGACTTGATAATATGGGTAAATGTAGTAACCATATTGTTTTTTCATGTGAAAACTTCATACGAGTGTATATCAATCATACCTTAATAAATTTAAAAAAATGTGTAAGCTCCTTATCAAATAAAATGTTAATCTTTTCCACATTGAAAAAAAAAAAGATGCTGGTTGTGACCCTCTAATTCATTTCATGAATCTGCAAAATGGTGCTGTCCAATAGAACTTGCTCTGAAGCCTAGTAATGTTCTGAATCTGTGCTATTACCAGAGCCACTGGCCACATGTGGCTGTTGAACATTTGAAATGTGCTGTGACTGAGGGTCTGAAGTTTGAATCTCATTTCCATGTTGGATAGCACAGCCCTAGAGAGATTGGAGAACACACATTTCAAGTCAGCTATCGTACAGTGTCTATGAAAGAAAGCTATCCCTTGTGTTCATCCTCCATACCTCCTCTACCTCAGAGGCAACCACTTTGAATTATTAGTGGGTTGTTTTGGTATTGACTGTCTTATGTCTAATTATGTGCTTGTATTGCTACTTCTCAGCCTAGTCATTATTTATTGACCTCACTATAAGAGGCACACTTCTTATCCTCCCAAATTAGATGTATAGCTAGATCAGTAATTAAATTCACCTACAGTAACTGCTATTCAGAGCTGAAATGTGTGGTATGAAAATCGAATAATTTTCCTTTACTGAACTTTTAACCCCATGGCACAAACAATAGTCTGTCTTGGCATTTGCTTGGTTTTCTGTGCACTGGTCATTAAGAATTTAACCTCAGACTCACCAGTTGTCTATATCTCTTAAGATTTGCAGATGATAAAAATTCAAACAACTTGGTTTTCTGGAAGAAATCTCTCCTAGAACCTGCTGACCTAACTTCAATCTAAATCATTAATCCTCCTTTATCTGGTATAGGGCCATTATTTTCAGATCTACCTTCACTATCATCCTGAGAGTTCCCTTCCCTTTTATTTTGTGTTGGGTCTCCTGTTTCCTTTATCTCATCTTTTTCTTACCTACATTATTCCCTCTCTTTGATGGAACACATCCTACACTGGCTTACCAAGAAGGGATGTATGGGAGGTACATTTGAGACTTTGATAATTTGGTTGGGTGTGGAATTCTATATGGAGAATTTCCTCTGTGTTGAAAGTATTATTCCATTGACATTAAGCTTCCAGTGTTAATTTTGGAGTTCAAATCCATTCTCATTTCTCCCATCCCTTCCATGGGACTTGTTTTTCCTCTCAGAAGCTCATAAAATCTTCTCTGTATAATCAATTTCATGATCAAGTGCTTTGATGTGGATTGCATTCATTGTGTGTAGCCATTTCAATCCAGAAACTCATGTATGTCTCTTCTAGGATGTTTTCTTGAATGATCTTCCCCTCCATTTTGTTCGGTCTACAACTTCTATTATTCAAATGATCAATCACCTGTGCTAATCCTTTAATATTCTTATATTTTGTTTCTACTTTTTATCTTTCTACAATTCTACCTTCTGGGAATTTTTCTCATTCCTCAGATTTCTGGCTATTACAACTCCTGTCAAATTTTTCATTTCTGCTAGCATGTTTATGATTTCTAAGAGCTGGGTTTTTTCTATATATTCTTTTTTGCAGCTTCTATTCTTGTTTAGTGGTAGTTAAAAAATTTTATTTTAAAGCTTTCTTTACCCTGCAGAGACAATTTACTTTCTTCTGCTTACTTTTGTCTCTATTTTTCAAAGATTTGCTAATCCATGCCTGCTTATTGTAGAAGACAGTACTAGACAGCTGACTGGAAGGTCTAAGAATGTGGCTGGAGCTCATGAAAAGACCTTCACTATGAGGTGATTTTGGCTTGGCCATTTGGCAGACCCCATGCCAGTATCTTTAGATTTTCCCTCTAGGAGAGGGTCAATCCAAGTCTCCTGAGAAGTCTCTTCCAATCTCTTGAATGGAGCGTAAATTTTGAACTACCAAGTGTTTTCTGGGGGAACATTTTATAAGAAGAATGGGGAGGTGGTTGATTATACCTTCATCACACATAGAATTGCTTAATTACTGGTTTTCTGTACAATACCCTTGTCCTTGTGTCAGTGTTCTGCTGGGTGAGAGAAGGGGCAGTCATCACCCCAGTGGTATGGATGAGGCAGGTGGTTGATGGATCTGTGTTTTGTTTTAATTAAACAGCTGTCTCAGTCTTTGGCTATAACAGAATACCATAGACAGTGTGTGTTAAACAGCAAACATTTGTTTCTCACGGTTTTTGAGGCTGGAAGTCTGAGATCAGGGTGCCAGTATTGTCGAGTTCTTAGTAAGGGTAACCTTCCTGGTTTACACACAGCCAATCTCTTGTATCTTCACGAAGTGGAGAGCAGAGAGAACAAGGTCTTGTGTCTCTTCTTATAAGGGCACTAATCCTGTTCATGATGGCTCCCCTATATGTTGTACTTACCTCCCAAAGGCCTCATCTCCTATTGCCATCACATTGAGGGTTAGATTTCAGTGTAGGGATTTGCGGGGTAAACAAACGTTCAGTCCATAACAACTTTCAGCCAGTCCTGATTTTGGCATTAGCCTCTTTATTTACACTTAGAAGTACCTGGTGCTGCCATTTCCAGAGTCTTGGATGTTCGACACAATGTAAATAGGTTAGTTCTGTTTCCCCCACTGCCCACTTAGGATTCTGTTGAGATTCAAATTTGCATCAACCTTGTCTTCCAGAATAGAGTTACTATTGTCATTCCTATTTCCCTGTCCTTATGGGTTTACGCCTTTTAAAGTTACTGTAGTTGTAGTCAGCTTTCTTTCTTTCTGGAACTCCTGTGTTCTTTATCCAGAAATCACTCCAAGGTTTCTAAAGCAAGTAGGTCTGTGTGTAAGTTATTAAAGGTGTTTAGCTACAAACCAGAATAGCTAAACTTGGAAAAATTGACATAACTAAGTGATAGAATGTGGGATAAAATATTTGAACTCTCATACATTGCTGGAGGGAGTGAAACTTGGTACAACTATTTTGGAAAGCCATTTGACTAAATAACTAAATATTTAACCAGTGATGTAACCATTCCATTCCCAGGTATATACCCAAGAAAAATAAGTACTTCTGTCCACATACAAGAATTATTATAGCAGCACTATTCATAATGATCCCAAATTAGAAACAACTGAAATGCCTATCAGTGGGAGAATGGATAAAGAAATTATGATATATCCATACAAGGAACTAATAGTACATAGCAAATAAAAACAATTACTGCTATATGCAAAAGCATGGATAATCTGATATAATTATGTTGTATGAAAGAATATGGTCACAAGAGTGAGTACATGATGATTCTATTTATGTGAAGCTCAGGAACAGGCAAAACATCTATGGTGAGAGAACCAGCATAGTAGTTTTCTCTGAAGAGGGTGGTGGTATTGCCTGGAAAGAGGCATGAGCACACCCTCTGGCATACTGGAAATGTCCTATATCTTGTTTATAGGAACATCCTGGATAGAGTCAGACGTGTGGCCCAGGCAGGTAAGATTGGTAGTGTAGAGGAGAAGTTGAAGGATGATGGGTGTGCTTGGGTATGCTGGGGCTTTTGGGGAGCACATTCTGTCAAGTGTGTGCTAATCCTCAAACTGATCAGTCTTAGAACAAGTGTGTTTGATTAAGGGTCTACGAGCCTGAAGGGCTCATCTAATGAGGAGCATCTGTGTGGTCCTGATTGGGAGGAAGCCAACTTCAGCAGCTATGAAGTAAGGAACGCACACAACTTGGGTGAGCTTAAAACACCAGAATGTAGGTCAGGATATTTCAGTGTTTGCACCCATTTGTAGTCTCAGTTGGGCTTAGTTTTTGAGAGAAATGACATCTTCATGTACGTAAAGTTCATCTCTTAATCTCTTCCTACTATTTATTATTGTCTTAGATCAGACCCTCACCCCCTTTCACCTGGAACTCCTACACCAACCTTACTAGTTTCTTGGCAAGTCTTTTTCCAGCTTGTGTATAAGCCTGTTACACTTACCTTCCTAAAATACTTTGTTGATGCTATTCCTATTGAAATCAAAATGTCAGCTTGGTATTCAAGTCCCTGAATCCAAAGATCTCTTTTTACCTATTTTACCTTACCTTTCCAGAAGGAACCTCCCATTCTATTTCACTTCTGTTCTTCAGTTTGCCAGCTGGTCCTTTCCCCTCCAAGTGGTCCTTCATTCTGGCTGCACTTAGGAATCACATGGGAAGTTTACCAAAAATAACAAAAACCCAAGCAAACGAACTGCCCATGCCTCATCCTTTATCACTGATCACAGTGGCCTTCCTGCTAGATCTGGAAATTCCTTTCTTAGCACATCTCTTGAGGATTAAAACAAAAATCATTAACAGAAGAGAGGGCCGTCTTCACAGGTTACCCAGGAAGGAGGCTCCTGGTTTACTGTTGGCTCTCCTAATGCTCTTCTGTTTCTATGGGATTGATTTTTCTCTTGCTTTGGCAGGTGAGCTATTTCCTTCGGCACTTGAAAACCTGAGAGATTCTGAGAAAGACAGGGAACCAGGAAGTTTCTTAGAAGACAATTTTAAGGGTTTCAAGAATTGGAAATGGGCTCTAGTGGTGGGGCCACTTGGAAGTGTTCTATATCAACTTTACCTAATTTATATTTTTGCCTGGGGGTTGTAAAAAATCAGAGTCAAAGACTCCAAGGAACAGAGGAAAAAGGAAAAGAGAAAATGTGTCAACCCACCCATATATCTGTCCACAGTGACTTTTGCAGCAGAAATCTGAAAAGGATCCTTTTGAAGTCAGGTTTTTATTCCTGTGGCCAGCTCTTTGCTAGCCCATGGAGTTATAAAGCCCAGAATCAGATATACAGGTACATGTATGTTATAGACGTGTCGACATATATTTTCTTCGTTATGACCAAACAGCTCTACCTCAGCTATATCGTCAACATTCCTTGGGACAGCACACCCCAACGCCCACTTTCAATTTGGGATGGTGAATAGCCTCCTCAACACAGCCAAGTAGCAATGTAGCTTCCCAAGAGCAGGTGAGGGACAGGGTCAGAGAGGGAAATCGGGAAGGTTCCCTGCCCAGACAGTGACTGAAGCGTGAACTATTTGAAAGAGAATTCAGATGGATGAATTAAAATCTTGTCAAATTTGATTCCCAGCCTTCCTCGAGGTCACCTCATTTATAATCCAGATCTGCATTGCATTAGCCATCAGGATTCATGATGGTGAGAAAATTAACCTTTCTCAGGTTGTCCAAGTGGAGGAAAGGGTATGGAGTTCATTTCAGCAGGGGTCTTTGTTTTCTCTGTAAAGAGGCCCCTTGGGCTCTCTTTGCTTGTGAATTCTTTCCTTTTGCTTATGACATAAACAATAGCTCTCTCGACCCCATCTCCTGGGGTTGTGGGATCTCTTGGTTGGACTTTGGTTTTGCTCTGAGAAGAAAAACTCCAAACTGGCCTGGATCTGTGGGGATTCAGCATTCTGCCTCCAGGATGAAGGCTGTATGACTTCATTCCTTTGCAACTTTGGGACTTCCTCTCTTTAATGTTTTAAAAAATGGGTTGGGCACTGGACTTTTCCTAGATAACAAAGATACTTCTGTTTTAAGGCCCTCTTAGGTTCCAGTAAGATTTCCTTTGTCTTAAAACATATGACACTTAATAAGGACAGTTGACCCTTGAACAACGTTGGGGGTTAGGGGCATTGACCCCCTGCACAGTCGAAAATCTGTGTATAACTTTGACTCCTTCAAAACTTAAATATTAATAGCCTGTTCTTAACCAGAAGCTTTATCAGTAACATACACAATTGATTAACATGATTTGTATGTGTTTTGTATACTGCATTCTTGCAATACAGTAAGCTAGAGGAAAGAAAATGTTTTTTCAAATTATTGCAAATCTCAAAAATATTTTCCCTGTGTTTATTGAAAAAAATCCATGTGTAAATGGACCCATGTAGTTCAAACCCATGTTGTTCAAGGGTCATCTGTACTTCAGAGCACTCCCTTGGTCAGTATTGCTAGGTGGTTTAGGGGAGACAAAAGTAGGTCTTGTGTTGTCAGCACACAATGCCAGACTATGGGAGTGAATTAGATACTGAATGGTGGGCTGAAGACTCTATGTAGGGGTCTGAAAAAGACAGAGATCTTTTTAGGCTTCAGTTGTCTGGGAAGGCTTGGAGCCTCCAGTCTGAGCCTAACTCTGAAGTGGCAAGAGTAATGCTTACCAACTTCTAGCTAATACAAAGTGTGTGTACTCATCTGAAGCAGCATCCCTTCTGTGCCCATCAGCCTACAAGGACAAAGTGGGGTGAGAGCAATAGCAATCTCATGGGTCATAGCTTGAGATTCTAGATCAGGTACCTCCCGGAGGTGCCAGATGTGCCTGAGATATTGATGCCCTCTGCCCTTGGGGTGGCCAGAGCTCCCTGGCAGGTTACTTTCTTGTCCATTTTCCCATGGGCTCATAGACATCCATGTGTGCTGTGCTGTGGGGAAAACAATTGGAGAGTACTATTCTATTCTAAGTATATTCTATTGCCTTTAGGTACATTCTATCTAGACTGTCCTAGATACAGTATATCTGTATTTATCCTGTCTATATATTCTATCTAGATTGCCCCAGATATATTCTAGTATTATTCTATTCTAGATACATCTATTCTAGGTATCTATCTATTGTAGATATATCTCTGTTCTTGGGAAGCATGGTAATGCATGTTCTGGTAACACATGATCATGATTCTTTGTTTTCATGCCTGTAGTCCCAGACAGACTGTCAGCTCCGTGAAGATAGAAAACCTACATCGATCTTGTTCACTGCTGTATCTCCAGTGCCTGCCACTGTGCCTTGCACATAGTACATTTTCAGAAAACATTTCAGGCAAGTCAAAATCACAGTGAGATATCACCTCACACCTTTTAGAAAGGCTATTATCAAAAGGAAAAGAAATAACAAATGTTGGCAAGGAATTGGAGAAAAGGGAACCCTCATGCACAGTTGGTGGGAATGTAAATTGTGGCAGCCACTATGGAAAGCAGAATGGAGGTTCCTTAAAAAAATCAAAATTGAACTACCATATGATACAGCAATTCCACTTCTGGGTATTTATTTGAAGAAAACAAAAACACTAACTCAAAAAGATATTTGCACCCCCATGTTCTTAGCAGCTTATTTACAATAGCTAAGATATGGAAACAACCTAAATGCCCATTGATGGATGAATGAATAAAGAAGATGTGCATATATACAATGGAATATTATTCAGCCATAAAAAAGAAGTAAGTCTTATCATTTGTGACAACATAGATGGACCTCAAGGGTATTTTGCTAAGTGAAATAAGTCAGAGAAAGATGAAAAGATGAATGCCATGTAACTTTATTTAATATGAGGAATTTAAAAAAAATGAAACAACCAAGTTCATAGATACAGAAAACAGACTGGTGGTTGCCAGACAGGGGTTGGCGGTGGGCAAAATGGCTGAAGGTGGTCAAAAGATACAAAATTCCAGTTATAAATAAGTAAGTCATGGGATATAATGGAAAGCATGGTGACTATAGTTAATTATACTGTACTGCATATTTGAAAGTTGCTAAGGGAGTAGATCTTAAAAGTTCTCATCACAAGAAAAAAATTCTGTAACTGAGGTGATGGATGTTAACTACACTTAATGTGGATTGTGGTAATCATTTCAAAATACATACAAATATCAAATGTATGCCTGAAACTAATATTATATGTGAATTATGTATCAAATTTTTAAAAAACATTTCATGCATGCATGAAATGTATGCAGGGAAAAGTCTAGACATTGAAGGATGAGTAAAGTTTGGATAATGGTAAGGGTTTGCAGGGAAGAGCAGTATGACTAGAGTCAGATATGGCCATGCATGGGGTATGTGCCAGGCACAGTTTGGAAGAGCAGCTGAGGTGCTCAGAATTGTTCATATTTTGAGGTAGTAGGAAATTAGCAGGCCCCATCATCCCTATTTAACATAACTCTGGATGAATAAAGAGCCACTGAAGAAGGGGGCAGAAGATGGTGGCGTGAGTAGAGCAGCAGAAATCTCCTCCCAAAACCACACATATCTATGAAAATATCACAAAGACAACCCTTCCTAGAATAAAGACCAGAGGACACAGGACAATATCCGGACCACATCCGCACCTGAGAGAACCCAGCGCCTCGTGAAGGGGGTAGGATACAAGCCCCGGCCTGGTGGGAGCCAAGCGGGAGGGAGACAGAGCACAGGACTGCCGAACACCCAGCCCCAACCATCCCGGCCAGAGTGCAGGGACGTGGATACTACAAAAACAGGGCAGCAATAACAGTGAGCGGGCACCGGAGGCCGAGCACCGGAGGACATAAGAAAAGCGAGCGACCAATTTTTTTTTTTTTTTGCTGTTTTGTTTTGGTGAGCGCTTTTTGGAAGTCTTAAAGGGATAGGGACCCCAATACTAGGGAAACAGGGCAGCAAGACCGGTGAGCAGATGCCTGAGGCTGGCGCCGGAGAACAAAGAAAAACGAGCGGCCACCTTTTTTTTTTTTTTTAATTAAAAATTTTTTTTTTTTTTGTGGTCTTTGTTTTGTTTTGGCGGATGCTTTTTGGAAGTCTTAAAGGGGCAGGGCAGGACACTTAATCCAGAGGTAGGGAATCCGGGGGATTTCTGGGCACCCTAACCCCTGGGCTGCAGGGAGCAGGGAGGCCCCTTACGGAGATAAATAGCCTCCAGGTCTCTCCCTCTTCAACGCGACTCCACCACTTTGGAGCAGAGGCCCGAACCAGGCCACGCCAACAGCAACAGCGGAGATAAACTCCATAGTAGCCGGGCAGGAAGCAGAAGCCCTGTCTGCGCGCAGCTGCACAGCACAAGCCACTAGAGGTCGCTGTTCTCCCAGGAAAGGAGGGCCACAAACCAACAAGAAGGGAAGTCCTTCCAGCCGTCACTCGTCCCAGCTCTGCAAACTATTCCTATCACCATGAAAAGGCAAAGCTACAGGCAGACAAAGATCACAGAGACAACACCAGAGAAGGAGACAGACCTAACCAGTCTTCCTGAAAAAGAATTCAAAATAAGAATCATAAACATGCTGACAGAGATGCAGAGAAATACACAAGAGAAATGGGATGAAGTCCGGAGGGAGATCACAGATGCCAGAAAGGAGATCGCAGAAATGAAACAAACTCTGGAAGGGTTTATAAGCAGAATGGATAGGATGCAAGAGGCCATTGATGGAATTGAAACCAGAGAACAGGAACGCGTAGAAGCTGACATAGAGAGAGACAAAAGGATCTCCAGGAATGAAACAATATTAAGAGAACTGTGTGACCAATCCAAAAGGAACAATATCTGTATTATAGGGGTTCCAGAAGAAGAAGAGAGAGGAAAAGAGATGGAAAGTATCTTAGAAGAAATAATTGCTGAAAACTTCCCCAAACTGGGGGAGGAAATAATTGAACAGACCACGGAAATACACAGAACCCCCAACAGAAAGGATCCAAGGAGGACAACACCAAGACACATAATAATTAAAATGGCAAAGATCACTGACAAAGAAAGAATTTTAAAGGCAGCTAGAGAGAAAAAGGTCACCTATAAAGGAAAACCCATCAGGCTAACATCATCTTTCTCAACAGAAACCCTACAGGCCAGAAGAGAATGGCATGATATATTTAATACAATGAAACAGAAGGGCCTTGAACCAAGGATACTGTATCGAGCACGACTATCATTCAAATATGACAGTGGGATTAAACAATTCCCAGACAAACAAAAGCTGAGGGAATTTGCTTCCCACAAACCACCTCTACAGAACATCTTACAGGGACTGCTCTAGATGGGAGCACTCCTAGAAAGAGCACAGCACAAAACACCCAACATATGAAGAATCGAGGAGGAGGAATAAGAAGGGAGAGAAGAAAAGAATCTCCAGACAGTGTATATAACAGCTCAATAAGCGAGCTGGGTTAGGCGGTGGGATACTAAGGAGGCTAGCCTTGAACCTTTGGTAGCCACGAATTTGAAGCCTGCAATGGCAATAAGTACATATCTTTCAATAGTCACCCTAAATGTTAATGGGCTGAATGCACCAATCAAAAGACATAGAGTAATAGAATGGATAAAAAAGCAAGACCCATCTATATGCTGCTTACAAGAAACTCACCTCAAACACAAAGACATGTACAGACTAAAAGTCAAGGGATGGAAAAACATATTTCAAGCAAACAACAGCGAGAAGAAAGCAGGGGTTGCAGTACTAATATCAGAAAAAATAGACTTCAAAACAAAGAAAGTAACAAGAGATAAAGAAGGGCACTACATAATGATAAAGGGCTCAGTCCAACAAGAGGATATAACCATTCTAAATATATATGCACCCAACACAGGAGCACCAGCATATGTGAAACAAATACTAACAGAATTAAAGGAGGATATAGAATGCAATGCATTAATTTTAGGAGACTTCAACACACCACTCACTCCAAAGGACAGATCCACCAGACAGAAAATAAGTAAGGACACAGAGGCACTGAACAACACAGTAGAGCAGATGGACCTAATAGACATCTATAGAACTCTACATCCAAAAGCAACAGGATATACATTCTTCTCAAGTGCACATGGAACATTCTCCAGAATAGACCACATACTAGGCCACAAAAAGAGCCTCAGAAAATTCCAAAAGATTGAAATCCTACCAACCAACTTTTCAGACCACAAAGGCATAGAGGCTCACAAACACATGGAGGCTTAACAACACGCTCCTAAATAATCAATGGATCAATGACCAAATCAAAATGGAGATCCAGCAATATATGGAAACAAATGACAACAACACTAAGCTCCAACTTCTGTGGGACACAGCAAAAGCAGTCTTAAGAGGGAAGTATATAGCAATCCAAGCTTATTTAAAAAAGGAAGAACAATCCCAAATGAATGCTCTAATGTCACAATTATCGAAATTGGAAAAAGAAGAACAAATGAGGCCTAAGGTCAGCAGAAGGAGGGACATAATAAAGATCAGAGAAGAAATAAATACAATTGAGAAGAATAAAACAATAGCAAAAATCAATGAAACCAAGAGCTGGTTCTTCGAGAAAATAAACAAAATAGATAAGCCTCTAGCCAGACTTATTAAGAAGAAAAGAGACTCAACACAAATCAACAGTATCAGAAACGAGAAAGGAAAAATCACGACAGACCCCACAGAAATACAAAGAATTATTAGAGAATACTATGAAAACCTATATGCTAACAAGCTGGGAAACCTAGGAGAAATGGATTACTTCCTAGAAAAATACAACCTTCCAAGACTGACCCAGAAAGAAACAGAAAATCTAAACAGACCAATTACCAGCAACGAAATTGAAGCGGTAATCAAAAAACTACCAAAGAACAAAACCCCCGGGACAGATGGATTTACCTCGGAATTTTATCAGACATAATACCCATTCTTCTTAAAGTTTTCCAAAAAATAGAGGAGGAGGGGATACTCCCAAACTCATTCTATGAAGCTAACATCACCCTAATACCAAAACCAGGCAAAGACCCCACCAAAAAAGAAAACTACAGACCAATATCCCTGATGAACGTAGATGCAAAAATACTCAACAAAATATTAGCAAACCGAATTCAAAAATACATCAAAAGGATCATACACCATGACCAAGTGGGATTCATCCCAGGGATGCAAGGATGGTACAACATTCGAAAGTCCATCAACATCATCCACCACATCAACAAAAAGAAAGACAAAAACCACATGATCATCTCCATAGATGCTGAAAAAGCATTTGACAAAGTTCAACATCCATTCATGATAAAAACTCTCAGCAAAATGGGTATAGAGGGCAAGTACCTCAACATAATAAAGGCCATCTATGATAAACCCACAGCCAACATTATATTGAACAGTGAGAAGCTGAAAGCATTTCCTCTGAGATCAGGAACTAGACAGGGATGCCCACTCTCTCCACTGTTATTTAACATAGTACTGGAGGTCCTAGCCACGGCAATCAGACAAAACAAAGAAATACAAGGAATCCAGATTGGTAAAGAAGAAGTTAAACTGTCACTATTTGCAGATGACATGATACTGTAGATAAAAAACCCTAAAGACTCCACCCCAAAACTACTAGAACTGATATCGGAATACAGCAAAGTTGCAGGATACAAAATCAACACACAGAATTCTGTGGCTTTCCTATACACTAACAATGAACCAACAGAAAGAGAAATCAGGAAAACAACTCCATTCACAATTGCATCAAAAAAAATAAAATACCTAGGAATAAACCTAACCAAGGAAGTGAAAGACTTATACTCTGAAAACTACAAGTCACTCTTAAGAGAAATTAAAGGGGACACTAACAGATGGAAACTCATCCCATGCTCGTGGCTAGAAAGAATTAATATCGTCAAAATGGCCATCCTGCCCAAAGCAATATACAGATTTGATGCAATCCCTATGAAACTACCAGCAACATTCTTCAATGAACTGGAACAAATAATTCAAAAATTCATATGGAAACACCAAAGACCCCGAATAGCCAAAGCAATCCTGAGAAAGAAGAATAAAGTAGGGGGGATCTCACTCCCCGACTTCAAGCTCTACTATAAAGCCATAGTAATCAAGACAATTTGGTACTGGCACAAGAACAGACCCACAGACCAATGGAACAGAATAGAGAATCCAGACATTAACCCAGACATATATGGTCAATTAATATTTGATAAAGGAGCCATGGACATACAATGGCGAAATGACAGTCTCTTCAACAGGTGGTGCTGGCAAAACTGGACAGCTACATGTAGGAGAATGAAACTGGACCATTGTCTAACCCCATAAACAAAAGTAAACTCAAAATAAGACCTGAATGTAAGTCATGAAACCATTAAACTCTTGAAAGAAAACATAGGCAAAAACCTCTTAGACATAAACATGAGTGACCTCTTCTTGAACATATCTCCCCGGGCAAGGAAAACAACAGCAAAAATGAGTAAGTGGGACTATATTAAGCTGAAAAGCTTCTGTACAGCAAAAGACACCATCAATAGAACAAAAAGGAACCCTACAGTATGGGAGAATATATTTGAAAATGACACATCCGATAAAGGCTTGACGTCCAGAATATATAAAGAGCTCACCCGCCTCAACAAACAAAAACCAAATAACCCAATTAAAAAATGGGCAGAGGAACTGAACAGTTCTCCAAAAAAGAAATACAGATGGCCAACAGACACATGAAAAGATGCTCCACATCGCTAATTATCAGAGAAATGCAAATTAAAACTACAATGAGATATCACCTCACACCAGTAAGGATGGCTGCCATCCAAAAGACAAACAACAACAAATGTTGGCGAGGCTGTGGAGAAAGGGGAACCTTCCTACACTGCTGGTGGGAATGTAAGTTAGTTCAACCATTGTGGAAAGCAGTATGGAGGTACATCAAAATGCTCAAAACAGACATACCATTTGACCCAGGAATTGCACTCCTAGGAATTTACCCTAAGAATGCAGCAATCAAGTATGAGAAAGATCAGTGCACCCCTATGTTTATCGCAGCACTATTTACAATAGCCAAGAATTGGAAGCAACCTAAATGTCCATCGGTAGATGAATGGATAAAGAAGAAGTGGTACATATACACAATGGAATACTACTCAGCCATAAGAAAAGGGCAAATCCAATCATTTGCAGCAACATGGATGGAGCTGGAGGGCATTATGCTCAGTCAAACAAGCCAAGCGGAGAAAGAGAAATACCAAATGATTTCACTTATCTGTGGAATATAAGAACAAAGGAAAAACTGAAGGAACAAAACAGCAGCAGAATCACAGAACTCAAGAATGGACTAACAGGTACCAAAGGGAAAGGGACTGGGGAGGATGGGTGGGTAGGGAGGGATAAGGGTGGGGAGAAGAAGGGGGGTATTAAGATTAGCATGCATGGGGGGGTAGGAGAAAAGGGAGGGCTTTTACAACACAGAGAAGGCAAGTAGTGATTCTACAACATTTTGCTATGCTGATGGACAGTGACAGTGAAGGGGTTTATAGGGGGGACCTGGTATAGGGAAGAGCCTAGTAAACATAATATTCGTCATGTAAGTGTAGATTAGTGATACCAAAAAAAAAAAAAGGGCAGTTCCTGTGTGGTAACCTCCAATGAGTTCTACACAAGAGTATAAAGGGCATATAAAAGTGTAGGCAAAGGGTCTGTTTGTGTTTATACAGAGGATCAAAGCCTAATTGGGCTGCCCTGAAAATGAACTAAGATACGATATGAAAAAGAACTTCCAACATCAGCACTCTCGGGAAGACTCATGACAGAAGATGATCAGCAAAAAAACCCCAACAAAGATCCACGCACTGCTACAGGTGTAGATGCACTCATCCCACCAGTTCCTGGACTTGCTGTGGGAATGAGGAAGGAGATATCTAAGCTGGCCTGTGCATACAGTAAAACAACAAATTTGACTGGATCTATACTGTTGGAACTCAATCAAGAATTAGGAGAAGTGCAAATTGTAGCGCTCCAAAATCTTACAACTACAGACTATTTACTGTTAATAGAACATAAGGGATGTGAACATTCCCCAGGAATGGGTTGTTTTAATTTGTATGATTTCTCTCAGACTGTTCAAGTTCAGTTGGACAATATCCACCATATCATACATAAGTTTTCACAAATGCCTAAGGTGCCTAACTGGTTTTCTTGGTTTCACTGCAGATGGCTGGTAATTACAGATATGCTTTGGTTATGTAACTATACTCCTATTATGTTAATGTGTGTGCGCAATTTAAGTAGTAGCTTAAAACCTATACATGCTGAAGTTACTCTACAAGAAGATATGTCAAAGAAATAATCAATCTTCCCAATTTTTCTTCCGCCTGCTACTTCTATAGCTTTTCTTCTTCCTTCCTAATTACAACCCTTAAATAGAATTCGTGCCTCATATCAAATTTACCGAGTATCATAATTCTTCCACGTGGTAAAGATACCTCAAGACATGCTGGGCATAGAAGCCACAGGGCATAAATATGCAAAGAAATAAAAAGCTAACCATTTCAAACAATAAGGCTTCTCTCTCACTTACCAACTTTACATTTCCCTGTATGGCCCCGGAAGATGACTGGTTAGCCAGAGACAAGATTCCTCAAGGGAGGAACAACCTAAGACAGGCACAGTCGCAGGGGGGTCATCAGGTGAGAAATTGGGGATCAACAGAGGTGAGGCTTAGAACCTCACCCCCCCTGTTCTGAGAGAAATCTTCTGCATACGTGGATGTTTTATTGCCCTTGTCTAGCTTGGATTAACACATAGTCTACAGGCACACACCTGATCATCTACATTTGCTCTTACAACACTAAACTATGTTTTCTACCTTTATCTTGTATCTACCTACCACTTCAGCATTTTATTAAAAATAATAATAATAAAGAGAGAAATGTGGTATCCACATATAAATCAAGTATAAAAATCAAATGAGTATTCATATTTGAACTGACTGTTTATAGTTCATAATGCATGAGCAAAACCGAAGGTTTCTGTGATGGTTGCCCTTGTACTGTTCACCATGTAAGAACTTATTCACTATGTAAGAATTTGTTCTCCATGTAAGAACTTGTTATGCCTCAGAAGATTGGAGACTGATGAAAATTAGGCTTGGGGTGGATTAATGATTGTGCATTGAGCATTGACTCCCCTATACAGAATTTTATTGTTGTTAACAACCATTTGATCAATAAATATGAGAGATGCCCTCACACACACACAAAAAAGTACACACTTCCAATGGTAAAATAATAAGTATCCGGGATGTAATGAATATAGTCAAGATATTGTAACAGCTTGGTATGGTGATAGCTCGTACCTAGAATTGTCATGTATATAAATGTTGAATCACTATGTTGTACACCTGAAACTAATGTAATGTAATACTGTGTGTCAACTACCCTTCAATAAAAAAAAAAAAAAAAAAGAGCCACTGAAGCATTATTGCCCAGAAACAAAGTCAAACTTAAAACAAACACATCATAGTTGACACAACTGGTCTTGATTTTTCTCTTGGCATCGAATTTCAAGTCAAGCCCTGCCTACCAACTGTGGGAACCAATTTCTCACTTGGTCTAGGACCAGATTCCAATAGTTAGTGTGTTCCCATATCATCTTCCAGCCCAGAAGCCCTTGCTGAAACCCTGGCAGCCCCGAGGCGAAGGATGCCGTGCCATCCCTCCTGATGCAGGGGTGAGGGGAGGTGAACCCTGTTGTTTTCTTTACCCGAATGTTAGGGATATTGCTTTCCACATGGAGAAAGGGTCCGAGTGGCTAATTTCCTGCTCCAAACATCTCAAGTGTCACATCCTCAGGGACGTCGGCTCTGACTTCTCTAAGGGTGAGTTAAATGCCCCTCTTCTGGGTCCCACAGTGCCGCATACTTATTGTTAATAACTACAGATGACACTATTGAGCATTGAATATGTTCAAGGCACTATGCTTAGTGCTTTACAAGAGTTATCTTACTCAATCCTTGCCACAACTCCTATAATAAGCACTTTTATTATTATCTCCATTTTATAGAAGAGGAAACTGGAGTGACCACAGAGAAGTCGAGTGACTTTGCTCAAGGTAACAGAGCTGGTACGTGGCCAAGCCAGAACCAAACATGCAGGTTTGTCTGGGGCTCGAGCTGTGGCCTTTAAGCACCATGTTGCTAATACTAGCTGCTTCTACTAGGGCCTTTACCACACTGCGGTAAAGTAAATGGTCAAGGTGGCCCCTTGCATCCTGGAAAGTTAGCTCCATCGCGACGGGAAGCAAGTCACATCCGGATCCCGCGTGCCTAACGCAGGGCCTGACACAGAAGGGAGCAGCAAACGTGCGAGCTGAAAAACATTCTGAATGAAGATAAATAAAACCCCAAGACTTCCACCAGGTGGCGCTGTGGGAGTACACGAGCAAAGTGCTCTCGCGAACCTTTCCCCCTCCTTTCCCACAGAAAACCCTTAGTGGCCACATTGTTTTCTTTCCCCTTTCCAGAGAAGATTGAGTGGGTGGGAGAAACGTTTTCAAGATGTTTAGGTATGAAAAGACACAGATTTGACAATTTAATTTATGACCTTATGTTTTGGCCCCAAAGGGAAGGTTGACCTTACTCCACCCCTTCAAGTTCACGAACATCTTTCAAAGATCTCAAAGTGGTTGGCAGACCCTTGTCACCATTAAAAAGCTAGAAATAAACTCTGAATTGCCTAAAGCATTGAAGGGGGTTGGGCAATGGAGTGGAAAGGTCTCCTGACTAGGAGGCAGGAGACTTGGATTCTGATATCTCTGTTATTAACTAATGGGGAGCTTTAGGCAAGTCCTTTCTCTTTAGACCACTATATCTTCAGATGAAAAACAAGGGGATTAGATGAGTTTTCCAACGCAGACGCTGTTTATTTCCTACTAGCCTCTGCAGAAAGGACATTGTACAGCAGAATTATTGCATGATAGTAATAAAGTCTATAGACCCTGACTCAAGCCTCAGCTTGTCCACCTGTGAGCTATGTGAGTTTGGGCAAGTTACTTCTCTGGGCCTCAAATTTCCTCATCTGTATAATGGGAATGATACTGTACCTACATCACAGGGTTCTTGTAAGGATTAAGTAAGATAATGCATATAAATTGCCTAACATGGTAGTTGGCACACATAAGCATTCAGTAAAATATCATGTAGCGCTGACTCACATTTTAGCAACTTCATCTAGAGTTTGGATGTACATTTAGTTATCAGCAAAATAAGGGGGAGCCTTTAAGTAATAAGCTGCAAACAGGCTTGGCCCTTTTATAAATACAAAGGTCAAGGACATATGGGTAAGAGACAAGGCCAAGTATGCGATTGAAGCAGAGATCTACATAAGTCACCACAAACAGCTGGCCTCTCCTTATGCATTGCTGGTGGGAGTATAAAAAGATAAAACCACTTTGGGAAAAGGTCTGACAGTTTCTTGTAAAACTAGCCTACATCTTCCCTATGCTCCAGTATTTCCACTCATAGGTATTTACCCAAGAAAAAGGAAAACATACATCTGCAAAAGGATTTGTATGAGAACATTTATAGCAGCTTTACTTGTAATAGCCAGAAACTGGAAAAAGCCCAAGTGTCCATCAGTAGGAGAAAAGACAATGGATAAACAAATTGTGGTATGGTCACACAATGAGGTACTTACTCAGCAATAAAAAGGAACAAACTGCCGATACGTGCAACAACATGCATGAGCCTCAAAAACATCAGGCTCAGTAAAAGAGCTCTTATATAAGAGTTTGTACAATATGAGTCCATAACAGGCAAAACCAATCTGTGATGGAAAAAAAATTAGAACTGTGTGAGTAGAGGAGGGGATTGACTGTGAAGTGACAAGAGGAAACTTTCTTGAGTGGTGGTAATGCTCTATATCTTAGCAGGGGGTCAAGTTATAGTTATGTTTGTCAAAAGGTAGCAATTAATGTTTGTATATTTTACCTCCAAAGGAAAAAAAGAACAATGAGCAAATTTTTAAAAATAAGCAAATACTGAACTCTAGTTAAGGTTAGGTATGCAGAAAGTGCTAACGAGTGAAGTGTAATAACGTCTGCAACTTCAAAAAGAAAAAGGACAATGGATAGACACATGGAGAGATGGCTAGGTGAGGGATGGATAAAGCTAGTATAGAAAAACATTAGTGGTAGACTCTAGGTACTAAGTAACAAGGTTTCTACTGTAAAATTCTTCCAACTTTGCTGTCTGTTAGAAATTTTGCATAATAAATTTCTGGGGAAAAAAAGGTAAGCATGAAGTTCCACATCCTGCATGGAGTGAAATTTTTTCAAATCTAAAAGGCTCTATTGGAGGAAGGCAAACCTCAGACCTAGGTAACTATTTCCTGAGCACCTACTATATGCCAGGCATTGTGCCAGGATAGATGAGGGATACAAAGAGGAAGAATACAGCCCTTGTGCTCCAAAGGATTGTAGGAACCATTCAACAAGCCCGCTTAGCACTATTATTCTACATTGTAGAGTTGCTAAGGAGAGTAAAGTTTCATCTAGTTGACAAAGTGTCTTCTTACCAAAGACAATGTCTATTACCAAAAATAAATGATAATTATGTGATGTGATGGAGATGTTAGCTAACACTACTGTGGTAATCATATTGCAATATAGAAATGTATCAAATTAAGTTGAACATCTTGTTGAACTCACACAATGTTATATGTCATTTATATGTTATATCTCAATAAAAGGAATTACTACAAAATAAAAGTGTCTGGCACTGAAGATGTGCTGAATAGTTATTGCTGCAAATATGATTGGAAGCCATCTGCAAGCCAGAGCACAGAGTCTTGAAGGCCACACTAAGGTGATCATCTGGCAATCCAAGGGGCCAAACAAGGAATTTGGAGCCTCAGGGGACACCCGTAGGAAACTGCTGGGAGAAAGGGGCAGAGGCAATAGATTGCATTGTTTTGAGGGGTTGGCAGGCAAGGGAGCTTTTCAAGCACCTCAATGAGCACAGAGAGCAGGTGGAAGCATCCATAGGGAGGAGGCTCAAAATGACCCAGGGCAGCTCTGAGACCCAAGGAGATGAGATGTTGGTTTCATTTTCTGGGAAATAGGAAGCTGTTTAGTCTGTGCCTGTGATGTTGTAGCTCTGTAAGGCTGTATTGGTTGTTTACAGCTGGCGTCTATTCTGATCATTGATTAGCCCATTCTGACTGGTCAGTGCCTAAGACATACTACTGTTAACTATTTTTAATATCACTCCTACCCACCTCATAGGGTTGTTGTAAGGTTAATTAATATAATGTATGTAATCTGCCTAGCACATGCTAGGCATTTGATAATTGAGCTCAGGGACCATATCTGATGCTCCAGTATGTGGCCTGGATATATGGTGACCTCAGCACAAACCCACCAAACCTCCAACGAGTCTCTAAGGTAGGCATTTGAAGCCCCTGAAGTCCATTCCAACCCACAAATATTGGAATCTTTATGAAATCCAGTCCCCCCGCCGCAAATACTGCACATATTCCCATGGAACACCCGAGAAGCCCCACTTGGACAGGGAACTTCCCCACTTATTCTGCTCCTTCCTTTGAGAATGGACCCAGTGGAATGGCTCGTGATGGGCCACACCCTCAAGATGGTACTGCTAGGAGCAGGTAGTGGGGTTGCAATGATAGTGGCCTCAGACCACCTGAGCTCTTCTTTTTTCAAACAGGCTTTTGGATGCTAGTGCTTAAAGCTTGGGTCCAGACTCAAAATGCTCTCCAAACCAGAATTCCAGTTGGCTTTCAAACCCACTGCTCATGCTACTCCAGATCCTGGTGCTCCCAGCTTTCCCCCAGTTCACAAAGAAGTGGCTGGGAGAGTTATAAAGCCACTGAGAGTTCACCAATGTGACTTGTTCCCTCATGTGTTTCTAGGACCCAGCACAGTTCCTTGCACAGTGTAACATGCAGTACATATTGGTTGAATAAATGGGTGAATGAATGTCTCAGTCTGTAGTGGGTGCTTCATGAAGCCTTCTTCCCCCGCCTCCCCCAGCGCCCACTGTGGCTTTGGCAGCCTCCTGGACTCCAGCAGTGCACACCATCTGTGCCCGTCCTTTGGCAACGAGCCAAACTCAACTCAGTTCAATTCAACCAACTTCTATGGAGCTGCACTATTGGCAGGAAGCACTCGCGGTCTCAAGGAATGGCGAAAGCATTTCCTAATCCATGGCGCCTCAATTGTGCGGTTAAAACAACCTTGGCATGGAACAGAACCTTTTCCAAGACTTTTTAAAGTCTGAATACATGAGTATAAATTACTTCTCTTTGTCAACACACTTGATTGTCATTCAGGAAACAAGTGAGTTCTGGATGATGGATAAACATGGTTATTTGACAGGTATGGGGCAGGTCTAGAAGGGGGATGGAAGGGTGTGGAGTAATGAGACCCAATCCTTGTCTGATGGATTTGCAGCTTTGTTAAGTGTGGTGGGGAAATGGGGTTGGCATTTCAGCCATTCAGGGCTGGCCTGGGACTGGGATTTGAAGGGATGCCCAGCAGCCCCTTGAGTGAAAAGAAAGCCAGAATCCCCCCACACACACCTGTTGTTTTTTTCTGAGGGTTGGGCATTTTTAAATTTTATGACTATTCTCCATTCCTATTTCCACCCCCTTCTACACATCGCTTGCTCCCCATGCCAGTCTTCCGTAAATTAATCATTTGCTTTCTCTCTGGCAATTATTTCATTCAATGGAATTAGATTTAGCCTTGTATGTATCCATGAAAACATTATTTTTAATAGAAAAAAACCTGAAAATAACCAGAAATTTAAAAAGAGCTAATTAAATATACAATGATTGATCCATAGTCCGGAATACTGTGTAATGTTATTATAAACAGTAGTAATTGACATGGAAAATTCACAACATGTTAAGTGAAAAAGGCTACAAAGCAATGATGTGGGGGTGTGTGTGCATGTGCAGCATATGTGTGTGTGATTGTAAATGTTTTTCTTGGTGTTTTTTTGCTGTTTTCCAAATCTGTATTGAATGCTGCAGTCTGAGTTACGGCACCACTGGGCGGGGCGGGGGGATGCGTGCATTGTGAAGACCCTGGGAGCACAACAGAGGCATCAAGCAAGGCTTCCTTCAGTCGATGGATTTTGAGGAAGGTGAAAGGCCCAAGTTCGAAAGGAACTTCAGAAATATGCTGGTTTTCAAGTGCAAAGGCAAGGAAATGGTGACTTAAGGCCCCCCGAAAAGGATTGGGCTCCATTGAATAAGCAGTGGGGAGCAACTCTGGGTTGCTGAACATACAGATGAATTGATGGAAGTGGTGTTGGAGGAGAATTACAGGTAGTGCCTGACTTAGGGTGGTTTGACTTACGATTTTTTGACTTAATGATGGCGCACAAGTGGTATGCATTCAGTAGAAACCGTACTTTGAATTTGGATCTTTTCCCTACCCAGTGATATGCATCTCTCTCATGATGCTGGACAGCAGTGCAAGCCACAGATCCCAGTCAGCCATGCGATCACAAGGGTAAACAACTGATGCACTTAAAGCCATTTTGTCCCCATACAACCATTCTGTTCTTCACTTTCAGTACAGTATTCAATAAATTACATGAGATAGTTAACACTTTGGTATAAGATAGGCTTTATGGTAGATGATTTTGCCCAACAGTAGGCTAATGTAAGTGTTCTGAGCATGTTTAAGGTAGGCGAGGCTTAGCTATGATGATTGGTAGGTTTGGTGTATTAAATACATTTTTGACTTATGATATTTTCAATTTACAATGGGTTTATTGAGATGTAACCCCATCATAAATTGAGGAAGATCTATATTCAAGCCATCTTGATCTCGTAGGCTGGGAGATCTGCCAGGAGACTTGCAGTTTGCATATTTGACCTGAGGTAATGAGAGCTTGGATTAAGCTTGTAGGAATGAAACAGAAGGGAGCAGATGGATCTGAGAAAGAATCAGAGCTGGATATTCAAATCTGGCTAAATAATGCCAGGTGGCAGGTGAAACCACGTAAGGAGACACTTGCCAAGGAAATGGATGTTAAGAGAGAATAACTGAGGACGGGATGTTCAGGGAGTTCAACAGTTAATGGGAGGAGGAAAGAAGAGGAGCCAGTGAAGGAGAAAGAGAGTGATGGGTCCAAGAGATAAGAGAAACTTGGGAATGCAATGCCACAAGAGCCAAGGATAGGACAGTTACAGGAAGGAGTGGGTGGCTGATGGTATCAGATTCATCCTCGGGGTCAAAGATGCAAACTGAACAGGGACCCTTGAATTTGGCCAGGCGATTATTGGTGAACTAACTTAAAGACAGTGGTTCTGACAGAAAGCACTGGACTCTAGAACTAGTTTCCAGAGAAGGGAGAGATGGGGAAATCGAGGCCGCTCATGGATACCACCCATGTGACAAGAGTAATGTGTTAGGACTGAGACCAACGGGGTCAAACTTTTTAATTCTAGTCCTGCTACTTAATCAATTGAATCTGTTTTCTTTTCTAAAAATGGGAATAATCCTACTGGCTCATAGGGCTGTTGAAAGGACAATACAAGTTTAAATGATTCTTTTTACATTACAGTGAAGGGGCTTTTTCCTCCCCCAACCCTTGCCCCCTACCGACGCCCCCCACCCCCCCCACAAAAACCCTAGAGATTTCTGGGCATGTCTGAACAGATAAGGGAGTCTTTTAGCTTAACAGTCCTGTCCCTAGTTTGGTACTGCTTTGAGAATTCCTTAGCCATATCCTCTGGCATTGGTAACACCAAGTCACTTTAACAATTCTTTCCTGACCCCTCTGTGGTGAGGGCATTGAGGCAAAGCAGTAGGAGGGAGCCAGTGGTCAGGGTCATGTGGAATGTCTCTGAGACCTCTGTAGAGGCTGTTAATAAGCAAGGCCTGGTTTGAGACCCTGGATATAGTTTGGTGCCAACCTCATCCAGCACACAGAAGGCTGCAGCCCTGGAGTGGATGGGGGGCTGAAGAGTGGCCACAGCAGAGGCACCAGAAAACCTTCCTTTTTAAACCCATGGCACCTGCAAATTGAATGGCCACTAGACCAAACGGTCTTGAACAGGGAACTTGATTTTCAAGGTGTACATAGGCATATACTTTTCTTTTACTGTTATGTTCTCACTTGGCAGTCATAGACAACCAATACAACCAGACCTGCCCAGCACTACCTCGTGTTTTTTTTTCTATTCATTGTCTACAAAACAATCCTTGGAGCATTTTTCCTTTGTGAGACCCAGTCTGTTTCGAGTTTAACATTCTTTGTCTCAGTGCCTTGTTTTCCCCTAAAAGAAGGTACCCTCTGAGAAAAAATGGCTGCCTCACAAGCCAGCAGGGCCTAGAACTGTTACCAAGCCCTGGAGAGGCACAGGGCTGGATGCCCACCTAACTGGGTGTAGATATGGGGAGGTAGGCATATATTCTAGAACTGGCACTTTTCTGATCCTGAGACATCTAAAGAGTGTAGTAAAAGGGCCTTTTTAATGTCTCTGTTCCTTTTAATGGAAGAACTTCGTTTTATTTCTGGGAAGATGGTTTGCCCAAAGGAAACAGGGTCACATCATGGATGGTACATGCACATGCTAAGATGTATAGGCCCCTCTCAAAATCTGACAGGAGATCACAGGAGGGGTACTTCCAAGGAGGATGGTTTATTATCAGAAACCTTTGTGGAAAATCAGGGAGTCCTGTTCTGCTTCAGCCACCAAATTTGTCCTGACCATCTTCTGATTAAGATGCTCTTCTTGGGCTGGGGGAAGGAATTAGGGCTGGAAAGATAGGTCAGGGTTCTTGTCTGCTGGAGTAATTGCCATAAGATGTGGACAAGTAGTCTCCGCTGCCACATTAAGGGAGAGCTGATGGAACCCCGGGGCAGGACCTGCCTCGGGGGGCCAGATGCTCTTTCTGGGCCAAAGCCTGGCCTGCAGGGCAGGTGGCCAGAACTTGGAAGGAATTCTCTTCCGCAGCCCAGGGTCTAGGCTTGGCCCCAGCAAGCTGCCCTGCCAGCCTCTGCTGCCTGGGGCCTCGCGCATTCCGAGCCCCCGCCCCTCCGCCCCTCTCCGGGCCTCGCCCCCCTGCCTTGCCCCTTCTCCTCCCCCCACCAGCTGTCCCCTTTCCCCGGAGCGACCAGACAGCCGGAGCCTGGGAAGAGGCGGCCTCGGGCCGGAGGGGGCGTGGTGGGGAAGGGGAGGAGGGGCGCGGGTGAGGGGATAAGGAGGCCGGCGGTTCGCACCCCCAGACACTGCGCAGCCCGCGCAGACCTGGGTGCCGCCGCCGCCGCCGCTCGCCTGCTTCCCCTCGGCTAGGGGGAAAGGTCAGCAGCGTCCTGGAGCCGCCGTGTCACTCCCCGACAGCCATGAACTGCAGCGAGAGCCAGCGGCTGCGCACCCTCCTCAGCCGCCTGCTGCTCGAGCTGCACCACCGGGGCAACGCCAGCGGCCTGGGCGCCGGCCCGGGCCCGAGCATGGGCATGGGGGTCGTGCCTGACCCCTTCGTGGGCCGCGAGGTGACCAGCGCCAAGGGCGACGACGCTTATCTCTACATCCTGCTCATCATGATCTTCTACGCCTGCCTGGCCGGAGGCCTCATCCTGGCCTACACCCGCTCCCGCAAGCTCGTCGAGGCCAAGGACGAGCCATCGCAGGCCTGCGCAGAGCACGAGTGGGCCCCTGGAGGTGCCCAGCCCGCCGCTGCCGAGACTGCTGCTGGTCCGCCGGACGAGGGCCACCGCCAGCTTGCCCCCGGGGGGATGCCGGCCCTAGCCCGGGGCGCAGACGGGGTCTAGAATCACAGGCCCAGCCTGCTCGCTCGCGCCCTCCTCATCTCGCTTGTCCCCTGGCGCGGCGTCCGCCTTTACCTTTCTTCCCCTGCCAGGGTTCGCCTATCTGAGGCCCAGGCAATGATGAGAGGCCAGGAGACCTTGTCTGGAAGGCCCTGGAAGAAGCACCACCCTACCCACTCCCGGCCGGTTTCCCCTCCTCTCCCCCCATGCCTCCACCCCCGGCCCGCTCGTCCAACTGCACTAAACTGCGTCTGCTCTCTTGTCTTCAGGCAGCCCTGACACCATGCTCCAGGTCTCTGGGAACTGAATCCAACACGTCCAACACTTGGCATTGAACTGAAGCAATCAAGTCTAGCAGAAGTCTGGGCCGTCTAATTGGCAGCTGCTCCAGGGGCTGCCAGAGACTGCTCACTGAGGAGCCAACGGGCTTGCCATCACTGCCAGGCCGGCCGCAGCAGCTCCAGCTTCCTGGCGCCTTAGGGACAGAGACAGAAAATGAGACCTCAGACATGTTTTCCTTCCTTCCCTCTTTCAGCGGCGAGCTAGCAGGACACTAGGACTATTCTGTGGGCTAGAATGGACTTAATGGGGACTGAAAGGGGGAGGGAAGCTCAAAGGGGAGGGCGAGACCTATGACCCCAACTGTATGGTTCTCTTGCATCCAGTTGCCATCCCAAAGGTAACTTGCCTGATTTTTAGTCGTAACTTTGCCATCTTCTGCCCTGGGGAACCATTGCTGGGTGTATCAGCTCAGTACTTGGAAATGCCTCTCCTATATTGATTCAATTGTTATGGCAGTTGTCTCCATCCACAGGACATGAGGCTCAGACGTCCCCTACTCTGTGACCTGGGGAATGTCAGAGGCAGGTAATAAAGTTTGTTTAAACAATGACCTAAGACTCTTCTCTCAAAGATCCAAGCCTTAAGTCCCAGAACCACACAGGGGAGGAATCCTTTTTGCTTTTGGAAATGATGTTTAGATTTGGGGGATGCGTTTTTGTGATACTTATACCTATATATCCACTTCCAAAATAATAGGTGTGATTGTGGGTGAAGAAAAGGTTTGTATGCCTAAATGGGTTGTTTTATCAAGCATTGGGAAAGTTATAACTGATTTATTATTTTTCTTTTTCCTTAATTCTGGAGTGCTTTCAAATATCCCAATGCTAAGGAAGGGTGTCCCACTTTTCTTTTGCAGTTTTTCAGGATACACTTAAGAAAAAACCTCACACCCATCATTATTAGCTATTACCAAAGTTAATTTTAAGAAGCCATCTCCAGAACTCTCAAAGAAGTGGCTTATTGAGAGAGAAAAAGCTATTAGAGAGTGTAAGTCTTAAGTCAGAGGGAAGATGCTTGAACTAAGCAATCTTAAGCAATAATGGGTAAAGTCAGAAGTGTATGTTTTTTGATTTATTGTCCTTGTCTCAAGAAGGTTATCAGAAACTTGCCTGCTTAGCACTTTAATGCTTATATCTGATGATGGCTGTTTGCACTTAACAACAACAAAAAATCACCCTTTAGCATTAAACCAACTTACTTAAATCCAGCTGGTTTCTCAGTTACAGCAGGACAAAGATATTATGGGTCACTTAAGTGTTTCGATAATACACAAACCTCATTCAAGGCATTGGTTTTGACCTTGTAGCCCATCTGGTATTTTACTGGAGCTATTAATAAGTTAAATGAACTTACTTTCATTCCCAGAATCCACTTCTTGAAGATATACTGGCCTTGCCCCATTGGCTACTCTCCAGTCCTAGTTCCAGCCCTAAGGTCACCCCTCTCCTTGCAGGTGGGGGCCAGGGATTGCACAGCAGTCCAAGACAATGATAAGAAGAGAGGGGATGCTGTGAGAGCCATCTCTGGGCCAGGCAGGGAGGTCTGAGTGGGATGGGGAGGGAGGGCACCGGTAACCCAGCCATGCCGGGGGCCTGTGGGAGTGAGTACCCAGCCCTGCATTTTAAGTACAATAAGGACCCTCAGTTATTTGGCATAACTGGGGACACAAGGTTGTTCTGATAATGCAGCATAATCACTGGTTAGGTGCTGCAACTCTGTGAATATTTGTACCATTTTTTCATAGACCTTTAAAAAATATATTGCTCAAGAAAATATAATGGGAGCAGTCGCGGTAATGCCCATAATGAACCTTGATGTGCTAGCTGTGGGAAACAAATACCACTGCAAAAATTTGACGGCTTTTAAAAACATTTTACCCTTTAGATGATGATTAAAGTGCCCATTAAGAATGTGTAGTTAGAGTAGCTACAGAACTCTCCCAGGGAGAAAAGTGAACAGGCCTGGGGAGAGCGATTTGCTTTCCTGCCTGCTTGCTTTCTTCAAATGCTTTCAAGGCTACCACTGTGTCCCAGATAATGAAGTTTCCCAAAAGCTTGGCTGGACATTCGGCTCTCCATGAACCAGTGGGGTTTTCAACAGCATTGAAGTGATCATATTTTGGTCAGCAAAATATAGAAGATAGAAAAACTAGGGGGTTGGCCAAATCCCAGTTTTGATCATGTATTCCTGAGCAACACGAGCTGACTATATAAACTGGGAAATAAAACTGTTAGCTTTCTCCTGAATGTGATTCTAATAAATTGGAGGGATTCTTTTCTCAATCCACCCAGTAGTCTGTTTCTCCCTCTTGTGCAAACAGATCCTGTGTCAGTTCATGTTCAGATCTTTGCTCCACGATAATAATAATGAAGAAGATCCATGCTTCCTTACTTATAAGTTGAGACTTTCAACAAGGCAGGACTAGGAGGTGTTTTGAGCCCCAATGTCCAGAAGTGCTCATTGACAGTGCAAAAACAAACTTGTAAACTTGTCTTCCACTACAGATACAATTCTTTGTTGTTGATTCACTTTTCTAGAAGGATATAAATGGAGTCTTTAATTTGTTTGTTTTACCATCTTCTCCTTTTCAGTTTGCTATCTTGTTTAGAATCCAAAGATCTGCACATGATTTGTATCAACAAATTAAAAAGGGACCGGGCTGCTTTCCAAAAGTCTTGCCTGACGGCAAAGGAAATGCACTGCAGTGCCTTGGAGAGAGCCCAGGGCCCGAATCAGGAGAACCGGGCTCCAGCCCTGGCTTTGCCAATTAACTGGCTTTGTTTCTCAGGGCGAGCTGTTTAACTTCTCTGGGCCCGTGGAGATTTGAGGATCAAGAAAGCTAACATACGGGAAGGGGCTCGGAGAAGTACAGCATTGATAGAAGCATAAGGTGTTAAGTTTCTACTTTCCTTTTCCTTCCTTGTAGGAGTGACTTCGGGCAGTTGTGTGGTGGAAGTGTGGCTCAGAGAAAATTCTCCACTGTATAGAGTCTGCTCTTATTGCTCAGAGAACACAGAGGCTTGACCACGACCTCCCAGATTTCTGAGCCTATGTCCCTCATTCTAGGGTCCTGGATGACCAGGAATCTGTGCCTAACTGTCTCACCACCTACTCTACTCCCCTTTACCTGTAGGTTCATAGTGCCTCTTTAAAATAAATGTGACAATGATACTGTATGTTCAGGGCTCCACCACGACTGGAGTCCAGACTTTGAAGACACAGCTCAGGGCTTGAGAGAGGGTGCAAGAGAGGAGAATGAAGGGAGAGAATCACAGGCTGTGGGCTTCATGCGGGAGGTAGGAGGAAGAGGAAGCTAGAATGTTCTGTGAAGGTAAGGGAGCCTGACTGAGGACCAGCAGGGGTGACTAAATTAGATTGGTGAATAGCCAACCCTAGGTGAACTTGAATCACCTATCAAAATGGCTCTGGGAGAAGAAGTTGGATGGAAGTCACTTTTCAGCCTCTTTTGTTACTTAACACAAGCTCTGGCCTGCCCAGGTAGACAAATAATGTGATTAAGGCAACTTTTCTTTCTGTGCTATATTTCAGGGTGAGCTGCTTAACTTCTGGACCAGGTGACCCCACCAGTTCCCCATCAGCTGTGTTCTGAGGGAGGCAGGGACTTATATTTACGTCATTTGGTAAAAGCTGTGGCATGAGCCTCTTCCTTTGAAGAGAGTGCAATCAGAACACACAGAGGAATACCTCAGATACATTTTTTAAAAAGTCGTGGTAAAACGCACATAATGTAGAATTCACCACCTTAGCCATTTTTAAAAGCGTACAGTTCAGTAGTGTGAAGTACATTCATGCTGTTGTGCAACAGTGCCCTTCCAAGACACAGAAGAAGGCAAGCAGCTAAATCACTTCACATAGTACTAACAGGGCTTAGTCACTACTTCACGTTACACCCTCTCCAGGGGTGTTCACATTTTATAATCGATCATTCAGGACAATGTAAGGTGAAGCACAAGGAAAGAATCTCTAGTTGTAGATTGCAGTGGCTTCTGGAAGGAGAGATAGCTGTGCTGGGGAAGACGCTTAGGGGAGAGGTGTACTGAACGTCCCCAAACTTCTCAAGTGACATCCTACTCTTACTGCCAGATGATCCTAGGGGGAGGACAGAGGTGGCCATGAGTGACTGGATTTCAGTACAAATTTGCAAAGCTCCCACATACCTGGCCCACAAGATGTCCATTCATGAAAACACCTCAGGTCCCTGGAAGGACAGGGCCTCCTCTTGCCCTTTTTAGCATGTAGGTGTGATCTAGTAGGGGTTGCAGCCCCAGCAGGCCTGGAAAGGAAAAAAAGACAGTAGGGGGCATGTTAATTTCACTCCTCTTCTTGGGGTGCCACTCCTCTGGGGGTACTGTGGTCAGGACCAGCTCTTGGCAAAACTATGGGACTTATATTTATATCATTTTCCCCTTCCTGTTCCAAGCTTTCCGTTGTCACTCCTTGTCCAAGTCCTCCAGAACTTCCCTTAATGCCCGGGTCTAATGATCTTCATTTACATCTAATCTGCTATTCATCCTGGTAATGATCCAAGGAATGCATCTCTCTTTTTTTTGATGTCTGATCTTATTTATTTGTTCCTCTTAAGAAAATCTCAGTTTTGACTGGACTCAGACTTGGAGGTAGTTCTCAGAGAGGACAGCCCCCATCTCTTGGCCATCTGTCCCTGGCATTGTTTTTTGTTCTCTTTCATTCTCTTGGCCTAAAGCTTAGCATATTCTGTGTCCTTTTCCTTATTTTTCTTAGTACACTGTTTCTTGAGAGTGATACACTGACGTGTTTGTTGCAGGACATGCAGAGCACCCAGATGCTGAATCCTGGGCACAGTCGTCCTGGGTTTCTTGCCTTCTGTGTTCAGGGGCTTTCTTACAACACGCTGGCAGACATCTTCTTTAAAGAGACTGAAGAGTATGGGGATTCCGCTAGCTCTCTTGGCCCCTGGCAACAAGGCACAGTGGTATCAGTGAGTCTTGGAATATCCGTCTGCCCCACCTTCTTTTTTTTTTTTTAACAGTCACCAAATTGAGAATAGTCAGATTGACATCTAAAATACAACCCTAAACAGATTTGTGCCTCATTTCTCCAGTTCTCCTTGGTCTGTAACAAGAATGCCCCTTCTTGAGCGGCAGGTAGAAATGACCATGGGTCAAGACACTCTGCTTTATGGGGAAACCTTCTTTGTCATTCCCACTACTGATCTGGCCCACATAACCCTTCCATTCTTCACCCAGAGCATCAGCAGTAACTTCTGTGGCCATATGCTTCTCACAAACGGTACAAAGTTTGCATTCGCTGTCCAGTTCAATGAGTTTCCGGCAGCTGGTGGCTGGAAAAGACATGTTCAGCTTCATCTTGAAGAAGCTGACCACTTCGAAGATCACACAGAAAAGAGGAGGAATACATCTTTAGTCATTGGGTGGGGGAGAGAGCTATGGAGGGAGACTTCTCCTAGGACTCTCAAATCTGATATGGGGAAGGCTTCTCTGGCAGTCACACTATTGTGGGAAGCTCAGGAACAGAACTTTGGCTTTTTCTTTATTCCCACCACTACATCTGTGGGCGTTTAGAAGACTGCAACCTTCAGCAATCTAGGAGGGTACCTGCATTTCCATGTGAGTCTCCTCGGGTGGAGGGTGGGATAGGGGTGGGGATGGGAGTAACTGGGCCAGGCAGAAGGGGAGAGAAGCACTTGACCGGCTCCCCAGTCAGACCTCTGTCCACTGAAAGGCTAACTTAGCAAACAGGACACCAGAGAGGAGTAGCTGAAGTGAGTGAGCAAAGAAATACTAGGACTGTAAGGATGGAATTCCTATCATTTTCCTGCCACCTCCCTATATATCTGTACTAAACCAAGGCTGTAGCCAAATGACAAGCCCTGCTTGGAGAGGCTGCTCTGGAATCAATTGGGTGAGTCTCCATCCCATGCCATGTAACTGGCACCATCCCTCAAGGGTTTGGGCTTTCCCTTGAGCAAGTCCAGGGGGCTGGTCAGTTCAACAGTCCCCATCTTTCAACCTTCCACATCATCCCTTAAAGCAGAATAGTGTAGTACAAAGGGCATGGGCTCAAGATCCAGACTGCCTGGATCTAAGTCTGTGGTCTGTCTTCCATAAGCTGCCTTCCAATGCTTCAGAAGCATTACTTGATCTTCTCCAAGCCTCCTCTGCCTGTCTGTAAAATGGATGCAAGAAACAGTACCTACCTCCCAGGGTTGTTGTGAAGATTGTGCCTGGCTCAGGCTAAAAGCTTCTGTAATGATAGCTTCCGACCTCGCCCCAGCCCACTGCAATGGGCCAGTCACCTACACCACACCAATGAAATTGCCCTGTCGTGGTCATTGATGCCCTGCACGTTCCAAATCCAGTGCTGAGTTCTCAGTCTTCATCTCTGGGCACTTATCAGCATGTAACACCATTGATCATTCCTTCCTGGAAACTTTTCTCTTGACTTGCATAACTGTAACACCTCAGTCTCCTTGTTTGCCTCCTTCTTCACCAGCTCTTTTTCTTCTTAGTCTTCTTTGCTAGTTGCTTCTCATCTCCTCAACCTCTCAAAGTTGAATTGTGTGGGGCTCCATCCTAGGACCTCTTCTCTTCTTCATCTATTCTTTCTCTCTGAGTAGTGTCCACTAGTCCCAACATACAAAATATCATCTTCATATATAAATAAATATAAAAACCATCTTTACAATGATGATCCCCAAATTTATATTTTTTTATAAATATAAAACCCCTACTCTGAGCTCCAGATGTGCATATCTGACTGCCTACTTAACATCTCTACTTCACTATCTAAACCTGTCTCAAAATTAACATGTCTACATCAGAGCTTTTGAGTCCCTTCCTCCCAAATTTGCTCTTTCACTTGGGTAACAGAAAGCAACCTTTACTACCTGCCATCTGGGAACTGGTCTGACGTTTACATTTAGGCCTATTAGTTAGAAGCTGGTCTGGTGTTCACAGGGAGGCCATGCTATTCTCACGTTGGACATAAACCATCTCACAGAACACCAATATCAGATTAGTCTAATGAAGACACACATCATGATGAAGTGAGACAAAACAAGACCATTTCATAACTTAATCTAAGTTCAGACAAAACCAAGGCTATTGGGAAATTCACAAAGTACCCAGCATCCTCTTTTCCCAGATAATTTGAGTGACTGCTACTTCTCTACCCATTATAACTTCAGTCTAGTTCTAGTCTTCCTTCATTCTAGATAAGAGTTATTAGGATACTCAGTCATGGAATTACTCTCACCTCCGTATAGCACTATTCCAGAGTGAACACTCGCTTCCTTGAACCCTCCCTAAAATCACCTAACATAAGCTTTAATCCAATAATAAGTCCTTTCTAACCCCTATTCCTGAGACACCCATGGTTCCCCTAGGTATGAATTCTCCCTTGTTGCCATGAGTAATAAGCCCAATTTGTTCAACTATAGGCTTGTTCCTGGTGGCTTTTGGCTGGAGGACATTGATATATTAATTCCCCCTCTTTTTTTTTTGCATAAATGGTACTACCACTATCCATCCAGTTGCTTTGGCCAAAACAGGAGTCATATTGATTCTGCTTTTTTCCTCCTCTTTCCACATTTAATTTAGGAGCCAAGTCCTTTCAACTTTATTTCCAAAAGGATTTTGCAGATGACCACTTCTGATCTCCACTTCTACCACCCTAGTCTATCTACATCCCCATCATGTCTAACATGAACTAACATAACACTTCCTGACTGGGCTCCTTGCCTTTACCCTTGCCTCCTGCAGTCAGTTCTTTACACAACAGCCAGAGCAATATTAAAGCATTCAGCAGTTCATGTCCCAAGTCACCCTAAGGCCCTCCATTGGATTGCCCATACAATTAGAATATAACCCCAACCCCTTACCATGGTCTACAAGACCCAATGAGATCTGACCCTTGCTGACTTCTCTGAACCTCATCTCTGGATGTTCTTTCCACTTGCTCATTAAACTCAAGTTATACAAATCTTTTTGTTGTTCCTTGAACAGAGCAAGCTCGTTCCTGCCTCAGAGACTTTGTATATGCTGCTTCCTTTGCCTGGAATATTGTTCCTCCACATCTTCTCATGGCTGTTTCCTTCTCATCATTCAGGTCTCAGCTCAAATGCTACATCCCCAGAGGCCTTCCTTGACCGTCCTATCTATAGTTGCTCCTTTCTCCCTGGCCCCACCCTATTCTCTATCCCATTACCCTGTTTATTTTAACTTCATAGCATGAAGCACTGTCTAAAAATATCGTTTGCTTACTTTCTAGTTTATTGTCAGTCTCTCCCATGTAGCTGTAAGTTCCATGAAGACAGGGATTTTTTTAGGTGAATTAAAAAATTTTAAATGTATTTTTATGACTTTTTGAGGTATAATTAGCATAAAACTCACACATTTACCATATTTAATATATGTATACACCTGTGAAATCATCACCAAAATCAAGTTAATGAACATAGCCACCACCACCAAAACTTTGCTTGTGTTTTATGCTTTGTCCTACTGGTCCAGACAATCAATGATCTGCTTTTTATTGGCATAGCTTAATTTACATTTCTGATTTTGAGATTCAACCATATAGTTCATTTCTCCTTATTACTGACTATTTGTAGGGATGTACCACAGTCTGTTTATCTATTCACCTATTGAAGGATATCTGGGTTGGTTCCAGTTCTTTGCAATGATGAGCAAAGCTGTTATTAACATTGGTGTCAAGTCTTTGTGTTGGTATATGTTGAATGCAAGGGTTTTGTGTTTCTGGTTCTTTACAACATCTCCCACATCTAGGCGTCTGTATAATATTTATACACTATGTGGTGCTTAAATACCCGTTGGATGAGTAAGTGAGCCTTCCTTTTTAGCCCAGGTCCATGGACATTTTCACTGTTCCTGGGGCTACCTTAGAATCTGTCACTAATCTAACATCTGTCCTTTTCCTGCCTTTCCAATCTGCAGCCCTGGGTGACCCCTTGAAGGTGACTGTTTCCACTCTTGGCTTGTTGGAGAAATCCTGCTCTTCAGGTTCACTGCCAATGCATGCTGTCTACCCTAAGCTGGCCCCTCTGGCTGCTCAACAATCCATTCATTCCTCGCTTGCTGACTCCCTATCACATTCCCTACAGCAGCTGCTCCAAACTTCCTGCTCTCTCCTCAAGCCCCCAGCCCCATCCCTCCTCCTCATTCTCAGGAGATGACTTCACCTCCTTCATTACGTACAGGAGCTTCTTCGGCTTCCATCTGACCCATCTGCACACAGCCATCTCAAACGCTTCCGACTTGCAGGAAGACGTGCTCCTCCACCTTGCCAAGGTTAAGCTCTCTGCTGGTGTGCTTGATCCTAGCCCCAACTTTAATGATATTAATAATAACGACAGCAAAAACCAAATGTAATTAGTCCTCGATATGTACCATACACTTAGCTAAGCACTGAGAGAACAACTCTGATTTTTACTGAAAAGCTAGGCCTCTAACATGTATCATTTTCCCCCTAAGTTAAAAAAAAACTCATTAATCTCTTCTTACAAAAGTATTGCAAATACTAAGCACTTGGCATTTGTTATCTGATTTAATCCTCAAAGCCAGATTTTTTAAAAACAGAGACGAAGTCTGGATATCAGAAAGGTTAAGGGACTTACTTTGGGTCAGTTAGCTAGCACGTGGTGGCTCTGGGACCTGAGCTAAGATTTAAATACAGAGCTCTCTTTCCTTATTTCCCCTCTCTCTAGCTTTCTTTTCCCTTGAAGTTCAGAGGGTTCTCTTAATCTTGCTCCTTTATTCATGGCCAATTATAATCTTTGGCCAAAATATAAAGAAACTATAGGAAAAGGTAAAATAAAGGGGAAGAGAGACACACTATGCAGAATCTTGCCAGGCTAACAAGTTTGAATTTCATCCTGCAGGCAGTGGTTCCCGAATGTTAGCATAAAAAGCTAATTAGGAGGCTAAGGTAATATTGCAGAGGGGATGGCAGGGGCCTGGACTATGGTGGTGGCTATGGAAGTGGAGAGACATGGACAGACTTTTTGCATGTAGTAAAATACACATTTGAACCATTTCTGAGTGTATAACTCAGTGGCATGTAGTATATCACATGGTGTGCAACCATCACCACTATCAGTGTCAGAAGGTGTTCATCGCCCAGACTGGAGAATTCGAAAAGTCAGAATTGGCAGGGCTATGTAACCAATGTCTATTGGCAGGCTATGTAACCATTCATGATGATGGTGAATGAGAGGGAGGGGTCAAGCTCACTAGGTCTGGATAGCATGCTGATCGAGATAGTGGCCATCTCTAAAAGAGGTGAGTAAATAAAGCATGGGCTCTTGCACGGGTAGAAATGAAGGAGACCTGGAGGCAATTATGGACATGTTGACTTTCTTAAAGGCCTTGGCAGGGAGATCTGAAGCAACCGGGCAAAGTAGGCCTGCAGTGCGGGTGGAAGTAAAGGCCTGGGGGCCCAGACCACATAACAGCACTCATTGGCATGCATCTCAGTACTTGTCAGTCACTGGTCCAAGTGCTCTTATTACATGATCTCAGTTAATCCTCGAGTTACAGATGAGCAAACAGAGGCACTGGGTACTTCGCCAAAGTTACTAGTATGTGACAGAGATGGGACTGGAACTCAGGTGGACTGACTTTTGGGGCAGTACTCATAGCCATTATGCTGAGCTGCCTCTCATAGGCTTCATTCCATCTGCACACGGGTGATGCTTGAATCTAGGAGAGTGGAGGCAAGACTGAGGGCAGAGCCTTAAGGAAAATCTACTTCTATGGGGGAAGAAAGGCATGAAATGAGTCCATTAAAGAAGACAGAAGAAGAGCTAAGGAAGGTAACAGGTAAATGGGGAAACTGTAGAAACCAGAGGAGAGAAGACTTTCAAGAAGGAGGGGATTATGATCCTGTAGATGTGTTGCAACTGAAGGGCTGCAAAGAGGCCATTTGATTTGCTGGTGATTGTCACTGGTCCCCTTCCAGATGGCTGGTTAGTGGTGGACTAGGAAAGCCAGAGGAAAAGGGTAGGTACAAAAGGCAGCTGGCGTGGACTGGTTTTTTAAGAATGTTGGGAATGAAGTGAAAGGGAAAGATAATTGCTTGAAAAAGTTTTGGAAGGAGTCAGCATAGTGTCTTGGCTCATGCTGTGCTTGGCTCATCATCCTGGATCAGATTTCCTGCTGTACCACTTACTTGCTGAGTGACCTTGGGTAAGTGATTTGGGTTCATGGAGCCTCAGTTTCCTCTTGGTAATAACAGGGCCCGCCTGTTAAAGCAGGGTTTGGAAGTGAGATGATGCATGTAAAGTGCACACTGAAAGAGTCAGTACATGGTTAACTCTTTGTTATTATGTAGCAATAATATACATAATGCTTAATGAGTGCCAGTGAATCTGGTTCAATGATCTTGAGAACCCAGGAAACTCCCAAATCCTGCCTCCTCAGGGTCTTTGTGATTAGCGATGACCAGACTGGAGTCATCAACTGCTGTCAATAGGGGTGCCCTCTCGGGGTCGCCTTAGACTGCAGTTAAGTCATGGGGGTTAAAATTCAAACCACAGCAAGCTTAGGAGAAATGGCCCTTCAATTCATGACCCTGCTGTGCAGTGTAATGTGCACAGCTCATGGGAAGGCTAGGTAGAGAACCAGAGTTTTGAAGGGGAAATAACTTACCACAGACCATTCCTTGGCCTGGCTTCTCCAAGCGGCTAAGGAAGCAAATAAAGCCTAAGCCTCTGGGCATTAGGTGTTTATGGAGATTTACCCACTTACAATGGGGAAATTCTCTCTCTCTCTCTCTCTCTCTCTCATTTGAAAACCTTCACAAACTCCACGCAAGTATTAGTCTTTTTAAAACTGGCAATACAATAGAATGCAAGCAATGCCCAAAGTCTCTTAAACGTTACTGAATTTTTCCTTCAGGATTCCAAATGCACTTAGGATCTTCAAGATCTCAGAGGTCAGAAGAATCTACCACTCAAGTCTGTGTCTCTATGAGCTGTAGAAAAATTTCCAGAACCTGCACTGACCTCAGGTCATTTCTTGAAAATTTGTTTTATTTTTAAAAATGTCTCTCCTGCCATCTTCTCCTTAAACTTGAGTGCAAAATGACCCAAAGACAGGCTTTGTGGTTATTTAAGTTCTCCAAGTTCAGGATCAACGGGAGTTTATCAGAGACATGCTTTCCCCAGGGAAAATTCTGCTAGAGCTCAAGGTATACAGTGGCACTCATGAAGCCCATCTCCTGGGGCTGGCAACTAATTCTGGTACCCACCTTACAGAGCTACAGACAAATGTGGACTGAGTACTCTCTGGGCAACCGCTAGGCCCTGGCTCCTAGGAGCTTCCAACCAAAAGCAGCTACCATGGAAAGGAGTGCTGGGTTTCTCCTGTGCATTGTCCTTCTCTACCCCACTGCAGCATCCTTTCCTCCTGGTCTTTGTTCTTCTGCTCCTTTTCCTTGAGTCTTTAGAGTGACCCCCTCCCCCTGCCCCACCCCCAAGAGTGAGAGCCCTTCCTGCTCTCTCACCTAGGTCAGCCTCAGAGCTGCTCGCCAGCTGGAGAGACCTCTTTCCCATGGGGGCAGTTGCGCCCTGCACATCTGGTGGCACTGACGAGAGCTTTCCTAAGTAGGAGTCTGTTTCAGTAGAGAACTGGAAGTCAAGCAAGATGCCTGGAAGGGGACATGTTGGGGCAAGCAGTTTCTGGAGCAGATGCAGGAAACCTGCCTCTGAGCCCTGTCAGCTGGTAGGAAGGGAGTCCAGGCTTTGGTGAAACAAGCCAGCCCTCATCTATCTATAGGAAAGCAGCATTTCTCCTTCAGGCCCAGGCCCAGTCCAGATGCACTGACAGATACTACTTCTCACCTGGGTCGCTCCCTTGGGGAGCAGAAAGGCCCATCCACAGGCTGCTGGAGCCCTGTCTTCAATATGCACTGGTCGCCCTTTGGGAAAGAAGAAAGGATGCCTTGGAGAGGTAGAGCCCTAGATTCTGAATGTAACGTGAGTTCTGCTTTTGGAAATTCTGAGTGACTGGGCATGGTCCTGGGACCCAGGGGCCTCCCAGCCCCTCACTGTATGACTCTGGGTCACAGTTAGAGCTTTGCTCAAGTTCCTGTATTTTCCCATCCCTCAGCTGCTCTAGGTAGGAATTTGGCCCCCTTGAGAGTCCCCCAAAGTGATCCCTTCCATGTGCCTATAAACCATTCTGTCAGCTGTACTCATTACTCCATTCTTTTCCTTTGACCCCAGAACCCATTGTCCACATCTGCCTATTGTTGCTGAGGGCGGCCATCAGGAGCACGCTGGTGTCCATGCTTAGGGACCTGTCGGGCGTCATGTGCTCCTCTGAGAACCACTGGAAAGCTGAGTTTTGGGCAGAGGATGGACAAACCATCTTTTCTCTAATTCCCTTCCACGCAGGGTTCCTAGGGCCCAAACCTCAGCCTGCTTATACCTGGAGTCTCATAAAGTCCTTAGTGAGTTGTTCCATCAGCCCCTGAACCTCAGCGCTTACCCAGGAGCTTACAGGGCCTCTTGGTTTCTGGCTACTCTTCTCAGCCCAGTGCGCCAGTGGGGAACAGGAGCCAGGCCAGTGTCCCAAGTCAGTCCTCTCCCTGCTCAGCTAAAAACCCATTTTCCCCCAGAGCAGCCTTGTCTCCCCTGTGTAAGCAGTCTCTTTTCTCTTACCTTCAGGGCAGGTTTGTAGCAGCTGGGCATCACACACACAGCCTCTCAGACAGCTCCACTGCAAGGCAGGCTTTTTGCTTTCACAGCTGCATAATTAGAAGGAGCAACTTGGAGGAGGACCTGTGGTTGAAGACAGGTTTGTGCTTGTTTGTAGTTCTTAAGAAGGGAGAGGCCTGGGCTTGTTTCAATGCAGAGAGAAGAGTCAATAGACAAGGAGAAAGTGAAGATACAGGAAAGAAGAGGGGATAGAAGAGGAAGCCAGATCCCAGAGTGGAAGACAAAGGGTGGGACCCCGACCCCTCCCCTTCCACCCCGACCCCTCCCCTTAGTGATAGAAAGAGGGAGGGAGCACAAGATGCAGATCTACCTAGTCAGACCATTGAGGAATTGTGGGGCCGGAAGTTGTGCTGTCCCACCTGATAAGTTTCTATTCTCTCTGTGAAAGGAGAGGGATTCTCAGAAATGAGTAGGGGACTCTCTGAAGGGGTCCAATTCCTACCTGGAGAAGCTGAGGGATGGGAAAATATAGGAACTTGAGCATAACTCTAAATGTGACCCAGAGGTACATCCTGGAGGGGCTGGGAGGCCTTCGGGGGAGGTGAGGGATGATGGTCAGAGGTTTGATACAAGGGAGGAATGTTTGAAACTGCTGTTGTGAGAGAGGTTTGACCAAGTGAGTTAGGACACCAAAAAGATTGTAGGGCAGCAGTGAGGGTCCAGTTGAGCTTGGTGGTCATGACTGGAGAGTATGGAACAGTCTGCAAGGTGTGTATTTCTCTAGTGGGGCTTAGCCACAGGCATGGAAAGTGTTTTCCCTTCTCTTTAGTGGAAACAGCTACTTCTGCCCTTTCTTAGTAATGGGAAAGCTACTGGACTAGGACTGAGGAGACCTGGGTTCATGTCCAGTGTTTCATCATCATCTGTGTGACTCTGGGACAACAAACATGACCTTTTTACATCTCTTATATACCTCAGAGGGCTCTTATGTGAAAAAGAAGAGATGGGAACAATGAAAACAATGAAAGCCATACACAAAGTATGCAAATGGAAAACCAAGGAAAATGAAAAACAGTTCCATCATAAACACTTTGAAAACAAATTGTGGGAAATCTTAAAAAAAAAGAAGACATTTGCCACATATAGTATAGTGGTCTTACTATATGCAAAGAGCTCTTACAAATCAAAAAAGAAAGTATAAAAAGGGCAAAAAGAATGAGTAGGTAATTAACAGAAGAGCTATGAAGAACTGTAATCATAGAAAAGATGTTCAACCTTGCTAATACAGAAATTAAAATTCAAATAAACAATTACTTGTATTTTTGCACCTATCAGATTTGCAAAAATTTAAACAAACCAGTAATACTTAGTATTGGTAGTGTGAGGATACACGCATTCCCATACTCCGCTGGTGGGAGTGCACACTGGAACAATATTTTCAATTCAGGAATTCCATTTCTAGCAATTTATCCCACAGATACATTCCACAAGTATACAAAGATATATATGTGTAATGATATCCACTGCTTCAAAATTTGCAATAGTAAAAAACAAGCCAACAAATACCCTTATACACAACTAAAATTAGTCTCAAAAGAAAATAAAGCATTGTACAAATTTATATGACAGAATAATATGCAGCCACGTTAAACATAATGCCATGGGAAAATGCCTCAGGTAAATGATTAAATGAAAATAGTGATGGATATAGTTGTATCCCATTTAAAAACTACAGTTGTCCCTTGAACAGCATGGGTTGAAGTGCACAGTTCCACTTATACACTGAATTTTTCAATTCATGTAATGGAAAATTTTTTTGAGATTTGTGACAGTTTGAAAAAACATTTTCTATTCTCTAGCTTACTTTATTGTAGGAATACAGTATATAATACATGTAACAGACAAAATATGTGTTAACCAGCTGTTGATGTTATCAGTAAGGCTTCTGGTCAACACTAGGCTATAGGTAGTTAAATACTTGGGGAGTTAAAAGTTATACGGGATTTTCACCTGCACAGGGATCAGAGCCCCTAATACCCGCATTATTCAAGGGTCAGCTGTGCATGTGTAAATAGACAAATATGTGGAGGAATATACAGCAAACATAACAGTGGTTATTCCTGGGAGGGGGGATATAAGGACTTTGTACTTTATATTTGTCTGCAATTTTTTCTCAACATTTCATTGGGAAAAAAATTTAAACATAAAGAAAATTAGAAAAAGTTGCATAGTGAACAACTGTATTCTCACCTAGGTTCTGTCATTATCATTTTTACTTGCTTTATCACATATTTCTCCAACTATCTATCCCTCTATCCACCCATCAGTCCATCTTATATTTTAATCTATTTTATGTTAACTTTAACTTGAAAGTAAGTTGTTGACATCTGTACACTTTCCCCAAAATACTTCATCATGCATACCACTACTGGATTACAGAATTTATTTACAGTTTTACCCTTTTGTGATAAAAGCTTAAGTGAATGATTCAATGGATTGTACTAAATGTGTCTACCTGTGTAACCCAAATCTCTCAAGACAGAGTGTTGGCATTACTCCAGAAAATTCCCTTATGTCCATCCAGTCCACGTCCACCCTACCCCTGTTCAAACTGAAATTATTTTAAAAATCTCATTTCAGAATATTTTAAAATTTATGGAAAAATTGCAAAGATAGTACAGGGTTCTCATATAACTCCACATCTAGTTTTCCCAATCATTAACATCTTACATCACTATGGTGTATTTGTCAAAACTAATGAACGAATACTGATACATTATTATTAACTGAAGTCCACACTTTATTCAGATTTCACTGGTTTTCCCTAATACCTTTCTTCTGTTCCAGGATGCCATCCAGGATACTGCATGGTATTTAGTTATCATCTCTCTTGGTTCCTCTGGGTTGTGACAGTTTCTCAGGCTGTCCTGGTTTTTGATGGCCTTGCCAGTTTTGAAGAGTACCTGTTAGGTAGTTTATAGCATGTTTTTCAGTTTAGGCTTCTCTGATGTATTTCTCATGGTTAGACAGTTGTTCTGTGACTTTCCCATATTTCCAAAAACCATGCTTAGCTCTTGTAATCTGACCTAGTGAAGATACATATTTTAGAGTCATGGCTGTGGCTGGTGATAAGAAGCATGTCTAGTTTGAGCAACTTGGAGAAAAGGAAAGAGAAGGTGGAAAGGTCCAGGCTGACCATATGCAGGCCCATCCTTGCAATGACTGTAACCTGCCTGAGGAGGGGGAGGGAATAGGGCAGGAAGAGGGATTTCCCAAAGGGGACTGAGATGTTTCTGTAACAAATGTTTCCTAAATCAAGAAGCTTTCTGATCTTGAAGGATTGACTATTCAGGACCACATCAGGTGAGAATTCCTCATCACCTTCTGCGCAGATAGTGACTTCAGGGCAGGCTGTGAAACCAGAGCTGGGAATGCCCAGGCATGAGCACAGCCTCAGCACTCAGTCTATTCTGGGAACATGTGGACATATTCTGCAGCAGCGTATTTATACTTTGACAAAATAAGCAAAGATTCAAAGAAACAATCCTTGGCTTCCTCCTTATAGCCCAGTTTTATCTACCGAAGAGCATATCCTGAGCAGAGACGGGGAGCACAGGATGGCCCGTTAACCATTATAAATAACACGACGCCATCTGTGGGGGTGGACCTGGATTTGGAGGAGCAAGTGCCCATTATGCAGGGTTAATAGGGGCAGAGAGGGATCCAGTCAGTGAAATGTGAGAGAATAAATATGTGGAATGCTTGACGAGAGCACATTCACACATTTCACAGAGGAAGAAGGCTAGGGTTACACCCAGGAACTGCAGATGCTTGATGCCAAAAACCAACCTTAAGTATTTTCTTTTCACTGGCTATCTTGAGCACCCCAAAAAGCCTCCCAAACGGGGCTCAGTATGCTTTCCCAGTGCTCTCCGGGTGTCTGTCTGGGCTTAAGACTGCCCTCTAAAATCCCTCTGCTCCCCTCAGCTCCACAGGGACTCGGGAGAAAGCAGGCTTGGTGTGTGTGTATGTCTCACTCTCCAAGTGACGGTGTGCCCCAAGGGAATGTGTGAGGTGGCAGCCCACAGCGGGCTACGGGAAACTGAGCCAACCGCTGGAGACATGGCAAGGCAAGATAGAATTTTAGTTCCGGCACTGGTGGGGGCAGGAGGAAGAGATGGGGAGGGGTTGGAGATGGTGGAAGGAGATGGAATCCAGGAGCCACTGCGGCTATCAAAGCTCAGCATGTGGTCTAGGGCTCTGCACACAAAGGACGTATTAGTTAACATTTTAGTAATAACTTAGATTTCTTGAGCACTTAAATTTTCCCAGGTGCTATACTTCATATATGTTATCATCTTTAATGTGTCTCTCTTTTCTCTCAATGCCCTCTCTCTTTCCTCAGTACTCTGTGGGAGGGGTAATACTATTATTGTCCTCATTTTACAAATAAGACACGGAATCCCACAAAGGCTGACAGTCCGCAAGTGTTGGAGTTGGAACTTGAATTCCGCACAGTCAACTCCTTCCCTTGAGTGAAAGGCCTCAATGTGGTCAGGGTTGTTTGAGGCGGCTACGTTCCTACTTGATGGCTCCAACTCCGTGCTTTTCCTTCTCAGAGTCAGACTGCCTCTGCTTCTCTCCAATCTTCCATTGCCCTCTCATGCCTAGTCCCAGAGGCCAGTTCATCCCCAGGGCCTGGAGAGAGGCAGCTTCCACTGATTCCCCTTAAAGGCATAAATACAGAGAACAAACTGGTGGGTGCCAGAGGGCAGGGCAGTGGTGGAACCAGTGAAATAGGTGAAGTTATAAAATAAGTAAGTCACGGGGATGTAATGTACAGCAGAGGAAATAGAGTCAATAATATTGTACAACTTTGTACAGTGACAGATGGTAACTAGACCTATGGTGGGGATCATTTCCTAATGTATAAAAATACCGAATCACTATGTTGTTGCCCTGAAACTAATATAATATTGCATCCCAACTATAATTGGATAAAAATAAGTGAAGGTCAGGGCGCAGTGGGAGGTGGAACGGAAATAGCTGCCCTGTCTCAACCCCTTCTGTCCTCTGTGATCATCTGGCTTTCTCACCTCCTCCTCCAGATTCTCACCCTCTTGTGACAAGAGGTACTTGCTGCGTCTGAGCTTAATGGTTCAAGGGGTGGGTTGCCTTTGCGGATGCAGGACATGGTGCAGCTTTCAGCCGCCTCCTGAGCGCGGGCAGGCAGGCTCCAGCCGCCTGCCTTTTTTTGCTGTGCTTTCTGCAGCAGCTGCTCCCATCCGCGTGTTTTTAGAGGCTCGCTCTCCTTCCCTTAGGTACGGCTTTCAGAGATTACTGCGTGAGGTCCTGCTTCTTCCCGTGGTACTGGAGCGCTGGTCAGGCCAGGTGTTGGCAGCTGGCCGCTGACGCGCGAGGATTAGCAGCTCCCAGGCTGTCCCCTGGGCAAGCCCCGCTCGTCCTCCACGCGTTTGCCCGCCTCTGCCCTTGCCTTCCTTCTTTTCTTTCTCGTTTTGTCTTTTCTTTTTCGTTTCTTTCTCTTCTCTTCTTTTCTCTTTTCTTTCCTTTTTCCCTTCCCTTCTCTTTTCTCCCCTGTCCTCTCCTCTTTCTGATTGGCTTCTGCTTGCTTCTTTCTTCCACACCTTCCTGAATTTCTTTTTGCTAAAAAATTATTTTCTTGTTAACAATGCTTGTTATTAATCAATTCAAAGATGTATTTGGAAAAACCTTCTCCTTCTTATGCAATCTCTGGAGTGCAACCACTGTTAACAGTTTGTTGTGTGTCCTTTTACATCTCTCACCATGAGTATACTAATACACTCACACACACACACACACACACACACACACACACACGCACACACATCAGTCACAGCTTTGATAAAGGCTTTCTTGAGACCAGAAGACCTTACCAAAATTGCCGATGTTCTCTTAGCTGAAAACTTGTACTTCATTAAAGGAGTAAATATACCAGGATAGGTACAATGTCACAATCATGTGACAGAAGTGAAGCATTTCGGTTTGATAGACAAGGGTACATTTACCACATGTTTAATTACAGCTTGTTATTCAAAAACATTTCATGAAAGGCACTGAGTAAGAACTCAGAAGAGGGAGAATCTGGGCCTGTAGTGAATGAGGGCAGATCATCCTCTGAGACCTACTCAACGCAGTTATATATGCACACAGCTGTATGCTCCTTCCCCCACCTATTTTAAAACAAAATGGCATCAGCTACACAATACTCAGATCTTTAAAAACAACAACAACAAGAAAACATCACAAACAACTCTCCTGGCCAACAGATACAGAGCTAGAACCCATGCTCTGTATATACTGAACTGAACTGAAATACTGAATATTTCAGTATTCCGGTGTATGACTGTCCTGTAACGTACTCAATCATTACCTTTTTGATGCCCCTTCAGACTGTTTTCCTTTATTTCTTTTGCCACAACCAACTGTAGTGAGCACCCTTGGGCGTAGGTCTCTGCTCACTTGTAAAAATAACATACTAGGATAAATTTCTATAAGAGATATTGCCACATAAAACGTTTCTACATTACAAGTTTTTGATGGTTACTACCAGGTTATCTTCCAAAATGCATGCAGCAACTCTTTCTTCTAACAGAGACAGGTATAAGAGATTTGCTGTTTCCCCATATTCTTGCCAGTACAGAATATTATCAACATCGTTAAATGGCACCAGTCTGAAGGGTAAAAAAATGCTATCCCACCAACTATAATAGCTCCTATCTTTGACAATCTATGAGGTTGGAAACTTCTTATATACTTATTATCTGCCTTTCCTCTTCTGTGATTTGCCTATTCACAACCTTTCCCATAATCTTCAGCTTGTTGGCTTTTTAATAGGAGTTCTTTATACTATAGAGCTGTTAATCTGTTTACTATTATTTAATTGCAGATATTTTCTCTGAATGGGATTTTTACACAGTCTTTAGCCCCACAGAGTTTAAAATTATGTTGTCAAATTTGTCAGTCTTTATGGCTTCTAACATTCCTATATTGCTTAAGAAGGCCTCTCCTTCTCTGTGGTTCTAAAACTATTCTTTTTACATTTTCTTCTAAGATTTTCTTTTTTTTTATTAAGGTATTATTGATATACACTCTTATGAAGGTTTCACATGAAAAAACAATGTGGTTACTACATTTACCCATGTTATTAAGTCCCCACCCATACCTCAATGCAGTCACTGTCCATCAGTGTAGTAAGATGACACAGATTCACTATTTGCCTCCTCTGTGCTACACTGTTTCCCCACACACACCATGTGTACTAAACATAATACCCCTCAATCCCCTTCTCCCTCCCTCCCCACCCACCCTCCCACACCCCTCCCCTTTGGTAACCACTAGTTCCTTCTTGGAGTCTCTGAGTCTGCTGCTATTTTGTCCCTTCAGTTTTGCTTCGTTGCTATACTCCACAAATCAGGGAAATCATTTGGCACTTGTCTTTCTCCACCTGGCTTATTTCACTGAGCATAATATCCTCCAGCTCTATCCATGTTGTTGCAAATGGTAGGATTTGCTTCTTTCTTATGGCTGAATAGTATTCCATTGTGTATATGTACCACCCCTTCTTTATCCATTCATCTACTGATGGAAACTAAGGTTGCTTCCATATCTTGGCTATTGTAAAAAGTGCTACAATAAACATAAGGGTGCATATGTCTTTTTGAATCTGAGAAGTTGTATTCTTTGCGTAAATTCCAAGGAGTGGGATTCCCGGGTCAAATGGTATTTCTATTTTTAGTTTTTTGAGGAACCTCCATATTGCTTTCCACAATAGTTGAACTAGCTTACATTCCTACCAGCAGTGTAGGAGGGTTCCCCTTTCTCTGCATACTCGCCAGCATTTGTTGTTCTTAGTCTTTTCAATGCTGGCCACCCTTACTGATGTGAGGTGATATCTCATTGTGGTTTTCATTTGCATTTCCCTGACGATTAGTGATGTGGAGCATCTTTTCATGTGTTTGTTGGCCATCTGAATTTCTTCTTTGAAGAACTGTCTCTTCATATCCTCTACCCATTTGTTAATCGGGTTATTTGCATTTTGGGTGTTGAGGAGTGTAAGTTCTTTATATATTTTGGATGTTAACCCCTTGTCGGATATGTCATGTACAAATATATTCTCCCATACTGTAGAACGCCTTTTTGTTCTCTTGATGGTGTTCTTTGCCATACAGAAACTTTTTAGTTTGAGGTAGTCCCATGAGTTCATTTTTGCTTTTGTTTCCCTTGCTTGAGGTGCGGTTAGGAAGAAGTTGCTCATGCTTATATTCAGGAGATGTTTGCCTATGGTGTCTTCTAAAAGTTTTATGGTTTCATGACTTACATTCAGGTCTTTGATCCATTTCAAGTTTACTTTTGTGTATGGGGTTAAACAATAATCTGGTTTCATTCTCTTGCATGTTGCTGTCCAGTTTTGTCAACACCAGCTGTTGAAGAGGCTATCATTTCCCCATTGTATGTCCATGGCTCCTTTATCATATATTAATTGACCATATATGCTTGGGTTTATATCAGGGCTCTCTAGTCTGTTCCATTGGTCTATGGGTCTGTTCTTGTGCCAGTACCAAATTGTCTTGATTACTGTGGCTTTGTAGTAGAGCTTGAAGTTGGGGAGCATAATCCCCCAGCTTTATTCTTCCTTCTCAGAAGTGCTTTGGCTATTTGGGGTCTTTTGTCGTTCCACATGAATTTTAGAACGATTTTCTCTAGTGTGTTGAATAATGCTGTTGGTATTTTGATAAGAGTTGCATTGAATCTATAGATTGCTTTAGGCAGGATGTCCATCTTGACAATATTAATTCTTCCTATCCATGAGCATGGGATGTGTTTCCATTTATTGGTATCTTCCTTAATTTCTCTCATGAGTGTCTTGTAGTTTTCAGAGTATAGGTCTTTCACTTCCTTGGTTAGGTTTATTCCTAGGTATTTTATTCTTTTTGATGCAATTGTGAATGGAATTGTTTTCCTGATTTCTCTCCCGGCTAGTTCATTGTTAGTGTATAGGAATGCCACAGATTTCTGTGTATTAATTTTGTATCCTGCAACTTAGCTGAATTCAGATATTAGTTCTAGTAGTTTTGGAGTGGAGTCTTTAGGGTTTTTTATGTACAATATCATGTCATCTGCAAATAGTGACAGTTTGACTTCTTCTTTACCAATCTGGATTCCTTGTATTTCTTTGTTTTGTCTGATTGCTGTGGCTAGGACCTCCAATACTGTGTTGAATAACAGTGGGGAGAGTGAGCATCAATCTTGTTCCCAATCTTAGAGGAAAAGCTTTCAGCTTCTCACTGTTAAGTATAATGTTGGCTGTGGGTTTGTCATATATGGCCTTTATTATGTTGAGGTACTTGCCCTCTATACCCATTTTGTTGAGAGTTTTTATCATGAATGGATGTTGAATTTTGTCAAATGCTTTTTCAGCATCTGTGGAGATGATCATGTGGTTTTCATCCTTCTTTCTGTTGATATGGTGGATGATGTTGATGGATTTTCAAATATTGTAGCATCCTAGCATCTCTGGAATAAATCCTACTTGATCATGATGGATGATCTTTCTGATGTATTTTTGAATTCAGTTTGCTAATATTTTGTTGAGTATTTTTGCATCTATGTTCATCAGGGATATTGGTCTATAATTTTCTTTTTATGTGGTGTCTTTGCCTGATTTTGGGATAAGAGTGATGTTGGCCTCATAGAATGAGTTTGGAAGTATTCCATCTTCTTCTACTCTTTGGAAAAATTTTAGGAGTAAGGGTATTAGGTCTTCACTAAATGTTTGATAAAATTCAGTAGTGAAACCATGTGGTCCAGGAGTTGTGTTCGTAGGTAGGTTTTTGATTACCAGTTCAATTTCATTGTTGGTAATTGGTCTGTTCAGATTTTCTGTTTCTTCCTGGGTCAGCCTTGGAAGGTTGTATTTTTCTAGAAAGTTGTCCATTTCTTATAGGTTATCCAGTTTGTTAGCTATAATTTTTCATAGTATTCTCTAATAATTCTTTGTATTTCTGTGGTGTCTGTAGTGATTTTTCCTTTCTCATTTCTGATTCTGTTTATTTGAGTAGACTCTCTTTTTTTCTTGGTATGTCTGGCTAGGGGTTTATCTATTTTGTTTATTTTCTCGAAGAACCAGCTCTTGTTTTAATTAGTTCTTTCTGTTGTTTTATTCTTCTCGATTTTATTTATTTATGCTCTAATCTTTATTATGTCTCTCCTTCTCCTGACTTTGGGCCTCGTTTCTTATTCTGTTTCTAGTTTCATTAATTGTGAGTTTAGACTGCTCATGTTGGATTGTTCTTCTTTCCTGAGGTAGGCCTGTATTGCAATATACTTTCCTCAGCACAGCCTTCACTGTGTCCCACAGATTTTTGCAGTGCTGAATTATTGTTGTCATTTGTCTCCATATATTGCTTGATCTCTGTTTTAATTTGGTCACTGATCCATTGGTTATTTAGGAGCATGTTGTGAAGCCTCCATGTGTTTGTGGGATTTTTCTTTTTTTTTGCATAATTTATTTCTTGTTTCATACCTTTGTGGTCTGAGAAACTGGTTGGTACAATTTCAATCTTTTTGAATTTACTGAGGCTCTTTTTGTGACCTAGTATATGATTTATTCTTGAAGATGTTCCATGTGCACTTGAAAAGAATGTGTATTCTGCTGCTTTTGGGTATAGAGTTCTGCAGATGTCTGTTAGGTCCGTCTGTTCTAATGTGTTGTTCAGTGTCTCTGTCTTCTTACTTATTTTCTGTCTGGTTGATCTGTCCTTCAGAGTGAGTGGAGTGTTGAAGTCTCCTAGAATGAATATATTGCATTCTATTTCCCCTTTTAATTCTGTTAGTATTTGTTTCACATATGTAGGTGCTCCTGTGATGGGTGCATAGACATTTATAATGGTTATGTCTTCTTGTTGGATAGACCCTTTTATCATTATGTAATGTCCTTCTTTGTCTCTTGTGACTTTCTTTGTTTTGAAGTCTATTTTGTCTGTTACAAGTACTGCAACTCCTGCTTTTTTCTCCCTATTAGTTGCATTAAATATCTTTTTCCATTACTTCACTTTTAGTCTGTGTATGTCTTTGGGTTTAAAGTGAGTCTCTTTAAAGATAGGTATTGCTTTTTTATTCATTCAGTGACTCTATGTCTTTTGATTGGTGAATTCAGTTCATTTATACTTAGGGTGATTATTGATAGGTATGTACTTATTGCCTTTGCAGGCTTTAGATTCCTGGTTACCAAATGTTCAAGGTTAAGTTCTTTACTATCTAAGAGTCTAACTTAACTCACTTAATATGCTATTACAAACACAATCTAAAGGTTTTTTTCTCCTCCTTTTTCTTCCTCCTCCATTCTTTGTATATTAGGTATCATATTCTGTACTCTTTGTCTCTCCCTTGATTGACTTTGGGGATAGTTAATTTAATTTTGCATTTGCTTAGTAATTAGCTGTTCTACTTTCTTTACTGTGGTTTTATTACCTCTGGTGACAGCTATTAAACCTTAGGAACACTTCCATCTATAGCAGTCCCTCCAAAATAGACTGTAGAGCTGGTTTGTGGGAGGTAAATTCTCTCAGCCTTTGCCTATCTGGAAATTGTTTAATCCTTCCTTCAAATTTAAATGATAATTTTGCCAGATAAAGTAATCTTGGTTCAAGGCCCTTCTGCTTTATTGCATTAAATACATCATGCCACTCCCTTCTGGCCTGTAAGGTTTCTCCTGAGAAGTCTGATGATAGCCTGATGGGCTTTCCTTTGTATGTGATCTTATTTCTCTCTCTGGCTGCTTTTAATAGTCTGTCCTTATCCTTGATATTTTCCATTTTAATTACTATATGTCTTGGTGTTGTCTTCCTTGGGCTCCTGTGGATCTCCATGGCCTGAGAGACTATCTCCTTCTCTTCTTCTTCTGGTATCCCTATAATGCGAATATTGTTCCATTTGGATTGGTCACACAGTTCTCTCAATATTCTTTCATTCACAGAGATCCTTTTTTCTTTCTGTGCCTCAGCGTCTTTGTATTCCTCTTTAGTTTCTACTTCATTTATTGTCTCCTCCACCGTATCCAATCTGCTTTTAATACCCTCCATTGTGCTCTGCAACAATTGGATCTCCCACCAGAATTCATTCCTGAGTTCTTGAGTATCTTTCCATACCTCCATGAGCATGTTTATGATTTTTATTTTGAACTCTCTTTCAGGAAGAGTCATGAGGTTGATGTCGTTTAAATCTTTCTCAGGTGTTGTATTCATAATTTTACTATGAACTAGATTTCTTTGGCATTTCGTATTTGTATGTGGTGCCCTCTAGTGCCCAGAAGCTCTACTCTCTGGAGCTGCTCAGTCCCTGAAGCAATGTCAGGGGTCGCAGGGGAATGGTATTGGTGCCTGGGGGGAGGAAAGAGCTGTTTCCTGCTTCCTGGTTGCTATGCCTGTCTCCACTGCCTGAACCAGTGGGCCGAGCACACAGGTATAGCCTCTTTGCTTTGCGTTTGTAGTTGCTGTATACAAATCTTTCCTCTGGTTGGCCTAATGCCAGAGTAGGGCTTTCTGGTTTGCGAGCCAGGTGGGGCTGGCCGGGAGAAAGGAGCAGTAGGCTGCGTATCATGGAGGGGGTCCTTGGAGCTGTGAAGCGAACCAGGGAGTTGGAGCACCCAAAGATCGTGAATGCTCCCAACCTGTTGGGCAGAGTGCAACTGGAGAATTTTGTCTAACTATCCTTTCTCCTGAGCAGTAAGCTCTGTGCAATCCTTGCCCCTTTAGCAGCCCTCTTGCTAAGGGTTTCTTTGTTAGGAAGTCTCTCAAACTGCCCACCTTTCTTTTGTCCCAGAGCAGCTGGATATGGATTCCTGCTTTCCACAGGCAGTTGCAATCTCAGTCTCTCCAGGAATTCTGCCTGTCTTAGCTTTACTACCCCATAATGATGAGAGTATCATGCAAGCACCATGAAATGTAGGTTTGTGCTCCCAGAGCAGATCTCTGGAGTTAGGTATTCAGCAGTCCCAGGCCTCCACTCCCTCCCCGCTCCATTTCTCTTCCTTTTGCAGGTGAGCTGGGGTGGGGGAAGGGCTTGGGTCCCGCTGGGCCACAGTTTTGGTACGTTATCCTGTTCCATGAGGTATGCTCTTTTCTCCAGGTGTATGCAGTCTGGTGCAGTCCTCTTTCCTGTTGCTCTTTCAGGATTAGTTGTATTAATTTTATTTTCGTATTATATGCAGTTTTAGGAGGAAGCCTTTGTCTCGCCTCTCACACCGCCATCTTTAATCCTCTCTTCTTCTAAGGTTTTCATATGAAAATTTAAATCTTTAATCCATCTGGAATTTACTTTATGTGCAGCACAAGGGAACTGCCTAACAATTTGATCCCAGTTATCTAGCCATGGTACGTTCTTTCTCAGTGAAGAACAAAAATGTCTGCTTTAGCTTATATTTTGTTTGAGCCATGCCAGTGTGATGCAATTCACAGATGGCCCAACCCAGAGGCTCTACCTTACAACTACCATGACAGACACAGTGTTTTCCATTTCTCTTCTCTTCTCTTTCTGCACTGTGGGACACCAGGGTCATTCTCAGGCAGGCCTGGAGCAGCCTAGGCCTGATGTTACCTCTTTACTCACAGTACTTCCCACAGTACTGGGTTTTGCTAAACACTCTATCAGATTGAGGTGGTGTCATTTTAACTTTGTTTTGTAAAGTTTTTATTATTATCCATGCCTTCGGATTCACATCAAATACTTCTTCATTACCCTCTGATACAATTATATGACATTCATATCCTTTAATTTGTGGATATAATGAACTATATTGATAGATTGCCTAATTTAACCATATTTGCATTACTCGAATAAACCCTGCTTAACAGAGAGAATTAATTTTTTACTACTGTACTGGAATCTATTCGGTAATATTTTACTAGAACATTTTGCATCTATGTTTAGAAGTAAAAGTTTTTTGTTGTTGTATTCTTTCAACATTTTTAAAGGTTATGTGTACAATAATTGGGGTGCCCTGTATAAATCTGGGACAGCTTGAATAACAGAAAAAAATTTTTTGAAGGTTACTTACAACTCAGAAATTTAAAATTTTTTTCCATATGGTTACTGGTCTGTTCACATTTCTTACCACTTCTTGAGTTACGATATTCTATGTCTTCCTAGAAATTTGTTCATTTTCTTTAGGTTTTCAAAGTTGTTGACAATGTTGCTTATAATTTTGTCTTATAATTATTTCAATGTTTTATTTCAGTACTTATATCTCACTTTTCATTCCTAATAGTGTACATTTTAATCTTTGCTCTTTTAAAAAAATAATGCTGCTGAAGGAAGTGGCTTATTTTATAGACCTGTTGATTTTGGTTGTATTTGTCTATTCTCCTCTGCATGTCTGTGTGGGGCTGTCTGGATGGTGTTTTCTATTTCCTTAATTTTAGCTTTTTTTAAAATTAATTTTCTCTACTTTCTTTAAAGTTTTCCTCTTCTAATTTTTAAGTTGCATTCTGAGTTCATTTATTTTCATTTTCTTTTTTTAATAAAAATATTTGAGACTATAAATTCTCTTCAAAGTTTAACTGTAGCCATATCTTATAGATTTTCTTTGATGAAGTGTGTTCTTGAATTAATTTCTAGATAATTTGTAATTACAGCTTTAATCTCCTGTTGATCCAGTAACTGCTCAGAAAAATGTTTTTTGATTTTCAAATATTAAATTTTGGGGAGTTATCTTTTTTGTTAATTTCCTGTTTTATTTTATTTTAGTCAGAGAATTCAGCCTATAAATTTCTCCCTTTTGGAATTTATTAGGCTTTCTTTGTAGCCAAGTACATGACTGGTTTTTAGAAATGTTCTATGCCTATGTGTTAAGAATGTGTATTCTCTATAAGGTTCAATTTTATATTAAATTGAACTTGACCATGTTTTTCAGATTCTTTATATCCTTGCTTATTTTTTAAATCTCCTTTATTTGTTAAATATTTAAAGAAATATATAAATTTTCCACAATAGCTATGGCTTTCTACTAAGTTGTCCTGTGTTTATGAATTCACTGCTACTGTTCAGTACATAAGGTTTATGAGTTATACATTCTCTGTGGAATGTGCTTTTATCATTACAAGAACAAAGACTTGTTCTGTTTAATTTTCTTGGCCTTGAATTTCACTTTTTCTGATTTTAATATTGCTTTATTTTTGGTTGCACTTGTCTGATACAGTCTTTCTGTGACATTATTTTCAGTGTTTTTTGTCAATTTTTTTCTGGAATGCTCATTGTAAATACCAGATAGTTTGCTTTTTCAAAAAGCTGCGAGTCTTTTTTACTTTTTTGAGGAAGGGATAATTTGACCCAATTGTGATATTTGATCTTATTCCTCCCCTCGTTTTGTTTGTTATGCTTGTTATTTCTGCTTTTCTTGTTTCTGTACTTTTGCTAGATTTGTCAAGTTGTTTAAAAATTCCTTATTTGTCCTCTTCCTCTCCTCAAGGAATTTAGAGGTTCTCTAAATATAGCTCTATTTTGCTCATGGTTATATTCCTATTTTTAACAATTATATTTAAGCTATGTTTCTCTTTAGATTTATCAACATTAAATAAAAAGCACATTCCCCTCACTCTGCCACACATTTTATAAAGATGAACGGCTATTGCAGGGTGAATTGATTAGAGGGTACTCACAGGAGGCAGGGAGACCAATGAGGCAGTAATTTCTCTAGTTCAGGTAAGTTTTCCTTTCCTTGGAGTGTGTGTGTGTGTGTGTGTGTGTGTGTATGTCTCTCTCTCTACCTCTTTTGTTCCAAATATTTTTACTTAACACATACTACAGTCAACTTTCATGTTATCATTACCTTTTTAGAGTTAGCTGTAAATATTTTAACCACTATTTCTTGGGCCCTAAATCTTTACTTATCTTGAAATCTTTGCTTTGATTCATTTTAATTTGATTAAAGTTATTTTTTCAGTAGTTTTTTTTGAGTCCTTGAGTGTCTGAAAATGTTTTTTGCCCAGAGGTATGATATCTTAGATGAATATAAAATTATTGAATGTAGTCCTCTTCTCTCAGTGTATAGATATTATCCCATCACTTTCTTGCTTTCACTGAGGAAGATGAGAGCTCTGATTCTAGTCTGCTTCTTTCCTTGCTAAACACAAAATCAAACAAAAAGAAACCTCTTCTGTGTATAAAAGCTTATGAGATTTTTCTCATTTGTGGAATTTGTAAGTGCAGGGAAGTTTTCTTCCATCATTTAATTGATTATCACTTTTACACCTTTACATTTTTTTCTCATTCCTGAAATCTTATTATTTGTGTATCAGGTTTTCAGAGTATATTTATATCTATGTCTCTTATCTTCTCAATCATAATTCAATTTTGCTGTGCTTCTGCTTTAATATTGTGGGCTTTCTCTAGATCATCCTCTGGAAAACTAATTGTGTTTTCAGCAGTGACCATGTCTCTACTGAAGCTTTAAGTTTTTATCTGCAGTAACTCTTCTTTCATGTCCTCTAATTAAATCTACTACATATGAATTCTGCCATTAGTTTATAATAAAATCCAGCAAAGTTATTAAGACGTTGAAGAAAAAATGTAGTGATACTTAGAGAGGAGGACAGAAAAAAAAGGGGGCTGATCATTACATAAACTGCAGGTACAAAAGAGTTTACAGAGAGAGGATTCAGTGTGAGCAGGAAAAAAGCCACAACATGGCAGTCAAGAAGGTGGAATTGGTGTCTGTTTCAACCTTGAACATTTAAGCCAGTGTGTCAACCTCATGCTTCTGGCATCCTTCAAAATAAGCCATGAGTGTCCGACATTGTTCCTGGCAAATAATCCACCACTCTCCCTGCTCCAAGATATTCATTCATTTTTTTCTGAGCGGCAATTACTTCCAACGTGTAGTAATCCAATTAAAAAATGAAAGTCTTATTTATGACCCTACTCTAGTAGTTGGAACTGGATGTTTGCATCTTGTCTCACAGTTCTTGACCTTTTTCTCTATTTCCAAAACTTGAGCTTGGACTGGACCTGCTACTCCCCAGGCAACCTGGAAAAGTATACCTGCCTTTGTGACCCCTTGGAGTCCAACCACAGACTGATCTGCTAACGAGTGTCTAAGCCACTCTACCCTGTGAGTGTGGGGAATTCAGACAGGCTGGGAATGATGGATCTTTAAGGATGGATAGGAAAGGAGAGAAACAGAAAGAGCGAAGAGCTCACTATGAGGAAGAGAGAACTGTGTGTATGTGTGTGGGGTGCTCAGTGAGTAGCCAGCTTTTCTGGAATGGAAGGTTTAATAGAGAGGCAATGTCCAGAAGCCCCTCTAATGGGGAAGGAGTGGGAGGTACAGGATGAGCTGTATAGCAGGAAGCATTCTGTAGGACAAATGCTGGTGGAACAAACTTCTTCCCCTAAGCTGCAGGAGGGTGATGTTGAAGCCAGAGCTGTATGCACAACCAAGGGTCAAGTAAGGAGCTGAGTCAAGTAAGGCAGAGAGGAGATTTGCATCAATCCATCAAAACCAAGGGGTTAAAAAAAGACTTTGAGAGCAAGGGTCAGGGATTGGAGATACAGTGAGATAAGAGACAACTGATTAAGGGAAATCAGGAATAGTCCAGGGAGATTGTTTCCACAGTCATGGCTAACCTTCAGGTGCCTGCTGCAATATGGTACCTACAGTATAGACATGTTCACTAGATGAGGATGAGTGGGTGGGAAGAAAAAGGTCAGATTGTTCTGGGTCTTAAAAACCAGACCAAGCAATTTAGATTTGAAGCAGGGAATAGTAGGAAGCTATCAGTAGATTTTTGAGCAGGGAGGTAATATGATGCAACCCATGTTATTGTGAACAGCTGTTTGGTACTTTGGAAGAGACTGAAGGAGACTGAAGGAGACGAGTCTGGAAATGATTTTAAAGATCATTTAGGAGGTTCAGGTGGAAGATGTTGAGAATTTAGACTTGGGTAGTGAAAAAGAATAGAGAGTGACACATTCAGGAGACAATGTAAAGGAACATTCAATAGGATGTTTGGATGGAAGAATTAGGTGAGAAGAGAGAAGGAACCATCGAAGGCATGCTCTTTTTAGTTTGAAGAGGCCACAGTGGAGAGTGGGGAAGGTGGGGCATGTTGAATTTGAGGCAATGACTAGATATTCACTTGATGGGAAACACTGATTTCAGCCTGTATGTATTTGGCCATGGGGAGCTTAGACATCAAGCTGCATCAACATAGAAATGACCATTGAAATCATGAGGGTGGGTGAAGGGGGAAAACTGGAGAATAAGGGATGTAGAGGCGATGGCTGCCAAGGAGGGTGATAATTTTTAAATAAAGGCTTTGGCTTTGGCTAGAGCAATGATTCTCAAACTTGAGTGTGCATCAGAATCCCCTGTTGGATTTGTTTAAACTGTTTGCTGGGTCCCACCCTGGAGTTTCTGATTCAGTAAGGGCTGGGGTGGGGGACTGTAATATGCATTTCTACCCAGTTTCCAGGTGATGCTAATGCTGGTGGTCTGGGAACCAGGCTTTGAGGACTACTAGACTAGAAAAGTCGTTCTTACCTTTGTGTTTATTCATGTCCATGCCAACACATCTGAGTGCTGAGACACATTTGTGCTCATAGCAATGGCTCACAAAGGCAAGGGTTCTCTCTTAGGGCTGGAGACCAGGATATCTGATTTTGAAAAGCTCTCCCCTCATTCTCAGATAATTCTGAACTTCCTTCACTCAGGGAAGATTACTGAGCTGATACATGACATGAATAATTTTCAAAGACTAAATTAAAACAACATAGGGACCATACCCAAACAGATCATTCTTTCTTTGATGATGCAGGAGGCTCTTAGGGATCTGGTCTGCTGCAGTTTGCAGCTCCATGTGAGTGGTGGTCCCTTTTATTTTCTGACCCTCGAGGTGAGTCTCTAGCTACCACTGGTGGGAGGAGTAGGGGAATGGACCTTACTGTCTTTCCAGCTGGATTGCCATCCATGGGTGGATGATCCTTGAAACCCCGTCACCCAGTCATTTGCAGGTAGGCACTCCTTGCTACCCCATTACCCACAGTGAGGGTTCTGTCATTATCCACAAAGGCTGTAAAGCAGGTATTTCCGTCTTTGGTTCCCTGTTCTGTTGCCACATTGCCTTTTCAAAAAGTGTACCATCTACCTTGAACCCTGAAGAAGGTTTTAAGCAGTTCTCAGAGTTCAGATGATTGATCCAAGACTATACCAAATGGAGGGTGAGGGTAGACCTGGTGCCCTCAGCCCAGCTATCTCGTTCCCTCACAGAGGCACATGGCTTCACTGCCTTGGTCCATGGGGCCATCATATGAAGAAGTTGCCCAGACCGCCATAGGAAAGCCATCCTTCTCTGATTTGCCCCCTTTCTTTATCCGTTTCTTAAGTCCTCTCCCTTTTCCCCTTTTCTTCTCCCATGTCCCTACCTCTCTTTTTCTGGGGACATGCCCCACCCCTTCCTACAGAAGTGATTGTGACCCATGTTTCTGCCACCTTTGGTGTTCTCTGTATGTCAGCAACTTTCCTCCCTTGCCCAATTTCTGCTGAATCTGCAGAGGGAAGGGGTGAGCTCAAGTCTTTGTATTAGATTTAATTTTTTACAGCATGGAGAATATAGCCAATGATTCTGTTATATCTCCCTGTGTTGACAGATAGTAACCACACTGGAAGGGGTGAAGAGTTAATAATATGGATAACTGTTGAGCCACTGTGCTGTATACTTGAAACCAACATAAGATTGTTTATTAATGACATTTCAAAAAAAAAAGTTTTCACATGCTAGTTGAACAACTCAAAGTGATATAGAAGTATAGAAAGAAAAATATAAACCTCTTTATCCACCCCTGTCAACAAATCACACCCCTTAAAGAAACCAGTCAACAGTTTGGTGTGTATCCTTTCACACCTTTCTCTACATTCTTACAAATGTGTAAGTGTGCATGTGCTGGTTTTCCCCGTGGTTGACAAAATATTTAAACAAAATTATACTATATGAGTTACTCTGCAACTTGCCCCATCAACTCATCGTCTTGATGCTGTGAGTGGTGCGGTTGAATGAACTCTTACATGTGGGGAAGAAGCCTTTCACTCCAGACATAGATTCTGCACGGATTAATTTCCTTCTCAGTTCCCTCTCCCCTAATCTGGTTTGTAAGAGAGATTTCTATTTCTCTTAGCATAACTTATAACCTATTTCTTGTGAGCCAATAATCATGGCCTCATGGTGCATTCAACCTGACCTCTCCCATTCAGCTGCCTAATGGCAGATGATTATTACAATATATCACCTTGACAGCTGCTTCCCCCCGTTTCTGGCTGCCCCGGGCTGGACTTTATGTGTTGGCAGTCATCTGTCTTGTTCCCTACCTCATTCTGGGTGCCCTTCCAACGTTCAGCTATCTTAGACAGACTCAGGATGCCCAGTTTCCGCAAGTAGACCCAATCTCCGGTCCTTGACTCCTGGCACCGCACCTGTATATCAAGTGCTTTATTTGTCTTGCTAGGTTATTCTGAGCCACCTTATCCTTCGGCTCAATTGCATATCTGCTAAGCCTGTTTCCTTTTTCACCCTGCCCCCTACCCCAAAGCTGGGCTCAGCAGACAGCTGGGGCTTCTGCGTAAATATCAGTAAAGGGGGAGTAAGGCTGGCGGAGCCCTTCCTGGTTTCATTTGTGGGCATTGCCAGGAAAGCCACATGTTGGCTTTATTACCCTTTCTGCTCAGGGCCCAACATCCCCACACACTTAATAAAGCTATGTAACCATGAGGTCCATTTTCCACTGACTCAGATTGGAGTACTCTCATGTTTTGGATCCAATTCCCTCCACTCCAAGCACAGGTGCAGATTCTTCCCCTCCACCCCATTAGGTGCCCTAAGGTCCCCTTGGGTCTTAAAGTGGTCCCGGTAGATAGACCTCTCATGGAGGAATTTTACAGTTATACTGAGAATTTGTGGCGCACTCTTTTAAATAGTTTTCCCGGTTTGCGGACCTGCCATTCAAACTTCGTTTCCTTCTGGCCCCTGCCCACTTTCTCTTTTCAAACCAAAATTAACTAACTCATTCTTTTCCTCTCTTTCTGTCATTTTCTCTGTCTCTCTCCCCCTCCATCCGTCCCTCTCTCTCTCTCTTCAGAAATCCTTAATGACTAGGTGTAGAATCTTCCCTGATGAGCCAATTGGTTTATTGAAATAAGAGCCTGAATCACAGAAAAGTTGGTGGTTTCCCACCCTCAACCCCTCCTACTAGGACAGTGATCTGGTAATACTGCCCCTCCTAGGGAGCAACTGAGAAACCTGTAGGGGCATTTTTCATTGTCACAATGATTGGGGGACATTATTAACATTGAGTGGATGGGGGCTGAGGATATCAAATTCAGTAATTCTCAGAATATTCCCACACAACTGGAATTGTCCCATAAGACTTTCAAATGTTCTGTTGATAGTCAAATGGGTGCAAAACCTGATTATAATTACTTAAGTCCAGAACTGAACTCTATGTTAAGTAGAAATAAATGCAAAAGAGTTTTTAAAAAAATTTTAATATATATTGAATTTTCCAAGAATGTAACTACCACACAAATTCAGAGAAAATTATGCTATGTTTTGCTTGAAACTTTACCAAGAATTATTTACCATTTTGGAAAACCACAACACTGATCAGTGTGTGTTCGTGCAGACAAGACCACAAACCTTCATCAATCTGCATTTGTGGTTGTTGCAGCCATGGTTGCTTTGACATGAAGGTGTAAACAACTGAATACTTCAGTATTTCTTTAGTGAAATCGTAACCAAGTGTGTACATATTGAAATATGAATTATTCCTTACACTTATTTTTTCTTTGTCTTTTTAAATATGCTATTGATACATAAAACTGTATATGTAACATAAATATATATTAAAATTCCTAGCAGTCTAATAAATATCTGTGAATTCACCATCCAAATCAAGGAATAGAACATTATTAATAATTTATACCTATCTATTCCATCCCATGCTCTCCCTAAGCCCTGAGATATCCTGAGTTTTGTGTTTTTCATACTCTTGCTTTAAAGAATAGTTTTATTATTACATATTTATGCATGTTTAAAAAATATTTTTTGAGGCATGTAAATGATATCCTACTGTATATAGTCTTTTAGTGGACTTTCTTTCATTCTGAACATAATGTTACTAATATCCATGTTGTTTGGTGAAACCATATTTCATTCATTTTTATTGCTGCATGATATTTCACTGTATTTTTATCTGTTTCTTTGTTGATGAATATTTGGGTTGCCCCCAGATATTTGTTATTATGAACAATACTTATATGAGCACTTATATTTTTGACTCCTGGTACACATGTGCAAGAGAACAGACCAAGGACTGCAACTGCTGGATTGTAGAGTATGCAAATTCAAGATAAAGTCAAACTGTTTCCCAAAATGGTACTCACTGACAATAACACCAGCAATGTGTAAAGTTTCTGTAGATTCACATCCTCCTCAACATTTAATGTTATCAGACATCTTAATTTTGCCATGGAAATAAAATATTGCTTCGTTGTCATCTTAATTTGCATTTCCCTGGTTACTAATGAAGTTTAGCATTTTTTCATACAGGCTTATTGGTCATTTGTGTTTCTTCTGTTAAATGACTGTTCGTGGTCTCTGCTCATTTTTACATTTGTTTTCTTTTTTTGGTAAGAATTCTTTATATTTCTGGTGAAGAATCCTTTTTTTTTGTATATATTATAAATGTCTAACAACTGACTTTCTGGGGATGGGAAGCTCTGGTTTGAAACATTTTCCAATTTCTATGGTGTAAATACTCCCACCATGGTTGATTTTAAGCTACCAAAGTGAGGACACTGAACACAGAGTTGGGAGGAGATGGGAACAATCAGCCCTCATGAGCCAGATGGAGCTCATCTCTGGATCTAGCTCTTTTCATACAGACCCTGGGCTGACTTGTTGGGACAAGCAATAAGGTATATGACTGATGATGATGCAAGGGACTGAGAGCTCTGGGTTTGTGCAGTGTTGAAAAAGTTTCCAGAGGAGGAGGATTGGGTTGTGGGGAGTAAAAGACAGTTTCTGGCTGCTCACAGTGGAAAATGCTGAGCAGGGTATGGTAAGTTCTTGACACTCTTACAGACAGAGAAGGAACATGGTGATGAGAGTAGAGAAATGTTACCACCAGGCAATGGATGGGAGGACTCCATCCATGGTGGGATGGGATCGTGAGAGCAGGCGAGGATCAAACAAGTGCTGGAGAACACAGTAAAGCCAGGCTCTGCCAGCCAACCTTGGGCTGCTGAAGAGGTCTAAGATACATGCCTCCTTCTATTTTTCTGTTTTTACTGTCAGATTGGGGGAGTGGAGAGGGATGTGGAATGTAGAAAGGAGGACGCTGAAGATTTTGAGAGACAAAAAAGAATAGGATTGTGAAAACTTTCTTTGTATCTTGAGCTTAGTGGGCCAGGAAGGAGTGATGGTAGAGTGGCACTTTAAGGTGTTGGTGGCTGCATTAATAAGAATAAAATTCAGAAAAATTGTCTTGGGTTTTGTAAAGCCATGAAGGAACTCCCGGGAAGCTCATAGACTTGCTACCCCCACCCCACTGCAAAGAAGTAAGGGAAAGTATGCCTTAGCACATTGAATGTACCAGGAGAGGGAATACTTCCCTAAAGTTGGAAGAACATTCACACATGCTTAGAGTGATTTGGGTGTATAATAGGCTTGAGGCTTTCAGGCAGGAGCTTGCTGGGCTCCAAGAAGTAATAGGCTCTCAGTTCTTTAGGTGCAGTCCAGCTTCTTCCTACTAGACTTGTCACCCTAGAACTACAGGCTTTCATGAGGTTAGTGGGACCACAGGTGAAGATGTCTGCTGCAGACCAATTAAATTGGAATCGTTGAAAAAGTGTCTGCCTTTGATATATTTTAAAAGCTCTATGGATGATTCTAATATGTAGCCAGGGCATAGAACCACTGATGTGGTGGAATGGTGGAAGGCTTATGCCAAGATGAACTACAAGAGTAAGTCTTAAATAGTGAATATATTTGGAATAATATTCGGCTCATGGTCCATTAGAACGACCAGCCAGGATGAGGTCTTGTGGTCTGTATGAAGAGTTCCCCATACCAGGAGTAAATTGTGCAGAGCCTGGAGTTTCTGAAGATCAGGGGAGAGGGCAGTGATGGTGGGGGCGGGTTATAGGACATGGCAAGGTGGGATGTCACCGAAGCAGTGGGTATTGACGTGTTCAAATCCAGCAGGTCTGATTTAAATAGTAAGCTCATTGGAACCAATTCTAGTCTCTTTCAGGTACAGACTAGGTATGATTTAGTAACTAGCAAGGAAGCAGTATCTTCTAGTCTCTTCACTCTTGCCCTGGCTGCTAAGGCAACCAGCACATAGAAGGTAGGACACACCAGAGGAAAGTCCCTGACTAGTCTCATGAAAGGCTCCAAGAAGAAAGGAGCCCAGGAACAAAGTTGAGGGAATGATAACTTTGGAGATTCCTCTATTGTGCTAAAGACTGAAAAGAGGCTGAAGGGGAAGCTAAGCCCAGGAGGAAAAGGTAAGTGGGATATGGGATGTGTGAAAAAGGGAGTAGACCTGGACAACATTTCAGATCCTTTAACATTTCAGGGAACATTCTAGGAGGATGACTGTCAAGAGATCATACATCAGAAATATATTAGGGAGCTTGATATTAGTGAATTTTTGTCCATGTGTATTAATTAGGGGTTTCTGCTCCCAGCTATGATGGAATACATTGTTGCAGAAAAATGCACAGAAAAAAACTTAGAAAAGCCATCTATTTGAAGGCATCAAGAGCTGCCAAAATAGCCAGGGCTTGAGGATCTAAGATCCTGGAGAGAAGGAGACCAAAGAGGTGAGCCACTGCTTTAATCCTTAGGGCATTTGCTGACTCTTGGTGCTGGGCAAGAAACTGAGAATCTGGACCAAGTTCTCGGTCAAAAGGCAAGAAAACCAGCAATCTTTCAGAAATCTCATGGAGCTGAGGAGCTAAAACCTGGAGTTTGGAGCTGTCAAGGGGCCGATATCCCAGACAGGTGAATCACAGAGAAGTTAGCCTGGCACTTGGTGATTTGTTTACTCAAGGCATTTGCCAAGTTCTTAAGCTGCAGAAGGCAAGAAGCTGAGGAATCAAGTAGAAGTCCCTGAAAAGGACACTAGAATTTCAGAAATCCCATAATAGTGAGGGAAAAACCCTTTGAGTTCAGTACTTGCCAAGAGTGGGGGCTCTAGTAGACCCCTTGGGATCTCAGTTACTGAAGGGCTACACCTTAGGAATGGGAGTGAACCAGGGGTAGACTGAACTTTAAAAAGACTGACACTAAGCCTAAAGTCAGCTCAGTTCCTGATGGGTTATGGTGAATTCTGTCCCTGCCACAGTCTGTTAAAGAATACGACCCTCTCTAGAGAAAGCATAATTCAGAGCTTCTATAACTTTTCATATACCACTTCCAGCATTTTAATAATAAATTACCAGGCGTACCAAGAAACAGGGCCAGAAAAAGAAAAGAAAAGAAAAGAAAAACAGCCAATAGAAACAGGCTCAGTGAACAAGACATTAGGGTTATCTGACACGGAGTTGAAGAGTAAGTGTGATTAATATGGTTAAGAAAATAGGAGGCAATCTGGAAAGCATTACCAGAGAACTGAGATCTACAAAAAAGAATTCAGTGGCTATCCTAGAACTAAAAAATACAATATATAAAAATAAGAAATCAATAGATGGATTAATGACAGACTGAACACAGAGAAGATGAATAACTTGAGGATCAGGTCAGTTGAAAATACCCAGGTTGAAACTGGGAAGGCAGAAAAAAAAAAGGGATTAAGAAATATAGAAGAGTATCAGAGACATGAGGGGCATGGTAAAAAAGTGTAGCACATGTGTAATTGAAGTCCCAGAAGGGGATGGGAAGAAAGAAAGTGATGCAGAAGCAATATTTGAAGAGGTAATGACTGAGAATTTCCCAAAACTGTTTAAAGATATAAAACCACAGACTTGAGAGCACTTGTAAGTCTGAGAAAATGAAATTCCGGGGCAAAATACCTCTAAAAACTGAAATCATTCAAAGGGAGAAATAAAGTTTAAAACCCATTTATTGCTTACAAACTGCAGTCCAGCACCGTCTCTCACCTCTGCTCCGGAAGAAGCAAGCAAGCAAGCAAGCCAGTCCCTCCCCTTAAACTCTCAGGTTCAGACATGTCCTCTGTTACCCAGGTAATTATCCATTGACAGGGAGATGAACTTCTCTCCACCCCTGAGGATATGCAAATGCACTAAAGCCAGGTGAGATACTCTGGAAATGTTACAATTTTACCCACAGGCCACCCCTCCAGAAATCTTGCCTTACAATCTGTTCGTTCCCCTTCTTCCACAATGGTCCTTGGGTGAGAAAACTGGAGCACTGTGACCAGACTAATGACATAAGAATAGCAAGAGCAATAAAATTATGACAATCCTCAAGCTGGAGGATTTAGCTAGGTTCAAAGTCCCATGCAGATTAAGTCCATAGCGTATTCATTCCATAGGCAGGCAGTAGCTGAGGGTTCAGAGCAATCATCACGCAGCAGCTGCAGCCAGGGGACACATTCAGGCCACAAGGACTGTAGGAGAAAATAACTTTAAGGGTGATAAGACACATGTTTTAATGACACCAGCATAGGCAAATCTTGTCCATCAGATAGGATACATGCAAGAGAGTGGTCTTGTGATAAAACAGTGACAGGAATAGGATCTCGTTCTGGTCTAGTATACCAGACTTTCACCCCCCTCCCTGTGGGAGTTACAGATGGGTCAATATATAGGGCTATGTGAGGTACATGCACTGCACATAAAGATAAAACAAAACTTCCCCACAAGATGCTCTTACCTCCTGGACATTTTGGGTACACTACCATGACCTTTGGGGGCCATTCAGCTGTTATTCCAGGAATACACAGGAGGCCAGCTTCCAGGCCTTTCCCCCAAGGTGCCAGAGGGCCAGCCATTGCTGGTTCATGTGTCAAAATGTCCAGGGCCAGGTCCATTCAACAGTGTCTCCAGGGCTTAATGCAGTAGGGGCTGGCAGCAGGATGTTGCTCTGCTGGCCATATCCTGGCTTCAATAACTCTTCTTTGGTTTGGATGTACAGTTGCATAGGAGAGGCAGCAAGGTGTGTGAGCATATCCACAGGGCTCAAAGTTCCTTTACCTGGTTTCTCATTCAAACACAGCAGCACTGTCCATAGGCAAACTGACCAACCCCATAGACTATTGGTGTCTGACTTCAGGCCATTTCAACAAACCACTGTACCTCTCTATCATGCCTGCTCTGATAGGATGATATGTTACATGAAATTTCCACTTCATTGCTAATTGCTGCACCCATTCTTGTAATGCATGTCCAGTAAAGTGGGTGCCTTGATCGCTCTCAATCTCCTGTGGCTGACCATAGGCTGCAAAGAGATGCTCCAGGCCCCTCTTGGTGGTTTGCTGATCTGCACAGCATCCAGGAAAAGCAACTAATAGTCCAGTAGCCATGTCCACACAATTCATGGCATACCAATATCCTTCTGATATGGGCAGAGGTCCAATATAGTCTATTTGCCACCTGCCAAGAGGTACTGGCCTCCTTAATATTGTCCCATGTTGCTGTGGGACTCGGTGTAAGTCCCTCTTAGAGCGTACAAGGCACTCCTGGGCTCGGCTGACTTCTTCAAAGGTCAATCAATGGCAAGTCCCAACAACGGGCTACAGCCCACATTGTCTTTTGCCTTGTGTGCAACAAATGCTGGTGCAGCCATTGGGCCACATCAGAGGCAGGCTTTCCTTCTAGCCAGCGTACCTGGGCCAGTGTGTCTGCTTCATCATTCCCTGGGGATGCCAAAGGCAAATGTCCAGTCACATGATATACAGTAACAGTCTTAGTCTGACCAGAGGCCCATGGGTCTGTCTACAACTCTTGCCCCCAAAGGGGCTGGTGACCAACCATCCAGTTGGTATGATACAATGTTGGCAGCCACAGGGTCAAGCCCTGATAGAGCACCCAGCTGTCAGTGCAGACAACTATGGGAGAGGGCTCCTGGGTGATCATGAGCCATACTGCCCGCAACTCAGCACAACTCTTCCCCTCTCCATCCTCCATCCATATTGTCTCAGTCTTAGGATGGAAAGCCACAGCCCTCCACTTCAGGGGCTGCCCACGACTAGAGCCATCTATGTACCAAGCATCTTCAGGTATAGGAGCTTTTCCATCCTGATAAGGAGTCTCGGCTACCAGTGGCTGAAAAGCATGTTCTTCCTGCTTTCCACTGGTATAGATCACGGGCCCCAATAAATGTTGGAGTTCTCCACCTAAGGGGCTAGTAAAGAGGGCACTGTGCTGCTGTAAATATGTACCCCATTTGGTCAGTGTAGGTGTCTGTGCCACACCACTCTGTGGCCTTTGGGTCCAGTCTTGCACCCACCCAATGATGGGATAGGTGGTTATTACCTTGGTTGGAGCTGTTCCAGCAATGGGCTCC